>NC_058133.1:168781607-168841094 GCF_016433145.1 Gracilinanus agilis
GGGGGAGGGGATGCTGGATGCTAGAGTCTGCGTCGTGCATGGAGCATCTTTGCACCCAGTGGAGGAAACCGGTCCTTAAGCAACGATGGGGGAGGAAACTCCCCCTGAGCTAGTCCAGGGCTGTGATTTGTTGGCTGGGGATGCAGGCAGGCAGGCGATCGAGCAGGATTGCTGGGCCATGTATGTCATCCAGAGGAGGAAGCATTGAATTGTGGGACTCATTTTTCCATGATTTACCCACCACCCCTACAAAAAAAAGGTCTTCCTTTCACAGTCTTTAATTTTCTTGTTTAAAAAGAAAAAAGAACTTTCTACAATCTTGCTTAGGTCTCTTCAGACGTTTCGCTCCAGCTGTGAAAGAGAGGAAAAAAATACAAGAGGAAATACTGGAGAAAAAAAACAGGCCTGTCATTAACTCCTACCACTGAGCCCATAAAATGTTAAGAGCTGGAAAAAAGGCACTTGGAGCATGAAGTCCCTCTCTCCCCACTTTTACAAATAAAGACACTGAGGCCCAGGGAGTTTGTGACTTGCACATACTAATATGTAGCAGAGTAAGTTTTGGAACCCAAGGCCTCTGTTTCTAAATGCAGTGCTTTTTACACTGTACATGAATGTAGGCTTAAAAGAGTGAATTCAATGTTCAGTATTACTGGGATTCCATAGTGAGCATCAGATAATTATTAATTATTTATAAACACATAAATTTGGGCTATACTGAATGAATCTGCTTGGGTTAAATTTTCTGGACAGCATTATGATGGTCATTTGACATTTCAGCACCCTCTTTTTTCCAGAGAAAGAAACCAAAGGAGGGGGGGTGTTGCCAAAGATTGTGCATCTGATTAGTGGTCCTATCCTGTGTAGTACTTAGGAAAGAACATTGGCTCTGGAGTTCCAAGTCCTCTTTTACTACCCTGACTTAACTACTGAGCCTCTGTAAAATGAAGAGGGATTTAGATTAGACTGTTCCAAGATTCCCTTTTGGCTCTAGTCCAGTGCCTTCTCTCATAAAAGGAAATGTAGAGAGGGATACACAGATCATAGAGACAGATGGTATGGACCACTGATGTGTCAGTCATGTAAGCTTAGAAGTTGAACATTTATGACAGTAACAATTTCTCATAGTCTCCCTTACTGGCCTTATTTTAGTTATAAGGACAAAAGTGTTCTTAGTATTAACCCTAATGTTGTAGGTTTTAAACTTGAAGGGAGTGGCTTATTTTATAGATGAGGAAAGTAAGGCCCAAATAGGCTAAAGTGACTTACCCATCTCAAGAACCTTTGACCCCAATGATTCTATGGTATCCCCTAATCCTCTCAGTAAAAAGGGAAGAGATCTTTTTTTAACAGCCTATGGCCACTGCAGCTAACACTAAACATTTAAATGTTTATTGAAAAATGAATGTTCTTTCTTTATACATTGTTAGTTCCTGCCCTGAGAGAAGTATGAGTTTATCCTGCATCGTCTTCCTCTAGTTAGCCACCGTGCTAAACTGTCTGTGTCATAATTATAATAGTAATGAGAACACCTTTCCTCAACAGAAGAATTTGTTGGCCTAAAATTGTGTGGGAGAAAGAGAAAAGGGTGCTTCAGTTTGAAATGGGCTTTTTAAAAATTTTACTGCCAAACATAGAGAACTCAGTCTTTGGTACCATTTGAGTTCTACAGTAATCTTCAGAGATTAAAAAGGTGACTTATTTTGTTATAGCATCTGTTAGATTTAGACTCTAATGAATGAAACTGCTTGGATTAAGTTTTCTAGATAGCATATAATGATCAGTTGGCATTAGATACAAATAATTCTTAATCTTTTGTTTGAAAGCCTTTATATCCCAATATTTGTTGTGGGATGACTCTCTGGGAGGGGAAGGGAAAAGATATTGGGGATAATTGCTGATGTAAAAAAAAAGATATCAATAAAAGCTTTTTTTTTTTTTTAAAGAAAGTGTATATATAGCAGAGATCATGTTGGATTTAGATGATGGAAGACCTAGTTTCAAATCCACCTTCTGACACTTTTTAACTGAGTGGCCCTGGTCAATTCACTTATTTTCTGTGTGCACCAGACTTTTTAATTGCCTAGCATTTATCTACATAAGTCATAGACCGAGTTGGTAGAGGTAGTTCCCACACAACAGGAGCTCCCCACACTGACAAATCACAATATACCAAAGATATATTTTGGGAGAAGTGACCAATGGTTATAACTTGGTAAGAGCATGGCGATTCTGCAGTTCTGATATGGCTGAAGTAATACGAGTGAATCATTAAGATCAGAGTAAATAGGAATCCATTACTTATTCCTGGTTTATCTGAATGGTGTTCTTCACTTACTTCACCTTGGAAAAAGGAAACCCCTTAGTTATTTCTCCCAATGAGTGGGATAGTGGTTGAAAAAGTTTGATTCGAGCTAACCGTTTAAAAATTATTAGAAGTCAGAAAGACTTGAAATAATACTGTATGAAAAGTTCAGTCTGGGCCCCAACCATCTTAATAATTGTACGAATTGGGATTTGTAATAATGAGACCATAAATGGTTTATCACTTTGTGGTTTGTAAAAGCATTTCACAGTCTTCATCTCAATTAATCCTCACAATAGCCCTGCAAGGTTTATAAGCCCCCACCCTTTTGAAATGTCTTTTACAGTAGGATATTCTTATTTTAAAGTGTTCAGAGAATAAAGGGATCAGTTGTCCCTCTCCAGTTCTATACCCAAGTGTCCATTGCCCTATTGTTTGGTCCTCCTCTGTCTTCTGCTATTAATATTTGATTCTCTAAATTATCCTGCAACAGTCTGTTAACTGCCTTGGCTTCTTCACTACTCCAGCTATATCCCTAATTGGCTTTCCCCATATGTAAAACCTGGGTAGCAGTAAAGTGGGAAAGATTTTTTTTTTAAGTCCTTATTTTGTTTACAAATTGTCTTTTACCTGCTGGGTTTCAGGCATGACTTTGAGGTCAGAATATTTCTAAAACAGCACCTTCTTATCAGTTATATACTGTTTTAGCAGAGAACCAAAAGAAATAAATTGGTTTCCTATAATTTTTATCTTGTTGAACACTGGCAAATACAGGCCCTACCTACAACTCCCATCATCAGCTAGAGAAGGATTTGATAAATCCAGAAAACAGGTTTCCATGGTGTCTAGGATTTTTGGCACAGTCTTACCTGAAATCAAAACCTTTTGTTTCTTGCTCGTGTGTATTTTTGATCATTCCTCCTCTGTTGCTGTGTTAATAGATGATAATAATATTTAGATAACATTTAGTAGCATTGTTTGCAAAATGCTTAACACAGTCCCTGGGACATAGTAAACACATAGTAAATGCTAAAATTTAATTTTTAAAAAATTTATCTCATTTGAGAGAACAACAACCCTGCAGAGTAGGTGCTATTATTCTCATTTTACAGGTGAAGAAACTTGAGTTTGAGAGATGTTATTTACCTATAGAACATCCTTTAAGGCCCTTATAATTTGAGAGGTTGAAAACTGGTGCAGTGCATTATGTCATCCTTTTCCTCTAAATGCTTGTTGATTGGTTAATTAATTGAAAGCTGACAGTGATCTTGACTCTTAGAGCCAAAATTTGGATAAGTGAAGAAGTAGGCACAAGCTTAAAAAAAAATGAAAAGAGAAAGGGAGCAGGTGAAGATTTGAGACCACATTGAATCAAGTCCTGGTCCAGTGAAAAGGGAATGAGCAGGAGCAGAATGCTGAGTTTTCAGCCATCTTTTTTCTGACCCCATGTTGGTACAGACACAAAACAAAGATCCAGCGCTTAGGTGCCACAGGTGCAGGGCCTGCCAAGATGAGACCCCAGTTCAGTTCTGCAGACCATCTATTTTAAGAAGCCACTGTGTGCAGAGATCTGTGCTGAGTGCTAGGGGAATCACATTTGGATAAGACCAAGCCTTTACTCTCCTAGACCTTGTAGTCTGAAGGTGGCAGAGGAGGAAAAGGAACAAACTTGGGTAAATGGAAGACAGTATTACATGGGAAGTACAGTAGAAAGGTATAGAACCATTAATGCGCTGTGTGAAATCTGAGTTTCTGGCAAGGGATCAAGAAAAACTTGAAGAGGTGATGTTTGAAGGATGAGTTTCAGAGGTTTTCAGTAGAAGAGAAAGAAGAAAGGTATTCTAGGAATAAAGCAAAGACCACAAGGAAAAACTTTGTGTAGGGGTCAGGAGGAAGGTGTTAGGACAAAGAATCATTCATTTTAAACTGGAGCTGAGAGTATATGTAGGCAGAGAATAACTAATTTTCTATTCCCACCTTGTACTTTAGGAAGTAAAATGATTAGGAATGGGCAGATAGATGTAACGTTTATGAACAACTGTTGTTACTTGAGCTGCTAAGATTAAATGACAGGAGCTATTCATCTTCCTGCTTCAGGGCATAAACTGATCTTGTTTAGGGAAGAAACTTCACTGAATGGTTTACTGCATACTCTGTTGGATCCAAGAGTAAGGAAATGGCTCCTGATAGATCTACTGGAATTGAATCTCTTGTGGGCTTATACCTGTAGAAATTTTAAAGAAGCTGAAGTTATTTGACCTGAGGACGAAGAGTCTGAGGTAGGACTCAACCAGTTTTAACTGAGATGGAAGGAGGTATCCATTGCAGCAGGGAGAATTTAAATTCAACTTGAGAGAATTATCTGACAAGGAGGGCAGTGGAAAACTGGAACAGGTGCATAGAATCTCTCCTTGCAATGCAGGCCTTGGAGAGAAAAGTGGAAAAAGAGGGTGAGACATGGAGTGAATGGGGTGGTAATAATGACACTGCTGTTTCCTATCCCTTTGACTTTGCAGAAATCCCTTTGCTTCTCTGAGATTCAGTTTCCTTATCTATAAAATGAGGATACTATATTCAGTGGCTCCCAAATGCTCCTCTGATCTTGTGAATAACACAGGCTTATATTTAAAACAATTTATGTTTTCTCTTTGGAGTAAGGAGCTCCTTGCTTTTCTTAAAGGGTTCTATGCATATGTGAGCTCATCAACTCACGTATTCCCTCCAGTGATATGGATCACAGCTTCTCTGGATTTTGGTGATCTTTCAAGATTTGCCCATTTGCCTCTGCTAAAGTTGCCACAGGGATCCATGAAGCATTGCAGGGGGACTTCCTCACTCTTATCATTTGAAACTACCAAATGGAGCAACTATCCTATCACTACTCTTTACTACCAAAAAAAAATGTTAGCTTGGGGGGCAGCTGGGTGCCTCAGTGGATTGAGAACCAGACCTAGAGATAGGAGATTCTAGGTTCAAATCTGGCCTCAGACATTTCCTAGCTGTGTGACCCTAGGCAAGTCACTTAACCCCCTTTGCCTAGCCCAGTGATGGGCAAACTTTTTAAAGAGGGGGCTAAAGGAAAGGAAATGCTCATCTGCCAGTGTGTTTCTAAGGCAACTCTTTCGAAGTTTCATTGTATTTGTCAGATTAGGAATAACATCGCTGGGTGGATAGAACATTTCAGGTCCTCTGCGCGCCCCCACCCCACTTTGCATCTGGCCCACAGGCTGTAGTTTGCCCATCACTGGCCTAGCCCATACCACTCCTCTGCCTTGGAATCAAATCACAGTATTGATTATAAGATGGAAGGTGGTACGGTTTTAAATATATATGTATTAATGCTGTATAATATGTTATATAATATAAGATATGCCATATATTATATTATATATACATATATTAGCTTGGGACCCATTAATTTGGTATTTGAGAAAATTCAAGGATCATGTTTCTTTGGATGGGGCTGGACCAATGATTTTATTCATATAGAGAACTCTTAATAAGATAACTACCCCTACCAATGAGGTTGGCACATTCTCTGCAGTTTATATTCTTAGAAATTTTCTGGTGAAATGAAAGATTAAGTGACTTATGCAGAATGAAATGTATGTCAGAAGTAGGACTTGAACTCAGGTCTTCCTAACTCCAAGACCAGCTCTGTCCACCTTGTCATGCTGCCTCTCACATGATCAAGTGATATAACAGGAGATCTTTCTAAAATGTGAGCCTATTTTAAACGGTAATTTTTTTCAGTGCTTTCTTTGCTAATACCCACTATTTTGTTTATGATATATAGAGTTCTTAAAGGTAATAAAACTATATCGCACATAGGCTTTGGGGAACTTTCAACTAATTTTAGAAATTCTTTTCCTTACTTTTCTAGTCCCTCCTGAACTCTCCTGCTCCAAAGCTCCCAAGCCAAATTATTGAGCTTTGTGTTCTGGTAGTCCTACCAGGTTTACAAATCCTAGGAGACTCTATGTTGTAGGTGTGGTTCACAAATCTCTTTGTTTTTGTTTTTATTTTTATCAAGTGTAACCCTCTCACTTTCATGCGAAGAAAATACTGAGTGCTGTGAGGTTAATTTTTTTTGTAGTGAGTTTCCCAGAAGAGAAAAAAGCCATCTTCGATAGCATTCATTTAAGCATTCTTTGAAAGCATTTGGAGATTTGTTTGCAGTGAAACTGGATACCTCTGGCCTGGATTTGCTTAAACTCCACCTCTAGGTGGATCTGAGCTTTTTTATGGGGAAGAGCTTCTGAGTAAATGAAAGTGAAACTTAGCTGGAGCCATTTTAAGTCTACAAGCTGTGTCTTCTCCGTAGGACCAAGGAAAGATGTTTTATTTTCATGCTCTCAAAGTTATTCCTCTTTACTTTTAAACAGGAATGGTAGACTGTAAGAGCTATTATATGAACCAAAGAACTAGCCTTTTTCAGCCTTACTGTCACCCTTAGCTCCTTTCTCCTCCTCTAGAGGGAAGTTTTCCTGTAGTTAATGGATTAGTTTACACCACTGGAGTTTCTGTTCTTGTGCTCAAATAAGTGAGATGAATTATGCTCATCGGTATGGACAAACTTCAGGTAAGGGCAGTTTCTGATTATTAACTAACTTCTGCAGGAGCCCCATGACTGTCTTGGATCTAATGTGAGACTCAAATGTGAGGATTTAGAATGTAGCAGCTCCAGCCAATACTTTGGGATCTACTTTAGAATGTCTATGGCGGTGGTGTTGCTGCCACCACCCTGTTCATACCTTCTAGAAGCCAAGGGAGTCATACTGGTAATTATGCCCCCCTCACCATTCAGCAATCAGTCATTTACTAAGTCTGTACACCCCGTCCCAAGATTTAGGGGAAATAAAAAGTAGCCCTTCTTCACAAAAAGATCCGGAGTTTAGAGAAAGAATTGATTCTCCTTTATACCATGGAGTCCTAGTACTGTTGAACAGCTTTGAAACAAGTGATTAAAGATTCATAGAATTTTAGAATCTGAACTTTGGAGCTGGCAGGCACTTTAGTGGCTGCATAATCCAACTTCCTCATTTAACAATTGACACTGAGACCCAGAATGGAGTTTAGGATTTAGGGCATTTTTTTATGAGTTGGGAGAATTTTTTTAGATATCTTCTGACAATTTCATTTAAAAGACTGATGCATCATTTTACAGATAAAGAAAGTGAGGCCCTGAGATATAAGGTGATTTGGTTAAGGTCCACGGACACATTACATAATCCTAAATTTGTTTTTTAAAATACAATTTTTAACAAGCCAGGGTTTAAGAGCAGCTAGTTGGCTCAGTGGATAGAAAGCCTAGCCTAGAGACAGGAAGTTCTGGGGTTCAAATGTGACTTCAGACACTTCTTAGCAGTATGACCCTGGGCAAGTCACTTAACCCCAGTTGCCTAGCCTTTACTGCTTTTCTGCCTTGGAACCGATACTTAGTATCAATTCTATGACAGAAGATAAAGGCTTTTTGTTGGGGTGGGGGGGGAAGAGGTTAAAAAGCCAGGATTTAAAGTAAATTCTTAACAGAGCCCTATAATAAAATAGGCAGCGTGAATATAAAGATGTCTAGGGGTTCAAGAATAAAGTATCATTGATTTCCTTCTTTCCTGCCTTCACTCTGATCATATGTATAGTCAAACAGTTTTTTCCCCCCTTTGAAAGTAGTAGTTTTGTTTTTAGATTTTTTTGCATACTGGAAAGTACTTAGTTACAAAATTGAGCTTTTCCATCTTGAAATGTCTTACTTCCAAAATTCACTAAATGTAGTAAATAGCTTATATCTGGAGAACTATTATTCAGCCCTCTGGGAATTTAAAGTGAGGCTGGGAGCTCTGTAATCTGGTGTAAATGACTGTTTTCTAACCAGGGAGACTTGTTCTCAGACCTCTATTCCCAGGAATGGGTAGTAGCAATATATGCTGCCAAAACATCTAGAAAGTAAGCCTGAAAGTATACATCTGCTTCAATAATAAAGGCTAATGGGTATGGAAAGAAGGATACATTTTCTATTGGTGTTTAATGGCTGATGATTACCTTTCATTTATAATTTTAGAATGCAGTCCCCACTAGTCCATGGGGAACTTCGGTGGTTTTGGTGAAACTGATGTATGTCATGGCCTCTTTACCATACCGAAGCCTCATGGCAGTAGGGCCTCAGCCTTTTGTTAAAGCCTTTATTTTCATGCCAGAACCGCATTGTTTTGGGAATGGGATTCATATCTGAACTCCCATTTTTATATTCTCTACCTCTCTCTTCCCCATGCTCTCTGTTTTCCCTTTGGCAGGCCTCTGTGCAGCAACTGTGAGGTGGGCGAATCAATCCCAGCTGTCTATCAAGTGGGACACAAAAGCCCAGAATCTTACTTGCATTCCAGCAGCACACTAGGAACAGGGGTGCTGCTTCAGGCAGAGGCTGGTGTCAGGCACACACACAGTCTCACCGCTGCCCTCCTAATCTGCCCTTTTTTCACCATCCTCTTATCCTACAGGGGTGTTCCCTCGACAGATATCGTAACCATCAGTTACAAGGCTATGATAACGGCAAGCCCAAGCAGGGACAGGGATTCTATCCCGAAAAATTCCGAACTCAGCAGATAGAGTTCCTGAAGGGACAGATCCTAGAAGTGCCACTGATCAGAGAGCAAACATCATCTTCTCTGACCAAAGAGAAAACAAGGTATACAGGACCACCTGGTGGTGTGAAGCAACCTGAAGATTGGAATATCACAAGGCCACCTCATAGCAGTCCCTCCCCCTGGAAAGGCTCACATTCCTCAAGAAGCAGAGCACCCCCATCAAGGCAAGGTGTATCTAAGCTTACCTCTCATTTCCAACAGTTATCTATCAGTCGAGATCAGGAGCAAAGTATTTTGAAACTTTTAGGGGAACTTGGGGAAGGGCAAAGTGCTACAGTGTATGACCTTGCCAGGAGGCTTGGGGTCCAAAAGAAAGAAGTAAATCGAGTTTTGTACCATCTGCTGAAGCAGGGGAAGCTACAAAGGGAAGAAGCAATACCCCCTAACTGGAGAATCATACCACCTTTCCATTCCTGGAAGAAATCTAACCAAGTTGGAAGACAAGAAAGTGTCAAAAGGGGTCTAAGGAGAAACTCCAGTTCAAACTTGAAAGACAAAAATTTCATACCGGACTCAGATCCATTTGCTTTTGTCAACATGGCTGAAATCAAGGAGAAAATCTGTGCCTACTTATTTGATGTTCCAGATTCCTCTGCCCTGAACTTGGCCAAAAACATTGGTCTTGCTAAGGCTCGAGATATAAATACCTTACTCTTTGACTTGGAAAGGCAGGGAGATGTTCGAAGGGAAGGATTCACTCCTCCCAAGTGGTCATTGACAGTCAAAAAGCGAGAGAGAATGCAACTTAAAAAAAATGAAAATATCCCAGGAGGCCACCCTATGACCCAGAAAGATATTGGGGTTGAGCCAGGTAGCTTAGGTATCACCACCAGACCCATCACTAGGAACGATGAGGAAAATGTTGAGAACGGGCATCGGCCTCCATCAAGGCCAACAGAGGATGGCAATGTAGCCATCCCAGGGTTGTTTGAAGAGCCCCTAGTTCAAGACAATGACCCCTCGGACCTGAGGTTTGAAAATGGTCAGTGGGCTACAGATGACATCCCAGATGACTTAAATAGCATTAAGCAGGGAGATGATCTGCACACCATAATGGATCTACCCAACTATATGGCCCGTGTTGGTGCCTCATCACAGTTCACAGCTATCAAGAAACTAACAGCTTGCCGACAAAAGAACCCAATCAGTGGACTGTTAGAATATGCTCAGTTCACCTGCCAGACCTGTGAGTTCACACTCTTAGAGCAAAGTGGCCCATCACACGAACCCCGGTAAGAGACAATACATGTATAAATAATGGCTAGCATTTATGTAGCACTCTTAACATTTGTGAGACATTTTCCCCATCTCTTTTTATCTTTACAATAACCTCAGGAGCTAGGTGCCATTATTCCCATTTTACAGATGACAAATCTAAAGCAGTTAGAAGTTAAGGGATATGCTCATGGTCACACAGCTAGTAATCCTTGGAGGTTGGATTTGAACTCAGAGTCTTAACTTCATTTAAAGTGCTCAATCCATTGGATTACCTAGCTACATAATTTTAGTAGAATGAAACTTGGGCCCTTACTCATATTCAACCCTTGATTATGGTTCAAGTGAGCCAAATTCTGGTTCAGGTATTATGGTCTTTTAATTTTTCCCATGCCTTTTCCCACTCCTTTTTTTTCTTTTAGCCATTTCATTGCCAGTTAGCCCCTTATACCAGAGATTGAGGAGAAATAAGTCTTGGGTCAACTTCTATGATCAAAAAGTTGTGTCTGTTGGTCAACATTAAGCTTATTTAGAAATTATTAGGTTACATTTATTTTCCTGACTCCTAAGGCCATACATGATGGCAAGCTGGCCATATTAATGCCCCAAACCAAGCTTGGGCATATGTGCTTTGTTCTAATAAAAACTATCATCATTTAAAGGATGAGAGGAATATAGTTAATATGAATGGTGCTGCTATATATCAGCAGGTCCAAAATCCACCCTTCTGCCAGGTCCATGTCCAGAAAAGTCAAGTATCCAGGCATTAAGCAAAATGTGCCCTAGTTATGCCCATCTCAGCAATTCTGTCTTTACCTACCTCTTTTACACAAATGGGGAACTTAGTCCTTCCTGCTGCATTTAATCTACTAAAAATAGATTTGCCTCTTAAATGTAAAATTGAAAAACCTCTCAGAGGCTACTTTGACAGAACCTTTGGTATAGTTCCTACCCTGAAAAGATTCTTAGGGTGAGTGAATGAAATGGCTGATGGGGGTGGGAGGTGGAAGAGTCAGATACATGGACCTAGAGAAGAATGGGAGGGTTTTGTGGCAGAGGGAGACTGAAGCAGCAGAGGCTGCTGTACAGACCTTGGTGTGTTCCCAGACAGAATTTTTTTTTAACCTTTACCTTCTGTTTTAGAATCAATATGGTACATTGGTTCTAAGGCAAAAGAGCAGTAAGGGCTAAATGGGGGTTAAGTGTCTGAGGCCAGATTTGAACTAAGGTTTTCCTGACTTCAGGCCTGGCATTCTATCCTCTGTGCTACCTGGTTGACCCCTTCAGACAGGATTTTTGATCCCTATATTGATAATTTCAGGTAAGTTTAGGATTGAAAAGAGTACTGTTTTCCCTCAAGAGAAAAAAATCTCTTTTCTAGACAATATAGCAGTAATCTGGCCAAAATACCAAAAAGTCAGGGAAAAGTAGCCTTTCCTTCTTTTCTTTTCATTACCTCATCCCTAAAGCCACTAAAAATTAAGGCAACTCTAGGGTTCACGGTTGAACTCTCATTGGGTTTCATTTTTAAGGAATGTTAATGACATGTTCATGTATGTCAAGAGGCATAAGAGACTGGAAAATTGACTTTTTAAAAAGAAAATCTTGGCTCTAGCAGAAAGTTAAATAGCTGTCTACCACCATATCAGCTGGGGCCCACTACAGACTAATTCTGTCACCTTGGAAAGAGATGCAGTCTAAACTAATTCTGAGGACTGCTGATGCACTGCACATGTGCTTTAAGATCTCATGGGAAGCCACTGGGGATTTCAGGCTTAATACTGTGGAGTCAGGTGGTGCATCCTAGTGCCTCAGAGACTAAAAAAGAGATCATTCAGCCTTCCTGATCCTATGTATCTAGGACCCAGATGGTGTGTGGTGATCATGGTCTTGGCTACAGAAGATAGTAGCTTCATTTTAGGGCCTGAAAAGAACCCTAAAAGATGTGGGGAGCAGAACTAGCATTGTGAAAGGCTCTGGAGCTAAGGACTTGGGTTCAAATCCTACCTGATACTCTCCATGTGATCTTGTAACTTAGCTGGGCCCTAAACTTAAAAAGATGGGCTTAAACTAGCTCTAGAGATATGATCCTATGTTATATTTTCCATGGCTCCTTTGAACCATCTTGTCTGTTTTCAGGCTCTTCAGAGACATGGGATTATCTCTGCTGCAGACAATTCCAGAGTCACCTCTGGTCACAAGTTCAGGAGATCATAGAATTTTAGAGTTGAGAGAGACTTTTTTTTAGAGATTATCTAGTCTTAATTCCCCATAGAGGTTAAGTGTCTTATCCTAGGTGTCACAGATAACTAGCTGCAAAATGTGGCATTCAAGCCCAAGTTTTCGTGCTTCATATTCAGTGTTCGTTCTGGTTGTCGTGCTTAGCTACTGAAAGAATGCCAGTATCCTAACATCTAGCTCAGGACTAGGTTTCCCATGACCCCAATTCCATCTTCACCCACAAATCAAGAAATGCCATTTTCTTAGAGAACTTCCAGGTGATGAAATGTATGTAGAGGAATGCCCCCTTCCAAAAAATAAAATAAAAAAAAACAAAACTCCTGAGACAGGAGAGACAGAAGAAGGGAGGAGAGTCAACTCAGATGAGCATTCATAAATTTAATTACTTTCCACAAAGATTTAAATACCAGGCTGTGATCAGTGGCCGACGGTTCCCTCCAGCAGAAGCTGGCAGCAAGAAGCTGGCCAGGCAAGATGCCGCTGCAAAAGCCATGACGATCCTATTTCAAGAATCTGGAGCCCAAGAGGAGGTAACCTCAGAAGGGCTACCTCCACCCGTGGAAGAAGAACCAGAGCAGGTAAGGGCTCAGCCTCCACAGGAGCTTTCTTTTTGTCCCTCTCCAGGGCAGATACTTTTGCATTGTCCTTTCAGGCAATGCCTCTACCTATCCCCCTGGCATAAAGGTCCTCCAGATTAGCCTTTCTTTTTTTTTTTTTTAACTGTATTTTAAGCATCCAAACATTTGACCATGTCCTTTCTCACTTGGCTATCTTGTATTGGTTACTATAGTTTTGAAGTTCTTATTCCTTTTTCTTACATTGTATAGCCTTCAGCTGCAGAATCTGAGCCATGTCCCATCAGCCCCTCAAGTCTTCTTTTTGGGAAGAACCCCATTAGTGTGTTGATGGAGCATGTGCAAAAGAATGGGAGCACCTGTGAATTCCTCCTCATATCCCAGGAAGGGCCAGCCCATGACCCCAAGTAGGTCACATTGTTCTTGGAGATTGGGGTTGGGGCTTCCAGCATGCATTTCCTAGCTAGCTCCAGGCAGAGAATAGCCACATCTTTACCTTGGCTTCTTAGAATGGTGAAGAAAACTTTTCTCATATCCTTCCAGTGAAAAATTGCTTCACTCATTTAGGAGGTCCTTCTCAGAATGGGGAAGGGCAAAATGAGAGGTCTTGGTGGTATTGTCAGTGGGAGAGAAAATAAGAGGCTGATAACAGGCCAGGCCATAGAGGTCATTGGTACTAGAGCCAGAGGAAACAAAATGGACCCCTGCCTAGTAAGAAAAAACACTTGTCTCTAGAGCCAGAACATAAATTAGACCTGTAGATGGAAAAAGTTAGTTCTTAAACTTCAGTGGCATTTAAGTGAAGGAAACTAGTGGTCCTGACAGACTCAAGAGGCCTAAACTTTATTTCTTCTTTCAAAAATGTTTTGATTCTTTTCCCAATGAACTATATCCCATGCCAGGTTTAAATACTGTGTAAAGATGGGGAGTCAGACATTTCCAACCATGATGGCCAATAGCAAGAAAGCAGCAAAGCAGATGGCAGCTGAGGTAGCTGTGAAGGCTCTCTGTGGAGATTCTAGCCTGACCCCTTGGACCAAGCAAGTATATACTTCAAAACTGTTCAGTCCTTCAGTGGGTTTGTGTTTCCCTGTCAAGATCTGCCAGCATTGATGAGTCTCCTTTGTTTGGTTTTCTTCTAGCCAAGCATCGACTACTTTAATGATCCTCCTGCACCCCTTGCTGGCCTGGGAGAAGCTACACCAGGCAAGGCCAAGAAGATTGGGGATCTCATCAAATACCTAAATGCCAACCCTATCAGCGGCCTGTTTGAATATGCCCGGTCCAATGGCTTTGCTGCTGAATTCAAATTGGTAGATCAATCTGGACCACCCCATGAGCCCAAGTGAGTATTCTGTAGTTTGGGGAGTAGTCTTCACCTGCCTAGACAGTGATGGGCAAACTTTTTAAAGAGGGGGGACAAAGGAAAGGAAATGCTCATCTGTCAGTCTGTTTCTAAGGCAGCTCTTTCGTGTCCTACTCATTGTGTTTGTCAGATTAGGAATAATGTTTTGGGGCTTGATAGAACATATTAGGGGGCCACATCTGGCGTGTGGGCTGTATTTTGCCCATCACTGCTCTAGTGGATAGAGTGTTAGACTTGGAGTCAGGAAGACCTGAGTTCAAGTCTTGGTTCCAACATAATAGTTTTGTGACCCTGAGAAAGTCCCTCATCCTCTCCCTGCCCTCAGAAACTTGAACTGCCACCTGTCCACCCCCTGGAGGTGATCCTGATGGAATCATGGGACTGAACTTTAAAAGGCTGCCCCTTTGTAGGACTTTCCCTCCAAGTTTGATGATGCCTTTTAGCACCTGTTTCTAATCCTAAAGGTTCATTTACCAAGCAAAAGTTGGAGGTCGCTGGTTCCCAGCTGTCAGCGCTCACAGCAAGAAGCAGGGCAAACAAGAGGCGGCTGATGCAGCCCTGCGTGTCCTCATTGGGGAGACAGAGAGGGCAAGGCGCACCGCAGGCGTGGGCATTTCAGAGGTAACCACAGCAATGGGGCCAGGCATTTCCTGTGCTTGTTTGGCCTTCCTAAGGAACCTGTCCTGGCCCAGGGACTGTCCTGTGAGGCCTAAGGAATCACCTGGTGATCCACATATGAATTGTGTAGCTGCAGATTAAACAAGCAGCATTTTATATGGCAGCCTCTGTGATTGTAATGACTACCTTAAATGAAATATAATTTAGAAGTTAAATATTAGGGGGCTGAGGAAGGGGAAAAGGAGAGGGCAACAGTGATTCTTTTTTCTTTTTTTAAAATCATGTACTATCTGCATTATTCCTTTCTTCTCACCTTAGTTAAGAGAATCAAAAAGCTAGTTCCAAAGTGCTCCTCCTTCTGTCTTGGCCTAAAGGTGGAGGCATTCGAATAGGGCAGAATCTCCCACACCCCACCCACCTCCAATCCTGACCGGCCTCATGTCTTGCAGCTTCCTCTATCTGGCAGCACCCTCCATGATCAGGTGGCCATGCTGAGCCACCAGTGCTTCAGCTCTCTCACCGCACCCATCCAACATAGCCTGCTTGGCCGCAAGATCCTGGCCGCCATCATCATGAAGAAAAGCGATGACGATCTGGGCCTTGTGGTCAGCTTCGGGACAGGTATGTGCAGCCTGCACCCCTTTGCCCTCAAATGATTACTCTTTAACAGCACCCTGCCATCTGCCATCCTTCTTGGCCTTTCATATCTCATTCAGTTCAAGATTTCTTTCTTCCTTTTTGCTGTTGGATAGTCTTCCCTTTCAAAGAAAAACCTGTCTATCTTTAGTAGCATAAGCTCTCCCAACTTGGGGAGAAAGAACTCTTGCTTCATTTAGTATCACAAGTAATAGGATTTAGAGTTTTAGAAGGTTCCTTAGAGATCAAGTCCATCCCCTTCCTTTTGCAAGTGAGGAATTCAAGACCCACAAAGTAATAAATAAGTGACTTGCTCAGGGTCACATATTTGGCAGAGTGAGGATTTGATCTAGTCTTTAATGCCAAATTCAGTGTAATTTCCATGATATAATGCTTTCTTTTCTACTTATCCAGGCTAGTTAAGTATCCTGCTGTCGAACCCAAAAAAAGTATTCCTGCTCCCTTCCCCTCATGATTTTGTCTTAAAGAATTTACAACTGGACTCTTCTAAGAGGATATTAGACTGAACTCAAACCAGTGAACACAGAACTGCCAAAATGCTCTTGTGGGGAGGGGGAGGCAAGAGAAAAAAAACTCAAAGGGATTCAGCAGCTACTTGTGCCTTCTGGAATCCCCTGTATCAGGCAGGTGAAGAAATATGTAAAGGGAACAGGAATTACAGCTGCTAAAAATGTAGAGCCTAAAAAGGAATTAGAGTATCTTAAACACCTGTGCCATGGCACAGGAGAAGGGTCAGGACAAAGAGGGAGGAATGACATAGAGGGATACCAAGCTGGGGAGGTAATCAGAGTCCACTACCACAGTGGCCAGTCAGAGCCACTTCAGCTTTCAGCAGCATCCTCTTAGAGCTTCATCCTCTGACTAGAGGTGGGCAGCAAGAAGGCCACCACCCCCCCACACCCCACCTCACAAGGTAAGGGCATCTATCTCTCAATTTAGGAATTACATGAAAGCCAAAAAATAGTTCATGAAACAATTACTGGGATAAAGAAGAAGTTAGAAAAACAGGAATATGGTATTTAAAAGACAGACGATAATATTGATACCACTTAACAAAATCTAAAGAATATAGCTGAAGCAGGTCTTAGAGGTGAGTTTATAACATTGGGTGTTTTAACAAAGAAAAGAGACTAGTTGAATTACATCTGTACCTGAAGACGTTACAAAAGGAATAAAATAATAGGCCAAATAAAAGTAGAGAAAGAACAGTATTAAAAATTAAGAGTAGAAGGTAAAGAAAATATTTAGTAAATTAAACCAAGAACTAGTTTCTCTAAAAGACCAATAAATTGACAAACCATTAGTGACCTGCATCAAGAGGAGAGAACATAAAAGTCACTGAAATTAGAAGTGATAAGAATAATCACAAATACAAAAGAAATATAAAATATTGGTATATTGTAGCAATACGCACTAATTTAAGGATTTATTATCAATTTTTTAAATTAATATAATTTCAGGGGAAGAAATAAATAAAATCTTTAAATGCTAATTATAATAATACCCTGGCCACTTATTCCAGATGTTGTTTTTAAAAATGATAAAGGCTGATATTATGAGGATAACTAATATTTTATTTAGGCCCATGCTGGTAGAATAAAATCGACCACGCACCTGTAAAAATTTCAAATTGCTGCCTCAGCCATTACATTCAGTACCTTACCTAATTTTTTCTACATCCCCCTGAGAGTGCGCTCAGGGAGCAAAAGAGCAGCTCCAATGATGCCAGGAGTCTTATATCCTTCTCTTACATCATCACACTTCCTGTCTGCCTCCATTTTTACAAGAGGAATCATGGGAAATGTAGTTTCCAAAGTCCCCAAAAATGTCCACAGAAAGTTTGTCATATATCTACATATCTTAAGGCTCAAATGAGCCCCAAGATACCTCTAAATGGAACCCCCCAAAATTCCAAATAACACATTTCCCACCTTAGATACGGTGAAAAAAGACTAGTCTTTTTCGGTGGATCTGTAAACATAGTCAACTTCTAAATTACAAGAATTTGGGCATAAAAGAAAAGAGGGTAAAAATTAGCCGCATTGACAAAAAGCCAATTTGGGGCAGTCCCCTATTGGCATAAAATGTCCATTTGAAAACAAATGCATTCAACTCATTTTCAGTTCTCCATAGTTCAATCAACTGTACCCCAAAGTTCAAATTTTGATCTTCATGATCCAGCAAAGGCTCTTCAGGCACCTTCATGGTGTCTTCACCAAACAGGTTCGTTGTCTGGATTCTGGGGAGATGCCAATTTTCTTATCCTGAAATTACTTTCAAAAGAATTTAAACTTTATATTATAGATTATAAAACATACATTTCCTTCTGAGAATTATACATTATCCCCCCTGAAATTACTCCTAAAGTAGTTTTTAAAAATTTTTTTTTTACATTATAGATTTTAATTCAGATGCTATAATTTTTTAAAACTTAACGCCCCCCCCTCAGGAAAATTCTAAATAACACATTTCTCCCCTGAAAAGGGTAGATCAGGTCAGCTAAGGATGCGTCACGGGGTTGTATGAAATCAATTGGCAAAAGAAATAATAAAAAAAAGAATAAAATTCAAATAAAAGGGGAATAATTAATTAACTTGTGAATGAAATGTAAAATGTGCAAAAATATAAGGAAAAAAAAAACTTTTAATGGGTCCTTGAATCAAGGCTCAATAAAAATGGTTTAAGCAGGGAGCAGCTGGGTAGCTCAGTGGATTGAGAGTCAGGCCTAGAGACAGGAGGTCCTGGGTTCAAACCCGGCCTCAGCCACTTCCCAGCTGGGTGACTCTGGGCAAGTCACTTGACCCCCATTGCCCACCCTTACCACTCTTCCACCTATGAGACAATACACCGAAGTACAAGGGTTTAAAAAAAAAAAGATTTAAGCAGTACCCATTCAGGAGTCATTGACTATAGAAAGTTACCATTCTCTATATAAGAGAAATAACATTTCTTTCCCTGGTCTGGCTTTTTCTGCACCTCCTCAGGGAATGAGCCATAATGATAGCCAATCTTGGGTGCTTTACTGGCAGTGTAGTTTGAAGAGTCCTATGTCTTAAGCATTGCAACTTTGAGTCTTACACTGAGTTCAAGTCCTTAGTATTGGCGTGGGAGTTCCTCAATCCCACCTGTATTAGTATGGTCTTTTTGACCTTGTCCTCCTTGACACTTAGCAGATTCTCAGTCAGTCTCCATGACCTCATGGCTCTTTAGCACTTCTTAACAGCTCTTATGTTCCCTTCGCCCGGAATCAGACAGAGGCATTAAATCACAGTCCCATAATATTTACCAATAATTGGCAGGTTACCAGTTTCAGGCTTCTCAGGTATGCGTTAATATTATAGCAAATATATATTTGCATTAAGCTTATATCACTGTAAAATCAAAAAAAGGATTAACAATGATTATATATGTACTTATAGTACAAATGATAAAAAAAAAAGGAAAAAAATCAATTGCTCTAATTAAAAAAAATTAAAAGGAAAAGCAATAAGAAAATTTAAAATTTAGTGGAAAAAATACATGCTCTCAAGGATAATAAATCGAGAGAAAAGAACACATATTGCATTGCACATGTAAGGAAGAAAAATAAGACTGTTTTAAAAATCAAAAAATATACAGCTTAGAACTAGTGAAAGGTTTTTTTTACCCCAAAATGAGATTCATTTCCTGTTAAGCTTTTGCATGAACTGTGAGTGTAAATGGGTTTTACAAAATAGCAGATTCACAATGCACATTCAAATAAAGTACCATAATTTCTAATAACACATTTTAAAACAATAATAAACAACCCATTATTATAATCACTTGCTGTGATATTTTTAAAAAATCGTATACTTGTCACAAATTCAACAGGTATAGTAAACTTTGGCTAAGAACAACAAACTCTGTTACTGCCTCCATAGCAATTGTGGGGCAGAGCCTAAAAAAAAACAACAGATTTAAAAAGAAAAACCTTCTGGTTCTAAATTATCCTTAAGAATTCTAGATCCTTCTGATAAAAGCAGGCTAAAACATAGAGACTAACATCACACATACAGAAGCTCTTCTGGCTTCCTGTTTTAAATATATATATATGACAACAATACTTCACAATAAAATATATAAAACCTTATCATTTATACAGAAGGGACTAGGATCTAAAGTAAAATTTAAAACCTCTTATAAAATTAAAATTTAAATTCTCAAGGCATCAAAATCTCCAAGGTTGTGTACAATTATCAAGATAGAATAAAAACTTACGACATGTGCTCCTATAGTTGAGATGGCAAATCCAGTATACATAAGGCAATTTACAACTTTAAAATGTGTAAGATGTTCATAAATGGTACAGAGAACAGCATTGTTTTGATACAGTAAAAAAATGAAACCTTAAATAAATTTGGAAATACAATATGAGTAACATAATAAGCTATACAGTCAAAAATCTCTTTCACCAGGTCTAATAGATTTGTTCACTATTTGGGAGTTACAGTAAAATCATAAACAGAATTAATCTAGCAGCCAAAACTTCATTAGCATAAAATGATTCAGTGTAACGGAAAAATCAACAAAAAAACGTCAAAATTAATTCACAAAACTAATCAGCAAAGTACAGTAAGATACAGCGTCTTTTTTTTTTTTTTCTAAACCTTTACCTTCCGTCTTAGAGTCAATACTGTGTATTGGTTCCAAGGCAGAAGAGTGGTAAGGGTAGGCAATGGGGGTCAAGTGACTTGCCCAGGGTCAACAGCGTCTTTTTAAAACAGAAATAAAACCCATTCAGTTCTGAGGTTTTAAAGTCCACCTTTGGTCCAATTCAAAGTCCTTATAACCAAGCTCTGCTCTGAGTTTAAGGGATATATAATTCAGGGGTGAATTTCTTCCCCATAGTTTTGAAATAGGCCATGTTGCCTGTTTGAAGAGTAAACCTAGCTGAGCTAGAGAAAAGCTTAGGTCTGGAGATCCATGTGAAGGGCTTGTGGGGGAGGGGTGCCTAAAGAACCATGTGGAGGGCAATTGGGGTAAAAGTTCCTTTCAGGTTAAAAGTCATTAATGTCTATGAGAAAACACTCCTGGTAAAGTCCCAGGTGCGTGAAATGAGAGAAAAAAGGGTCTTTGCATACTTTCCAAGTCTGAAGCGGTAGAGGCTGAAGCAGTCTCTGGGATCAGACTCGAAAAGGCCGGGGACTCAGAAGTCGGCAGCAGGCAGGAGCAGGAAAAGCAGTGGAGTTCTCAGGAGTCAAAAATAGTATTCGAGTGGTCTTTTTTTTTTTTTTTTTTTTTTTTTTTTTTTTTTTTTTTTTTTTTTGCGGTCAATGTTTGATAGGAGCGATTAGCAAAAGTTAAGACCAGACGCTGGGCACTGGGCAAAAGAACTAGCAGCCCAGCCACATTTAAAGCCATTTTCCACATTCCCTGAAAAGCAGCCTCGAGGCTGGGGAGAAGAACAAGAGTGGAAAAAGAGCAAGTCTGAGGCTCTGGGAAGGATTCTAAATGCTCTCGGTAGGCTGTCTGAAAAATTGAGAGTCACGTTTACCACGTGGTTGGCCAAACTGTTATTTTTTAAAATGATAAAGGCTGATATTATGAGAATAACTAATATTTTATTTAGGCCCATGTTGGTAGAATAAAATCGACCACGCACCTGTAAAAATTTCAAATTGCTGCCTCAGCCATTACATTCAGTACCTTACCTAATTTTTTCTACATCCCCCTGAGAGTGCGCTCAGGGAGCAAAAGAGCAGCTCCAATGATGCCAGGAGTCTTATATCCTTCTCTTACATCATCACACTTCCTGTCTGCCTCCATTTTTACAAGAGGAATCATGGGAAATATAGTTTCCAAAGTCCCCAAAAATGTCCACAGAAAGTTTGTCATATATCTACATATCTTAAGGCTCAAATGAGCCCCAAGATACCTCTAAATGGAACCCCCCCAAAATTCCAAATAACACACAGAGGAGTTAATCATTTATTTGTCTAATCTTTGAGAAACAAGTAATTTCTAGACGTATATAGACTTTAAAAATTGAAAAAAGTGATATACTATCTAATTCTTTTTATGAAACAGATATAGATAACTTTAATTATAAAAACCTGGTAAAGGCAGGTTTTTTTAAAGTCTTTAGAAAGATAGTCTTATTAACATAAAAATAACACAAAATATTAGCACATTAAAAAATCATTCAGGAGCAGATGGGTGACTCATTGGATTTGGAATCAGACCTAGAGATGGGAGGTCCTAGATTAAAATCTTCCTTAAGACATTTCCTAGCTGTGTGACCCTGAGCAAGTCACTTAACCCCCATTGCCTAACCCTTGCCACTCTTCTGCCTTGGAATCAATATTGATTCCAAGGTGGAAGGTGTGGATTTTAAAATTAATATCCAATAACTAAATATATTTAATTAAGTTTTATTAATAATAACTAAAGTAATATCTAGGTATTCAGCCTGCTCGCCAGAGCAAAAGAGAAAGAGGGAGGAATTACAGCCAAAAATATAAAACAAAAACATGACCATGCAAACGTGGAGGCGCAAGAGAGATTAAAGGGAATTTTTGGAAAATTAAGGGACTTATGGGGGATGAAGTCCAAGGATTCAAAATCTCCCATTTATACATACAACAATTTGAGGGCAGTCCCCTTTGGCAGAAGAGTATAGTATACATTCAAAACAAATGCTTTCAACCTCCCCATAGTTCAATTTCATATCCTAAAGTTAACTATGGATCTTCTTGATGCAGTGTGTGGTCTCTTCATCATCTTCATGGTGCCTTCTCCAAACAGGTTTGTTGTCTGGATTCTGGGAGGTAGCAAATTTCTTATCCTAAAATTTCCTAAATTCAAATCAAAGTTCACAGTAATAACAAAGGCCCCATCTTGAGGAAAATAATAACAGACAGGAATCACTCAGGAATACATGGGGGAGTTATAAGGTATATGAATCAATTGCAAAAGAAATCAAAAACAAAAAATATCCACATAAAAGATAAAAAATAACTTGTGGATGAAATAAAAAAGTCAAAGTCTTATGTCTAAAAAATCTAAGTAAAGGAAAAATAAAACTATAACAGGTCCTTGAATCAGGGCCCAATTAAAGTGATTTAAGTAATTATGCACTTACCCAATTAGTAGCCAGGACTACAGAAAGTTTGCCACACTTATAAAAGACAGAAAAAAAGGATTAGATTATAGGAGCCAGAATGGGAGCCAGGATGAGGTACTTGGATAGAATGTAGTTCAGAGGAAGTCTTGCATCTTAACATATGTTAAGCACCACAACCTCAAACCCCAAACAAGTTCAAGTCCTCTTGTCTTGGCTCAAAATTATATCAGTCCTAGTGGGATTGGTTGGTCTCTTTGACCTTGTGCTCGATTTGCACTATGCGAGTTGGCTTTGTGCTTCTTTAGCACTGTGCAGTGGCTTTTTTTATATTTTCTTCTTCTAAAATCAGGCATAATCATTACGCAAAGTCCTATAATATTTAAACAATCAATAGCATTCTGCAGTTTAAAGCTTTTTTGGGTATGCATTAATATTAGAGCAAATGTATTTTTAAACTTATGTTACTGTAAATTTAAAAAAAGATTAATATTGTTTATATGTACTTAAAAGCACTCAAATACTATATTGCAAATACAAGGAAAAAACAATAAGAAGAAATGTTTTAAAAATCAAAAATAGGGGCAGCTGGGTAGCTCAGTGGAGTGAGAGTCAGGCCTAGAGACAGGAGGTCCTAGGTTCAAACCCGGCCTCAGCCACTTCCCAGCTGTGTGACCCTGGGCAAGTCACTTGACCCCCACTGCCCACCCTTACCAATCTTCCACCTATGAGACAATACACCGAAGTACAAGGGTTTAAAAAAATAGATAAATTAATTAATTAATTAAATAAAAATCAAAAATATATAACTTAGTATCAGTGACACACTGAGTCAGCCAAGGGGAGGTAGAATACAAAAATTCCTCATCAAAAAATGAGATCCATTTCCTTTTTAAAATTGGCCATGATACACTGTGAATGTACAAATGATTTTTACAAAATAACAGATATATAAAAACAAAACAAGAGTACCAAATTCCCAAAATTCACAATAGCCCAGTTATTGGCAACAGCAAACAAACTCAATATTATATAGGATTTACATGAGTTTATACATAGCCACTTGCTGTGTGATGTTTTAAAAAAAAATCTATGAACTGATGGATATTTGTCACAAGTTATACAGATGTAACAATCCTTTCAACCTTGGCAAAAACACAAACCTCTACTGCTCAGGAAAATCTTTTTGAGGTCTAGAACATCACCAAGAATTTAGCTCCTTCTGAAAGTAAATTAAAGAGTTAAAATATGCATGCACGAGCTCTTTTTGGCTTCCTGCTTTATATATAAAGTTTTGGTAGGAACTTCTCTTTGGTTCTCTACGTTTTAATACAACATTCTTTATAATATGAAAACCTATCATCCATTCAGAAGGTACTAGGTATCTAAAGTCATTTCTAAATACCCCTTATAAAATTTCAATTTAAATTCTTAAGTCATTATATTCTCCAAGGTTGTATAAGTAACATGTGAACTCTATAGTTAAGATGGCAAATCCAGGATACATAAGACTTACGGGCTTTTTACAACTTAAAAAAAATTTTGTGTTAGATGTTCATGGGCTTTTTATAATGATATGTTGTATAGTAAAATCATAGGAAACTGGTACAGATAAAGAATTATATAATAGAATAGATATTGATTAGATTAATACAGATAAACTTAAAAAATTTTTCAAAAACAATAATATAAGCAAATAACAAGCAATGCAGTCAAAACCCTTTTTACCAATTCCAATAGATTTGTTCTCTATTAGGAAGGGGAGATAAAACTCAAATAGTTAGCAAGCTATGAACTCCCATCTATCTTCAAGATTCATTCTCCTACTCAGTATTTATCATCCATTTGCTTTTCATTTGTCAGAGCTCTGAATTTCATCATAGTGAGGGAGAATTCTGCACTGAGCATTTGAGACTTTCAAAACTGTCAAAATATTTCAGTTTGGCTTCTAGTTTAAACAGAATAGCTTTCTGCATATTCTTCTTGAGGTGAAGGAAGCAGGATGGTAAATAACCAATGAAGATACAAACTGCTAGTAAGAAAATCAAGCAGAGTCTGTATGCACTGATGAGCTGGAGGAATTCAGACTACAGAGATTCTCTCATGCTTTGCAATAGCATTTTGTCCTCTAGAGGGAAAAAAAAACTGAATGGGGTTTGTTTATAGTAAACAGCAAAATCTTGCTGGAGAACAATAGGGTATATGAGGCATATGAGAGAACTGGCCCAAAGGTAGAGACAAAATCCCCAAAACTTCTACTTCAAATCTATTGATTTAGTTTCTCTGCCCTCAAAAGAACTGCAGAGAAGTTCCCTTCCTGTGGAAAAAAAAATTTCCCAGTTGCAAGTCTCTCTCAGCCAGTAGTCCAGGGCCAGCTTAAGACTTCTGCTCAAAAAATGGCTATCACAGGCTGGAAAACCCATGTGGGGTGGGGGAAGGGATTTGGTGGAAAGATTTTTATATGGCACTGTCTTGGAAAAAAAAAAGCAGCTTGGAATGGCAGGGTTTCATAGCATATCTAGTCACTGCAAGCAGAGGTGGGAGACAGGCCTTGGGGTGGGTGGGTATGGCCAGAGAAAAAACTTACAAACAACTGAAAGTCTCTCTTAAAAATATTTGCGAATTCTATCCCTTCGTGGTTGCCATAATGTGGATTTAAAAATTAATATCCAATAACTAAATATTATATTTAAAGTTTTATTAATAATAACTAAAGTAAGAGATCTAGGTATTCAGCCTGCTCATCAGAGCAAAAGAGAAAGAGGAGTTACAGCCAAAAATATAAAACAATTATAAAACAATAATGTGACCATGCAAACATGGAGGTGGAGGAGAAATTAAAGGGAATTTTGGGAAAACTGAGGGACTTAGGGGGATGAAGTCCAAGGATTCAAAATCTCCATTTATGCAAAGGTAAGGGTTTTTTAAAAAAATTAAGTCATTTATCATGACGGCGAATTTTTTTCAGAATGGAAAGATGCCACAATTTAGGGAGGGAAGAATAATGTGAAACATTAAGGAAGAAAAACACAAAATCATATGATTGTAGCAGTAAACTCAGAAAACATCTTCAGTAGATTAGAGTATCAATTGTTAGAAATATTAAAAAGAATAGTCATGAAAAAATTTTTTATTCAACACAGTAAAATGCTAGTAGGCACAATAAGACAAGGATAACTAAATTAATGTAGGTAATTAAGAAGTTAAAGTAATCAATTTTTTTGAAACTGGTATGACTTTTGAGACAAAGGATTTATTAAAGTTGTAGGGCATGAGAGATCCATAAAATTGACTCATATTCTTACATTTACCAATAAAGACTAATAAAAGAAACTTCCACTTAAGAAAAGAACAAAATAAATATCTGAGAATTAATTTACCTAGACACATAAGACCTAACGAACATGTTAAAATTGTGTTAACCAATAAAAGAAAAGTAAATAATTGTAGAGTTCAGTGTTTATAAATGGATCATACCAACATAGAAATTGCCATCATTTTACTAAATGTAATCACAAATGCAGTGCTCTACTGAATACAATACTGAAGAGTTTCTTTATAGAACTGGATACAATCTCAGTGAAATTTTGGTGCAAAAGCAAACAAGAATATTAGAGGTTGCTTATAGGGGTGGGAGAGTGGTATCAAAAGAAATTTAGACTTATCTTCCTAGACTTAAAAATGGCATAAAACAATAGTCTGCAAAAACTAGAAAAATAAACCAGTGGCACAAACTAGTCCACTAATAGGATCAAATAATAAACAGATATTTGATAAGCCTAGGAAAATTAAAAACTAGCTAGTAAAAAGATAAATTGCTTAATGTTTTGAGAGAAGTGAATATCAATGTAGATCTATATCATATAATAAATTTCATCCTGTTACTGTTGAGTCATTTTTTCATTCACATCCAAATTTTTATGACCCTTTTGGAATTTTGTTAAAATGGTTTGCCATTTCCTTCTCCAGTTCATTTTATGGGTGAGGACACACTGAAGCAAACAGGGTGAAGTGATTGGCCCCGGGTCATACAACTAGAGTCTGTGAGACCAGATCTAAACTTGGGAAGATAAGTCTTCTGATTTTAGACCCAGCACTCTATCTACTGTGCCACCTAGCTGCCCCCTGTTTGAACTGCTGCCAGACCATAGGCAATTTTTTTTTTAATGCATACATATGCCTAGGCAGATATAACTTTCTAAGGAAATGGAATGATATTTATCAGTTGTGAAGAAAAATTAAATAGATGAAATTGTCAGTGACAAAAGAAATGAATTCATTTGCATAAAAATGTACTACAAAACAAAAATAGATTGGGAAAAGATTAGCTATTATGGATGTTTTGACCATTGAAATTCATTTTTAAGTTTCAGCATTATGAATATATATTTAGTCAATTTTTCTCAAAGGAGGAAAGAACTCTGATTGGGCATTAGAAAACCCGAGTTTGAATCCTGGCTCTGCAAACTTTGCCACCAGTAGGCATTATCTCAAATCTTTAGGCCTCCCTTTCTCCATCGATAAAGTGAGGATTTGAACTAGACGGTCTCTGATGTTCAGGTTGTAAATCTCTGCCTCTTTGTATTTCACTTTTGGATTTTCCTTCAACCATAGGGAATCGGTGTGTAAAGGGAGAAGAGTTGAGTCTAAAGGGGGAGACAGTCAATGATTGCCATGCAGAAATCATCTCCCGGAGGGGCTTTATCAGGTGAGTACCAGAGAAGTAAAATGCCTCACAAGTGATCGGCCCTTTGCTATTTTGCCCTTCCTCCTGTGACCCAGAGAGCAGCAAGTTGATTAAAGGAAAAACCGCCAGTCCCCGAGTACTTTTGTTCCTTTGATATCAATTCAGCAGGCCTGTGTTAACACATGCCAGCACTGTGTGATATGAGACAGCCTGGGAGAATCTGTGAGTATGGGGCATTGGCTTGACCACTCACATGGTGAAGTCCTGATTATTTTTCTGTTTTTTGTTTTTTTTTAAACCTCTTACCTTCAGTCTTAGAATCTATTCTAAGTCCCAGTTCTAAGGCAAAAGAGTGGTAAAGAGCTAGGCAATGGGAGTTAAGTGACTTGCCCATGGTCACAGAGCTAGGAAGTATCTGAGGTCAGATTTAAACCCAAGCAGGACCTAACTAAACTCCATCTCCAGATATGGCTCTCTATCCACTGAGCCACATAGCAGTCCCTCTTAATTGGTTTTGCAAAATTGCTTTCTCCCTCCCCTCTTTCATTAATAATACCTATTATAAGGAATGACACAGAAGAATGGGGAGCAAGGGTATAAAAAGAACACTAATAAATGTCCATAAGCCGTCTTTTTGGTTGGATTTGTTGTGTTTTTTAACAGTATAGCCCCTGCCTTTGAGGAGCTCATAATCTAAAAGTGGGGAAGGGAGAAGGATGAAATACAGCATATGCACATGTTTGAAACAAGGTAGAATGTGATGGGATAAAAGAGGGGTCACTCAGCTCTCTCTCTATTGCACCACATGTCTGTTTATCATCCCCTTTCAAGCCTGACAGTATTGCTTTGAGCTTTTGAAACTATAATTTGAATATAAGCCTGGAATAGCCTTTTGTAGCACAGTGAGTCCTCAGACCACTGCTGCCCCTGATCTGTTTGAATTGATCTTAAGGAATTCGGCCTCTAACTCTGCTTTTTCAGCCTTAAGAGCCCCCAGGCTGTGTTTCTAAATACTCTGGCCTCTTAGCCTTCCAAGCCACCTTCATTGCCTTTTTTGAAGTCAAAAATGACTTGTTAGTATTTGGGGACATGAGATTGAGTCAGACTCGGCTCTTCTTGTGGGGAATGATAAAAAAGGCCAGCCAGTGTCTGCCACCTTTTCACTATCATTGAATGATTAGGGAACACAACTTTGGAAACAGCAATGTCTTCAGTGGTTTTAGAGAGGATTTTTCTCTTCAGCCACTAAAGGAGTGAGCGTCTCTAGGGTCCAAGCCAAAAAGAGCAAGTGGCTTTGTCCTGTTTTACCACATTTTGTAAACTCTAGTCTAAAGTGGTTTCTGCCCATTGCCTCCTTAGCCTTCTAAAGTTCTTCGCATGGCTAGAGAGCAGACTGAAAAGTTTGGGGTATGCAGATGCTTCCTTGTGGGTCCTAGACAAATCAGGTGGAAGCTGAAGGAAAAAGCACCTGGCCCTGGATTGGGACTCTCCCTTTAACTTCCTTCTCTTTTATAGGTTTCTCTACCATGAGTTAATGAAGTATAGTCCCATCTCTTGGAAAGAGAGTATATTTGAGCTTGCCCATGGAAATAAGCTACAAATAAAAAGGAATGTGACTTTCCATCTTTACATCAGGTTGGTATGGCTCTCCCTTGGTCATTCATTTAGTAAGCCCTAGATAAAGTTAGCTATTATTATTCATCTGACTTTGCCTTGTTCTTAGAGAAGGCTCACCAACATGAGAGGCCACAAGCATGGTGATACAGCAGCATGGATTCATAGCTCACCTTCAGCCCTTGTTAGTTCTGGGACTCTGGATAAGGCACTGAGCCTCAGTTTTCCTCCTCTCTACAATGGAAATAATAACTTCTACCTCCCGGTGACATTGTGTAAAGGGCTTTCTGAGCTTTAGTGCTGCCCTGATGTTTGCTGTCATTAGTCAGATGCCTATGTTGTCCGAGTTACTCCATACATCAAGCTATTTCTTAGTAGTAGGGAATCTATATTTCAGATACATAGATGGATCCCCACACTCAGTCATTGATGTGTTTAGGGCACCCTTATGGTTACTCATTCAAACTCTCACACAACCCATCCCAAAATCAGTGATTCCAAGGTGCATTTTTGGTTCCTGTAGTTCTGGGATTCTCATACTCTTGCAGATTTCTCTACAATGAGGGGAGTATTTTGAGCCTGCCCATGGAATTAAGTTACAAATTTTTTAAAAGGTGACTTTTATGTTCCTATATTGGATTTGGCAAACATAATAATAAGAAGAAATTGCTCATATTAAAGCCCTTTACATATTATCACATTTGATCCTCATCATCCCATGCAAAAAGTAGGTCAGGTTTTAATAGCCCCATTTTACAGGTGAAGAACCTGGCTCAGATTTAAGTAATTTACCCAGGATCACCTAGCGTGGTGATGGCAAACCTATGACATGCGTGTCAGCACACGTAGCCATTTTCGATGACATGTGGCCACATACAGAGAAGTATGGGGCCACATGCCGAGGATGAAACATTTGCTGTAGTGTAGTATAGACACTCTGTGCACTATAGATTACAATTCTGTATATATTAATTTACCTGTTTTGGTTTATTAAATACAGTTATATATTACAATTATACATTTTTGTTATTTAAACTGTAAATATCACAAGATTATGATTTTTTTTTCTCAAAGTGACATTCCTCCTGAGTTATGCTCAGGTTTTTTGGCGAATTTTGACACACCAGGCTCAAAAGGTTGCCCATCACTGACCTAGCTAATAAGTGGCAGGACAAGGGTACAGGTCCTGGTCTTCTGACTATAAATCTAAGTATTCTTCTCACTGTCCCCCAGCTATCTTGTCCCCCTAAGAAACTGAGATGGCGCCTCAGCCCTGAGTAAGTCTAGCAGAACTCCCCTCTGTATTTCAGCACTGCCCCCTGTGGAGATGGAGCTCTCTTCGACAAGACCTGCAGTGATCCTCCAGAGGGCTACGTGGATACACAGCACCAGCCGCTCTTTGAAAACCCTAAACAAGGCAAACTTCGCACCAAGGTAGAAAATGGTGAGTCATAGATGCTTCCTCATTCCCCTCAAGTTCTATTCTTCAGTGATTACAGGTGTGTAGTTCTGAGAAAACGATGCTCACACAATGGAAACTGAATATACTACAAGTCAGCCAGAGAAGCAGCCTTATTAATTTAAGTAAACTGGTTCAAGTTTTCTTGGAGCAAAGTGTAGAAAGGAATGGGAGGGGGGGGGGGAAATACATAAATAAGAATGGATAGTGAGTAGAGGGATAGTGTTGAGAGATCTGAGTCAGGGCAAGGAGGGGAGGCACAAAGAAAACTGGGTGTTTAGCTGTGGCATTGACTCACAGAATCTTGTAGTTGGAAGAAACCTCAGAATGGTTTGATTCCAGTGGTCTTGAGGATGGCCCTAAGCAAAGGCAAGTCTCTTGGCTTGGTGGCTAGACACATGATGGACCTCATCCCGACAATACTCTCTGCCCTTTGGAAACTTAGAGTTTAGGAGGACATAAATACCATTCGTGGGATGGGTAGGGCTGTATCAGAGGGACTGAAATGGTTGCCTTTAGATTTTTCTCTCGTCTTTAACAGGAGAAGGTACAATTCCAGTGGAGTCAAGTGACATCCTGCCAACGTGGGATGGTATTCAGCATGGAGAAAGACTGCGCACAATGTCTTGCAGTGATAAGATTCTTCGTTGGAATGTGCTTGGCCTGCAGGGGGCAATGCTCTCCCACTTCTTGCAGCCTATTTATCTCAGCTCAGTCACTCTTGGTGAGGGATTTGGCTTGGGATTTGGGGTTGGTGTGAGCTTGTAGTGTCTGGGCCCCAGAAGATGGCATTCTGCATTGTCTGGCATTAGTGGGAGGCCTCCCATTTACAGAGAGTACTTTACTCATTGACCTATTAATTGATTCTGTGTGCCCTTTCTGATGTAAGAGAATCATTTTGAACTTTTAAAGCAGCTGGGCAATGGGCCCACATAAAGCCGTGCCCTGCCACATTCCTCCAAGATAAGTTAAAGAAATGTAGTAGTTAGAAACGCAATGTCATTGTCTCTTTATACTCCATAGTCTTTGACTCTGCAGTGCCTTTGTGGTGGGTAATATTTTATTAATCCAAGCTTGTGCTAGGGGATGTGCAACAACGAGGCAGCTGGGCCCTTTGCAAGAAAAGTGCCCTCCTGCCTAGGTGTGTCTGTTTTAGGTCCTGGCCCCCACCTGCCTATTAAGACTGGCCAGAGCAAAAAAATTCTATTTGCTAGCATTTAGTAAATATTTGATTAGTCGGTTTCTTGATCCATATGTGTTCCTATTTTCCTCGTTATTTAGGTTACTTGTACAGCCAGGGTCATCTGACACGGGCAATCTGCTGCCGTATGTTCAAAGAGGAAAGTGCATTCCGAGAAGGACTAAAGCCTCCATATACTGTTAACCATCCTAAGGTGCTATTACTTTTACCTCCCTTTAAAACAGCCCTGTGAGCAATGAAAACCAACTATTTTTGAGGGAGTTAGGAGGAAATAACCTTTTATCCTCATGGACCTTTCAATCTTCCTTGGGGCAAAATGGCATTATGGAATTTATTTGAAAACAGGTTAAGTTCCTGGGAGTCTGCTCAGCCTTAGCTTAACTGATTCCTAGTTTATGAGATCACTTCCTCTTTCCCTGAATCTCAAGGGTCCCTAGGACTTTTGCATCCACTTTTGACTTATTTCCCCTGGATTTCCACAGGTGGGCAGGGTTAGTATATACGATTCCACAAGGCAGACTGGGAAAACCAAGGAGTCCAGTGTCAACTGGTGTGTGAGCGATAGAACTGAAATCGAGGTCCTGGACGGCACCAAAGGCAAAGTGGATGGGTAAGGGTTTGTCCTGGTGGAAGTAGGGAAAAGTGTCATCTTTAAGTCCACAACTGACCCTTTCGGGCGCTAATGTGCAAAATATTACTGTTTTTATAGACCAAGACTCGATGTGTCACGTCTGTCTAAGAGGAGCATGTTCAGCCTGTTTCAGCAACTGTGTGCCCACCAGAACCGCAAGGACCTACTGAGGCTCGTTTCCTACAATGAGGCCAAGGAAGCTGCCCGGGACTACCAGGTGGCCAAGCACTACTTCATAAAAGGTCTGAAGGACATGGGTTTCGGCAGCTGGATCAGCAAACCTCTGGAGGAAAAGAACTTTTCCCTCTGTGATGCATAGTGTGCTCAGTCAGCTGTTGTTTTGGGGAGTTTCAGGGTTTGGGGTGGGAGGTGGGTGGTAGCACTCTTTATTATGTTGGTGTTTTGTTTTTTTATTTTTTTTTTTTTGAATGGACCCAGGATTGCTAGTATTTAGGGCTTTGGGGTCCCATTTGTCCCTCCTCCTTTGGGGCTGTCTCAGGTGGTTTGGCATGGCCTAGGCTTTGCTACTACCTGGGTTCTCAGAGAAGAGGCGGAAAACCTGTTGGGGAGAGAAAAGCTCTTCTATCTCTAATAAGCAAAAGCAATCATTGGGCGAATGCAAGCTGTTCCCTCAAGCTTTTTGTTTGCTACATTCACTTCTTGAGGTCTTGATTAAGTTCCAGTCAACTCTTTGTGATTCAGAGACTTCTCTGATTTGTGGATTATCCCAGGTCCTTTGGCTTCTCCACCTTCCCTTCTTTCCTCCTCCTTGTAACCATCTGGCTACTCCACATTTCCCCCAGAGGAGGGTGAACATAGTGGTGAGTATCAGGTATTGGGCAAGATAATTGCAAAGAGAAGAAAGGATGGCGTGACAGTCAACTTGGTTATCCATGCCAGTAAAGGAAAGCATTAGTATAATCAAAATCTCAGCTAAACTATCCAGAAAACCCAGTATTCATGTGTCCTTCTACACAATTGAGAGGTAGGTGGACAGATCTCTGTGGAAAGTGTGATCCTGTCCTATCTACCTTGTGGCAATAATGGGGGTGAAAAAGGAAACTCTTCCAGGGGTTCCCCAATACAGAATGCCACTGGAGAGGATAAAGTCCCCAAATCCCAGCTATTGTTAAACCCTATAACTAATAATTGCTTTCCACAGTAATTTCCCTACTAAAGGTAAGAGGGCCTTCATCCCAAAACAGCCGAGTAGGACAATCACTGACTCGGGATCCCAAAGATGACGTATAACCACCTCAGCCTAAATCCTTGATCAGATTATCAGTAGAGAAGAATATCACAGCTACCCTGCTTAGGGGGTCAGACCAGTCAGCAGTTCAATCAAGTCCTATATCTATGATGTTGACTTGTTTTGGCAAAAATGGGGGGAGGTTAAAATATGTGGTTGCAATTCATTTTTCTTTGCCACAAGCAACCAAGAATTGTCACTTAAGTTTAAAATTGGTACCCTATTCCTTCAGTTACATTAGAGGTAACTCCATGTGGTTTTGATCATTTCCCCTGCTTGCTGGGGAGAAAGTGGACATTATAGGCAAAAAGTAAGCCTTCTTGAAATTGCTGACATAATAACTCTTGAGTTAGATGCTTAGACCAATTGTCACCTTGGTCTGAGAAACTGTTGGCTCCACCTCCATCACCTTAATTCTCAAAGAGCTCGAGGCAAAGGTTAGTTAGATAGCTCAGGGAGAATAGCAGAAACTTTTTACCCTTAAGATCTGTCTTTTCTCTAGCTCTCCCTAGAATTATAGCGTGGACCCAGATATACCTGTTATCTTGCCAAGACATACCCTTCATCATCCTTCAAGCAATCCACTGGTCCAGCTCTCTGTTCTTACCTGTACACCTCCAAATATATAAACACAAGCATAAGCATACATACATTCATCTATATAGCTACATATTTATGTATATATACACATTTGCTATGTAGTTACTACAGACTGTCTTTAATTAGAAATTGCCTAAGGGAAGTGAGGCAAGCCAGGACATCATGACATAATGAATAACTTTGCAGCATACAAAAATGTCCCAAGGAACTTGTTGGAGAATACTTTCCATCTACTAAGAAGGAAAAAGCCCCTTGACCCCTATCTCAGGTGTACTTTCCATCCCTTTGATCATAGATAGGATGAAGTTTATAATATCCCGGTACCTGCCCTCAGGGCCAATGAGATCTTGTGACCGCTGTGGTTAGGAACCTTCTAGAAAGAATTTCTGTCATCCCAAGCATTATCATCTCTTCCTCCTTCATTATTTCATTACTAGTTGATGGGGTTGAAGTATTTGATCCCCACCTGCTTTGGTTGGACATTAGAAATCTCCTGCAAAATACTATGTGGACTCTAGCCCATGTCGTAGAGGATGGTGAGCATATTTTTATGAGAAGGTAGCAATGCATCAAATATACCTCCCAAGCTCTTTTCTAACCTCCGTCCTTCACTAATGATGCCATTTCTGCTACAGGAAGATTGAGCAAGGGATGTATGTTTGAGCTTGTGATAATCTCTCCTTCCTACTCCTTTCTGTCTGTGTATGTGTGTTTCTGTTTCTCTCTCTTTCTCTCTCTTTCTCTCTCTCTCTCTTACTTTGCTGCTGAGCAGTGGAGAAGGGGGGGGTGGGGGAGGTGGAATTTTCCAAGGATGGCTCTGATACCTTTTTGTGATGTTTCCTCTTGGATCTTTTTCTTTTACTAAGTCCTTTATCAGAATCCTCCTCACCCTCCCCTCAAAAAAAGGAGGGGGAAATGGTGTGGTTGAGAAGTCTGAAGAGTTGCAATTGTATATCCCTTAGAGAAATCACTTAGTATAAATTATCTCCACCTATACCAATACCCCTTTTGACCCTGAAGGGACTTACTTAGTGTTAGGGGTGGGGGAGGGGGGAGGGAAGGGCTTTTTGGCAATAGCTCTTGAGAGCAGAACAGAGAAACAAATGTAAATGTGAGAAAATTGACTGCAATGTTCTCATTTTATAATTCTGCCTTTAAGTATCCCTAGATATCAATGATTGAAGAGACATTCCTCATAAGAAATAAAAGAAACTTTCGGTATTGTTAAGACAACCTTAGTTCCACAGCTCGTTTGGTGAGTTAAAAGTGTGGAGAGGGAAACCTAAGACCTGGGATTTTTTTTTTTTCCAAATGCTGAGGAGCCGATGGCAAACCCATTCTGAAGGAAAAGAGAGAGCTTGAGCATCTGTTTGACGGCAGGAGGCATTTCCAGGGGGCTATTTAAACAAAGGGAAGCTACTTCAGCATTCCTCAAGATGGGGCTGGAATGTCCAGGCAACCCATCCACCTCTGCGCCTTCCCCTGCCCCAGTCCCAGCTTTCTCTGTCAGTGCCCTCCATTTACACCTCTTCTTCCACAGGGCCTTGGTCTTATGTTTTTTCCAGGTCGGAGCATATTGTGCAATTAGACTCAGCTTTGACTGTTTTGATGGAATTGGACTTTGGCCGTTTGCTTTTTAATACATTGATAATACCTTGACTGTGTCTCACTTTCCTTTCACGGAGCACCCACCGTTTCTGGTGGGACCTATTATTTCTTGATTCTTTGACATCATGAAGTTGCTTGTGGAACATGGGTGTGCTTTAAAAAAACAAAACAATCAGTATTACATCAACCTTTATGGAAGCTGGGTAAGATTAAAAAGCCAGATCATCTTCCTCAATGTGGTCCATTCCATGTGTGGGAAGGAGAAAGGAGCAAGAAATAGTCATCTTGTGTCTTTCCTCTCCATTTCATAGCATTTAAGCCACAGGGTGGGGATGAAGTTATCACAGATTTTAAGTAATTGATTATCCCAAGTCCAACTTCACAAGGCCTGATATTTCTTGAAACAACCGTGATCAGTTTGATCAGCTAGCCTGCTGCCACAGCAGGTTGTACAGAAAGGTAGCCTCCAGTGGATGAAGAGTTATGCCAAAGAGTGTTTTGAGTGCTCCATTCCTCCCCCTTACCTTCTCTTCCCTTTCCCTGATGCTTGGCAGAGAGCCAGCTACCTGTAGTTTTCTAGCAGCTCTGACTTCTTGCAAAGAAGAAACCTGGGGATGCCATCCGAGTAGCCATCCTACCTGCCCTGGGCATCTCCTGGATGCTGTGATACCTCAGCTGTTATGTTGAAGTCTCCCATAGCCCATCATGGTGAATGGCCCTCCCCAGGGGAACACTCTTGAGATTTGTTTCAGTCCCTCCTGCTGCCGTTTCAGTACATTCCTTTTAGTTTTCCTATGACATGAAATTGAAAATGCTCTGTCACCTTGATTGAACTTATTGCCATAAACTGAATTTGAAAACTCATAGAAATGAGTGAGAGCAACCCATTTAGACTCCCACAATCTTTGTTTTATTACTGATAGTTGGTCTAATTCTATGGCCCTCTTTCTGCGAACTTGAGGAAAAAATTTGATCACAACTCTTGCTGAGTAGTGTTTTTTATTATACATGTCAAAACCAACATGAGACTCCTTTGGAAGGAGGAGAGCGTTCTTCAAAATCTTGAATTCCTGTAGCATCCAGACTGAAACAGGTATAGACAGTGAGCCTTAAAGACTAGACAGACAAGGGTGACCATCAAAGTGGAAGGTGAAGGAGGTCCAGCTCCCCAAGCCTGCACTCCCTCAGGCACTCTGCATGTGTCTGTGTGTGTGTGTGTGTGTGCAAGTGCACACTTGCATGAATGTGCACAGGAAAAAACCATTTTATGAAGGGATCATAGCACTAGAGTTATATGGGGCCTCAGGCCTCCTAGTCCAAAGACCGGTCAAATTTCTGAGTAAAGCCAGTGTTTCCCTGTGTCTTTCCTTGGCTGGGCGGAGGCAGTGGCAGTTAATAAATTGATTGGGAGAGTTTTGCCTTTTTTTTAAAGCAGGGCTCAGCACTACTGCATGGATCCTCTGGATTGTGAGGAGGGGATCTTAGCCAGCTTACGTACCTAAGGGCCAGGGGCTTATCTGGCCCATCTTTTATCTAGTGGCCCCCTCACCATCTGCAAGGTTCCTGACACCTTTTTACTAACTGCGGTTCATAGCTTTATTCCTCAGTGACAATGAGCCCTTCTTTACTAGGCCTTCTTAAACATGGTGGGATCATTGATGTCTTTTTTTTTTTTGCTTGAGTGGGGTCACTCCAGCTCTTGAGCTTTCTTTTCTGGTCCTGTGTTCTGGCCCCCTTCATCTCAAGATATGGAAAAGTCATTTGGAAAGGATTAAAGTAACTCCAGAAGGAACAAGAAGGCATAGAGATAGAAGACACAGCAGTTCTGGAAACCTAGGCAAGCCCTAAAAAAAGGATTTTGACTCTATGACCTCTTGTATCTGAGTAATCTTGCTTGTTCAATAGTTCCAGAGGGTCCAGCCCTCCCTCTTGGGTGCCTCCAAAGCTGAACTTTGAGCCTGCCTAACCTCCAAAAATTCCAAAGCAATGGAAGCAGAAGAGGGCAGAATTTAGTCCTGGGGCTTCTTAACCTTGGCTCCTTGGGTCCCTAAGGGTTCCTCAACTTAGAAGAAAAAATGTTCCCTTTAATCTTTGCTGACCTAACTGAAAAGTACCATTTCCATTCTGAATGTAGGCAATTATTCTGAAAGGCTGTTCATCTGCTTTAAGACCGCCTGCCAGGTGAGGTTCTGAATATAAAGGCGAAGAATCCACATCTAATCAAACCTCACTTTGCCAATAAACAAACTGGTCCAGAGTGCCGGAGCTGGGAGCCTCCTAGTCTTCGGTTCCTTCCACCAACTACCAACCTAGCTTTAAATTCCGGAGTGGGCCGCCCGGGCCAATGGCTCTCGACCACTTTATTAAGCACCTACGATACGCACTACATTTGCCGGGGGCCAGGGAATACAATGATCACAAACGAACAAACCGGTCCCCTTCCAGGATCCCGCATCTGCGGCCCCCTCGCCCTTCCTAGCATGGCCCACACTGGTGAAATGAGAACGCTACGAGTCTCGGTCTTTCTAGCCCTGGAGAGCTCTCGCTTTGTTCTGGCCTCGCCAGGCGGGTGCGGTGACAGCATAAATCCGCTAGAGGGCAAGGCCTCGCTCCGGAAGAGGGTGGGACAAGGAGAGGGCAAAAGGAAAAGCCGATTGGCCAGCGTGTGGAGGTCTGTCCGGCTGCTGCAGCGGGGAGGGGAAAGGGACCCGCCCACGCTGTTATCACGTGGCTCCGAGTTTGTCACTAGGCTGGCTGCGCTGTTGACGGAGCCCCGGAGCCCCGCGGTGGTGGTCATTTCTATTTGGAAATGCACCCTAGGACTTTGTCTTCGTTTGCTCTTCCTGCATCTCCGAATAGACTGGGAGGGAGCTGGCAAAGGGAAGCCAGCCTAAGCCAGTGAAAATCTGGGACTAATTCACGGAAGAGAGTATTGTGGGTGACCTATAATTAGTCTCTATTTTGCCCCACACACACAACCCTTTTTTCCCCGAGGGGCAGGGGAGGAGGGGGGCGTTTCCTAGGCCAGTGGTGGAATATGGCGACGACCATTGATCTTTTCATCTCAGCCCATTCTGATCTCTGCCTCATCCCTTTACCTCTGACCCTCCGGAAACGGAAGCAGCCAGATCTCACCGGAGGCAGGGGGCACAAGAGAGCCACTGCTGCCAGCTCCCTGCAGACCCCAAAGTGAGCCCTGGCTAAAGCATGCAGACCAAAATCATCATGGGGCCAAGATGGAGATGGGGAGGTATTGGATTACCTAGAGTAATGGCCTTCCAAAGCTATTCTGGCCTCCGCCCAACTGAGCTATAAAAAGGCCTGAGCAGATGCAGACAGCAATCGGGGTCAACTGCAAAGTGGGAGGCCAGGTTCAAAGGGAGAGAGAAGAGAGCGCTGGAATCAGCAGACTTCTCCTCCCAGGAGGCAGCAGAACCACCCAGCCATCTACACCAGAAATGAGGTCAGGTTTAGATAGGAGTGATGGCAGCTGGGCTAGAGGAGGAAATGAAGAGATCCTGCTCTCCTCTGTCCTGGTTCTCTGCTCTCAGGTCCTCAACCGCATAGGGAAACTAGGGCTACACAGGAGAAGAGAACCAAGAAATGTGATTATTTCAGTCAAAAGACTCAATTTGGTCTCCCATTAGTTCGTCAGATGGACTGCCAGATACTCGTACTTTCTGTACTCTTCCAGTGGAGGAAGCCGTCACAGTGACCTTAGACCCTAAGCACTCCTTCTTGCCACATCTCCGACATTTATCGTTTTCCTTTACTGTCATATTGTGATCCTGGAATTCTAGAAACGGACCCAGATTGCCTTTGTAAGATCAATCCATCCTGACACCAAGTCATCCCCTCATACTCTTTCTATCCTAAGGGGAAGGTACATGAGAATGACTGAAGTGGTGAAGTTGGGGTATGTAACAATCCTCCAAGCCAGAGGGTAGGGCCAATGTTTCTGTCATTCCAGAACTGAGAGGGCCCAGAAAACAGAGGGGCGGTGCCAGGAACTCTCTCTCTCCCAAAGGAACGTAGGAGCAGGGGATGGTCAAAAATCACTCCAGCAGGGACTTTTTGTATCAGGCTAAGGGCACACAGAGGTCTGTGAGACCCACGGACCAGTCTGTAACCCCTTGTGGCCAAACTCAGTAACAATGAGTATAAGCCAAGAGTTTGCTCTCTGAAAACATGGCCCCCAGGCCCCATCCACTCTCTTAAGCTATCTACCATTCAGTCAACCTAACCAAGAACCAGAAAAGCCTGCTTGTTTCCATACACTTCCGTCTTCTTTCTCCCCTTCAGACCACCCTCCCCTGCCTTTTCACGTCCTCTGGACACAGTTTATTTTGGTGAGGAGAATGAGGCCCCTTCTTTCGGACTCAAACCCTTTTCATTTCCTTGTCTTTCAGACTCCCAACAGGAGTTCTGATTTCAGTCCATGCCCCTCCTGCCATCTCTGCTCCCTTATTTCTTAGCTGGCATTCCCTACCACTAGCTGCTTTCAAGGCCCCACAGAAACAAAAGGTTGGGGAGACTGAAGGAGAGGCACAAACCAGCCAAGTTCATAAGCGGCTTGGAGGTCAAGTTGAGGAGGAAGAGGAGGAAGCAGTCTGGAAGGGAGCTCCTTGCTCCTCCTCAGAAGCCAACCACACCACCACGGCCACCGTGGGCCCTCGGTGATAGAGGGGCTGAGGTGGTCTAGGTGTGGGGGTGGGAGGGGCAGTGATCTCACTTGGAGCTGGAAGCTGGATGGGCCAGATGGAGGAACGTGTTGGTAGCGTAGTTCTGGAAAAGCGGCTGCAGGAACATGCCAATGGTGCCAAAGATGCAGACAAAAACAAAGATCCAGAGGAACAGGCGGTCAATCACCATAGCCACATATTTCCAGTCCTCACTCACCTGGTAAAGAAAGAAAGGAGGAGGGGGAGGCAAAGGGTCAGCTACTGAGGGGAGGGATGAGCACTGGGTGAGGCGCCTCCCTGACTTCTCTCCCCACCCCCATACAAGAGGCAGGACATCCAGGCTCCATCTCTAATAATAAAAATCAGGATGCTGATGACCACTGCAGATGGCCTTAAAATTTATAGAGCACTTTCTCGCTGTCAGTCACAATGTCAGAGACAGAACTTGAGCCTGGATCTCCAGACACCACGTCCACTCCATACACCACAAAACAGGGTCATCTCCACAATGGACACCCACAATGGTCAGCAGGTGGGTCCTGGTTTGTACATTTTCAAAAGTTAAGTCCTATTTTGTGGAGTGTGGTCTGAGAGGCTGAGCCAAGCCGTAAGAATCACAGCAAATTGGAGCCAGAAGGGGCCTAAGTTTTGGAGCAGGAAAGGACCCTAGAGAGAAGGTCATCCAGCCTGCCTCCATATCTTATCAATGAGGAAACTGAAGATATTTTTTGTTTACTTTAAAACCCTTGCCTTCTGTCTTAGAATCCATACTGGGTATTGGTGCCAAAGCAGAAGAGCCTTAAGGACTAGGCAATTGGGGTTAAGTGACTTGCCCAGCGTCACACAACTAGGAAGAATCTGAGGTCATATTTGAACCCAAGACCTCCTGACTCCAGGCCTATCTCTCAATCCTTCTCTCTACCTAGGTGTCCCTGCCCTTTGATGTTTTAAGTGACTTGCCCAATGTCATGCAGGTACCTCCAGAGTCAGGATTCAAACCCAGGTCCTTGGACTCCATATGGAAGGCTGTTAGTCCAATTTACAGAAAGGGAAATGGTTCTGGGCTTGGAGTCAGAAGGATCTGGGGTCAAAATCTGACGGATCCTAATTGTGACCATGGGCAAGTCATCTAACCCCTCTGAGCTTGTCTCCTCAAATGTAAAGTGAAGATAAAAAAAAAAAAACTACTTGGGATTGCTGTGAGGATCAAATACAATCATGTGTAGAGTACTTTGGAAGCTTTCAAGTGCTGTACTCGGCAGCTATTAGTCTACATTTAGAGCTGGAGAGGAACCTCAGATGTCCAGCCCAACTCCCTCCATTTACATCTTAAGGAAAAGAGGGGGCAGCTGGGTGGCTCAGTGGATAGAGCACCAAGCCTGGTGTTAGGAGGTCCTGGGTTCAAATTTTACCTCAGACCATCCTGGCTATGTGATCCTGGGAAAGTCATTTAACCCCATTTGCCCAGCCCTCGCCCTTCTATCTTAGAGTTGTTACCAGACAGAAAGGAAGGGAGGGAGAGAGAATCCTGGAAAATAAGTAGATTTACTTAAGTTCACACAGGTGGTAAGTAAGCATTACTGGAACTCAAATTCAGGATCAGGTCCTCTCACTACCACAATACTCTGGCAATACAAAAGAGAAAACAAGAAATGCAGAAGCAAGATGGCCACAATTTCCCCTTCTTGGTCTTCATCTTGCCTAGATCAGTCTTTCCAGAAGCTCTTTCCTCCAGCTCTCATCAGTGTAGTCAGAGACAGGATGCCGGATGCATTTGTGCGAGCTGGGCAAATGGAAAACATTGGCACTTGTGTGTTTTTGTTCAGAGTGCGCTTTTGCCACATGTGCAATTTGACTTGGAAAAAGGACCTACTGGCAACTGAAAGAGGAAATTTTGGGAGTTGCTGATGTGTGCATTTATAAAAAGTGTCCCTTGTGGGGCAGCTAGGTGGCTCAGTGGATAGAGCACCAGGTCTGGAGACAGACAAGAGGTCCTAGGTTCAAATCTGGCCTCAGATACTTCTAGTTGTATGACCCTGGGCAAGTCACTTAACCCCAATTGCCTAGTCCTTGCTGTTCTCCTGCCTAGACATGATACTTAGAAGGTAAGGGTTTTGTTTTCTGTTTTTTAAAGTGAATCTGGTGCTCCCAGCATGTTACTCCCCAGGCAGCTGCCCACAACTAGTCCTAAGTGTGGTTTAATGTGGGTGAGGTTTGTGAAAGAAATATGAGACATGGAGGTAGAATATTTGATTTTGAAACCTGGATACCCACCTTGAGCAAGTCACCCCATTTCTCCAACCCTCTACTTCCTCATCAGGAATATAATCTGTGCTTTGCCTACCTCGGGATTATCATAGGGATCAAATGAAACTATGTTCATAAGAGAACTTTGTGGAGTGGAAAGGGCTATACGAACTTTATTATTATAACTTGTACCTCATTGTATTGTTGTTGAGTCGTTTCAGTTGTGACTGATTCATTGTGACCCCATTTGGGATTTTCTTGGCAAAGATCCTAGAGTAGTTTCCCATTTCCTTCTCCAGATCATTTTACAGGTGAGGAAACTGAGGCCAACAGAGTGAAATGATTTGCCCAGGGTCACACAGCTAGTAAGTGGCTGAGTCCAAATTTGAACTCAGATCTTTCTGACCCCAAGCCTGGAGCTCTATGTGTTCCACCACCTCGCTGCATCTCATTGATAGTCTCCCAAATATGCATCATTGAAATAACTGGAGATGAAGAGAACTGTTAGCCTAAACTCCAGGCTCCAGGATGGCTTAGTCCACACAGGCCTGAGGGCCATGACCTGCCTCTTTCCCCAGCTCTTCCTTAAATAGAGGATGTCTATCCCGTACAAAAGGAATCTCTCCCACATCCCGGACAAGGAGTTATTCTGCTTCCACTCTAGAACCTCAAGTGATGGGGTCTCCCCTAAATCCAGACACTTCACCTTCAGTCAATTTGTAAAATCTTGATAACTGTATTTCAATACAACTGGGATCCTTTTGTAATTCTATGTTTTATGCATTTAAAAATACCATTCTGAGATGGTGTCCAAAGGCTTCACCAGGCTACCAAAGGGGCCCTAATGCACAAAAGAAGGTTAAGAACTCCTGGCTCATTTCACTTTTTTGGAATTGTGATATTCCCATGATTCATAGCTAGATGAATATTAATATCTGTAAAAGGTAAGATTTTTGTTGCAGGGAGAATCTTGCAATCATCCAAAACATTATACATTTTCTCCCATGCAATTCTGCCTGGTATCTTCCCGCCACTTACTCCTGGGGCCTGTTTATTTTTTAATCAGAAGTGTCCACCCAATGTATATGTCCTTATGGACCAGATCTATGGGTTGTGTATCATAGTTTGGGCAATAGGCATTCTTCATCCATTTGCTTTTCTTGTGTAGACAGTTAAGCTGGCATCTCAAATGATTTGGATCTCATTTAAGAGGCTATGCAATAGCCTGGATAATGTGTCAAGTACAACGTCATTCACAAACAGAATCATCTAGTAGGCTTCCCAGCAAGTCAGGAATCATCCATACAGCCCATCCTGGATGTCCTCTGGGATAACAGCAAACCTCTTTAGCAAGCATATGACTACCTGCTTTGTGACTTACTTGATATTAATAATAAGCACTTAGATGGTCTAATGGAGGGAGTCCTGAACCTAGAGGCAGGAAGACCTGACATATCCAACTTCAAGTGTTTACTAGCTGTATGACCCTGGGTAAGTCACCTAACCTGTTTGCTTCAATTTCCTCATCTGTAAAATGGGAATAATAATAGTACTTTCCTCCCAGGATTGATATGAGAATGAATTAATAGCTATAAAGTGTTTTGCCAACCTTAAATAACTTTATAAATGCTAGTTAGTATTATTGTTTTAACAATAGGGGATAATCAAATATGATCATCTCCTTTTTTTAAAGGTGTCTTCCATGATCTCTACATATATAGGAAGCCCCTTGTTGAATAAGAGCCTTTAGGATAGCTTTTTGCTGTCTCAACCCTACAACAAATAATAAGCCTGGTGCCACCTCGTATATTCTCTGTCATTGTTCCATCGTTTTTCTGTCTTGTCTGACTCTTCATCACCCTATTTGGGGGTTTCTTGGCAGAGATCCTGGACTGGGTTGTCATTTCCGTCTCTATTTTCTCTGTCTTTCGGCTAATTTGTGATTGCAAAGATGTGGTCCCCTGTAGAATATTTTCTATGAAAGCCTATCTATTCCCTTCTCAGATTTTTGCCAAAGATGCCCTTGATACAGTTGTAAATATTTCTTTTATAGAGTTTGTAGAGATATGAATTGGCAATAAACACTATTCTTACAATTCCCACACACACACCCTTTTTGGTAGTAGTAATGTCCATGATCTTTTCCAATCATTTAATATCTTTTTTCCCAAATATTTTGAGAATCCCTCAAAACCCTCAAAATTGTGTCTCCACAGTATATCTGACTTGGTCCAGCTGCTCCTCCTGCTTTTATTTGTTTGTTCATTTGTTTATTTATTTTAGCAAAAGGGAGTAGGTAAGTGACTTGCCCAGGATCACACAGCTAGAAAGTCTGAATCTGGTTTTGAACTCAGAAAAATAAGGTTTCCAAGCCCAGTGTTTTAATCCTGCATTACCTTTCTACTCCCTTTATTTTCTTTAATGCCATTTCTGCTTCTTCACACAGCTAATTGGGACTAGGATGCTAGTCCCATGTAATGAATATACTGCCATTGGTGGAAAAAATTATTTGTATAAAAAAATCTTCGAGGGATCGTTTCAATTTTTGGCTCTCATCCTTTTTCCAATTTCATCCTTAAATGTTCTTGAGATGATCTGACTTATTTGGGATTCGTGGTAAGCTTTCTAATTACTCCATCTTTCCTGTACCATTGCCTCTGCCTTCCCTATCTCTCTGGTGGTTGTGGAATTCAAAGATTTGCTCATTAAGGCAGCTTCTAGTAACTTTGGGCCATGGCTTCATATTAATTCAACTTCTTTCAAAAATAGTGATAGTATATGTCAATGATTGTTGCTTTATCCAGTTCTCATCAATAGATTAAATAGGTCATGTTGGAGCTATTTGATTTCTTGCCATATCTTCTAATTTTTGTTCTTTCCTCTAATTCAGCATTGATTTTTAAAATTTATTTAAGAAATCCTTAATCTACTTGTACATAGACATCTAATTTTGGAAAATTCCTACATTGACAACAATTGGTTTCTATTAGAGATATATTGAAATTAATTTCTTTTCGATAAGCAGCTAGGTGGCACAATGGATAGAGCCCTGGGTCTCGAATAGAGAAGATTCCTCTCCCTCAGTTCAAATCCATTCTCCGGTACTTACTAGCTGTGTGACCCTGGGAAAGTCACTTAATCCTGTTTGCCTCAGTTTTCTCATCTATAAAACGAGCTGGAGAGGGAAATGGCAAATCACTCCAGCATCTTTGCCAAGAAAACCCCAAAAAGGGTCACAAAGAGTCAGACACAACTGAAAAATGACCCAACAACAAAGACTTATTTTTAAAAAATATTACTCAGTGGGGGCAGCTGGGTAGCTCAGTGGATTGAGAGCCAGGCCTAGAGATGGGAGGTCCTAGGTTCAAGTCCGGGCTCAGACACTTCCCAGCTGTGTGACCCTGGGCAAGTCACTTGACCCCCACTGCCCACCCTTGCCACTCTTCCATCTATGAGCCAATACACAGAAGAGTTTTAAAAAAATAATTAAAAAAATATTACTCAGTGCTTGCTTTGTCTAGTGCATAATAGCTCTCTTCTTGAAGAAATCATATATATGTATAATAACTATATGTATGTATATTATATACATAGATAAATGGAGAGAGAGACAGAGGCAGAGAGAATCTTTTTTTCACCTTTGATTTCTTGATCTGGAGTCAGTTTTCCAATTGTCCTTCCATGCCCACCTTTGCACTGAAACAACTGAGTATCTCACTGGGTAGTAGGCACCTTAATAAATAGAATGTTGGGTCTAGAGTTAGGAAAACTTGAATTCAAATGTGACCTTAGACACCTACTAGCTGTGTAATCTTAGGCAAGTCATTTAACCTCTCTCTGCCTCCTTTTCCTCAACTGTAAAATATGGATAATCACCATACAGAGGTGTGGTGAATATCAAACAAGATAATATTTGTAAAGCAGTAACACAGGTGCGTGCACATAGTAGGTGCTATAAAATGCTTAGTCCTTAATATTTAGAGCTGGGAGGGACCTCAGGAGCCAGCAGATCCATCACTTTCCAGAGAAGGAAATCCAGAAATCTAAAGGTGGTTAAATAATCATAGTGCCACCCTCCTAAAGTTGTTGTAAAGATCAAATGAGAGCACTTAGCACAGTGCCTGGCACATAATAAATACCATATAAATGTTAACTGTTATTGCTGTTGTTGTGATGATGATGATGATGATGGTGGTGGTGCTGGTGCTGGTGCTGGTGATGTGAGTTGCTCAGAGTGACACACCTGGCAAGTGCCTGAGATTGTATTTGAACCCAAATCTTCCTGACTCTAAGTCCAGTGCCCTATCTGCCACATCCCACTGCCTCAGAATTCTTTTTTTTTCTCAAAGCCTTCCTTTCTGTCTCAGAATTGATACTAAGTATCATTTCCAAGGCAGAAGAGCAGTAAGGGCTAGGCAATGGGGGTTAAGTGACTTGTCCAGGATCAACACAGCTAGAAAGTATCTGAGGCCAGATTTGAATCCAGGACCTCCTGTCTCTGGGCTTGGCTCTCTAACTACTGTGCTACACAGCTGCTCCTGCCTCTCCAAGCCTTTAAAATGTTTCTGCCTCCTCTTTTGGTAGCAGGTGTCTGTGCAATACATTGCAATTATCTTGACAATGTCTTTATACAAATAGCCATGATAAGCGCAGTGGTATGAAATGACTAAGCGATATTTCTTGTCTCTATACACAAGATAAAGCCAACTCTGCCACCTCCTTTATTTGCCTTCCAAAGGAGAACTCGTGAACCATCTTTTCATTTAGCTGCAAGTTCTCCTTCTCTTCTTCTTTCATTTAAAGCCACAAAAAATTATAATAATAATCACTACCATTTATATAGCACTTACAGGTTTGCAAGTACTTAACAAATATTATTTCATTTTATCCTCTGAAGTGGATACCATTATAAACCCCATTTTACAGTTGAGACAGCAGAGGTAAGGGGAGGTTTTGTAACTTGCTCAGCCTGGGTCAAACAGCTAGTAAATGTCAAAGGCAAAATATGGAAACATGTTTTACATGATATCACATGTGTAACCTAGATCACAATTGCCTACTGCCTCAGGGAAGAAAGAGGAGAGGGAAGGAAATAGAGAATATGGAGCTCCAAATATTAGAAAATGAATGTTAAAAATTATCTTTATGTGTAATTGGAAAAAATAAAATATCAAAAGTTTTTTTTTAATGTCTGAGGCAGGATCTGAAATTGTCTTCCTGAATACAAGTCTAGTATTTCTATTACATCATGTTCTCTAAAAAAAGAAAAATGTCAGTTTTCCTTGGCTTGCTTGGGCACCAGTTCTGTCCTCTCAGTCTCAGATTACATTAGCAGGGTCTCTGTGTCACCCCACATGAAGCTCTCAGTGAGCCACAAGCTCCAGGCTGTCCGAGACACTGAGCTCTCTTCCCTGGCAGAGCAGCCCCTGCTGACCGGTCATCAGTCCTGTCTCTTGCCTCCTCCCCACCAGTAAGGAGCCTGTTCCCTGCCCTGGGTCTCCCGCTTCCTTCTGGCAGGGGAGCTTTTGGCTTGTCTTGCTGGGAGTATGGGGGCAGGCAGGCCCACATGGCACCTTCTTCCAGACCTCTCCACACCATGGAGAGATGCTGCTGCTGCTGCTGTTGCTGCTGCTGCTGGCACCGTGTTCCCTTTCTGGCTTCCAGTAAGCGGAACTTTGTTCAGTCTTTGACTGAATCAGCAAGGCACCAGCATAGATCTGAGAACGGGAGGCTGGGATTCAGATGGGCTGTCCCATATCAAGGTAATGGACATGTAGCATAGTGGAAAGAGCCGATTTTTTTTTAAAAGCCCCTTGGTTTGAATCCTGGCTATAGCACTTACTTACTTCCTATATGACTTTGGTCAAGTCATTTCCTCTCTCTTGATCTTAGTTTCTTTGTTTAAAAATAAAAAGGTGAGGTAGAGCTCAGCTAGGAGGTTCAGTGGTTTAAGAGCCAAGCCTAGAGATGAGGGAGTGGAATCCTTAGATTCAAATCAGGCCTAAAACATTTTCTAACACTGTGAACCTGGGCAAGACACTTAACCCCCATTGCCTAGCCTTTATTTTTCTTCCGCCTTGGAACCAATAAACAGTACTGATTCTAAGACAGAAAGGAAAGATTCAAAGAAGGAAGTAGACTAGATGATCTTTTCCTTCCAGCTCCAAATTCTTTAAGCTTTAAAAGATGGAGCTAAGAGGTCAGGTTGAAAGAGCAGGTTTAATGCTAGAGAGTTTGAGATGAAGAAGGTTCTCTAAGTAACTGCATTAACGAAATGGAAGCTACCTCCCTTGAGATTGTCAGATTGAAAGTGCTGGCCCTTTGCAGAAGAAAATTCCAGAAGAGTACAAACTCAGTGAGAAATGAAGGGTAGGCAAGGAGAGATAACGTGTTGCCTAACCAGCAACCATCATCCTGGTTCTCTCCCTCAAGGTCCCTGCCATGAATATTTCAAAAGGCTGCCTTCCCTGGTAGCTGGTTGAAATAGAAAAGGGATATTAATTTGGGGAGATGCCTTTTTCTAGGAGAATCAGGAGTGGGCCTTTCCTAGAGGGGTAACTGAGATATTTCTACCACAGTCCCTTCCAAGGCTCTCTTTTATAACAGTATTATTATAATTTATTAATATAATATCTATTTTGTTATCTAGGAGAGCAGAGGAAGTACAGAATTTCCATCCTACTTTTAGCAATACAAAAGGAGTTTGAATAGCTACAAATTCAACTAATGTTGAGGAACATGATGTGGGTGAATTGTATGACCTCTGACAAATCATTTTCTCTCTCCAAATGTGGTCAGATGGCAGGGCTGGATTAAGTGACCTCCAAAGTCTCCTTCAGCTTTAATACTCTATGAGTTTGGGGCAGCTAGGAGGCACAGTGAATTGAGTGCCAGGCCTGGAGTTGGGAGGATCTGGGTTCAAATCTGCTCTCGGACCCTGGGCAAGTCACTTAACCTTGTTTGCCTAGCTTAGCCTAGATAGGCTCTGTCCTAGAGTTGTCACTAGAGCAGAAGAAAAAAAAAAAGGCAGCGATAGTTTCTTTCTTTCTTTTTTTTTTAATATGAGTCCATCTGTCCTCCGACCCTTCCTAGCTGTGTGATCCTGAGCAAGACACTTAACCCTCGTTACCTAACCCTTACCTCTCTTTGATATACGGTGTTGATTCTAAAGGGGAAGGGAAGGGCTTAAAAATATAAATATATATATATATATAAAGTTCAATTGTCCGGTAAATCCTATGCTGTATCTTATGAGTGCTAAGTGATGTTTGTCTAATCAAACAATTTACACACTTAGTCATTAGGCCACCTCCCAGGCCGGGCCACTCCGGCCCTCTTCTACGGCGCTGCCCCCAAGCCCTCTCCCGGTTCTCGCACACTCACGCTTTGATCGTCATCCTCGCTCCTCATGTGATCAGCGATGAAGCGCACGCCGTCCGCTGCCTCCTTGAGCCCACAGCCGCACGGCCCAACGGGGCCCGCTCGCCCTCGGTAGCCTTTGGCCGACTCGGCTGACTCGGCCCCGAAAACTCCACCGAACTCCTTGACAGAGGCCTGGTTGACAAAGCAAGTACCGGAGTTGGCCCCCGGGGCATCTCGGAAGAAGATTCCTCCGCTGACGCCGACGCCGCCTTCCTGCTCGCGCTGCCGTCGTCGTTGGCGCAGCCGCTGGCGGGCACAGTTGTGGCGTGGCTGCTTCATGAAGAGGACTGCTGGCAGCTTCTCCAGGAACACGACCTTGACCCAGGGGGCCATGGTGTGGGTGGTGGGGGAGCGGTGGTGCACGTTGAGGACGCAGACGCTGGTGACGATGGAGAAAGTCACCAAGACCATGGTGAACATGAGGTACTTGCCGACCAGCGGCACGTCCAGCGAGGTGGGCGGGACGATCTTGGAGATGAGCAAGAGGAAAACGGTGAGAGCCAGCAGGACCGAGATGCAAAGCGTCATCTTCTCCCCACAGTCCGAGGGCAGGTAGAAAACCAGGATGGCCAGGGAGGTGATGAGAATGCAGGGGATGATGAGGTTGATGGTGTAGAAGAGAGGTTTGCGGCGGATGATGAAATCGTAGGTAATGTCCACGTAAGTGGAGTCATCGGGGTTCTCGTTCCGCCGGCCAGGCAAGGCCACGATGTCCCATTCCCCGCTGGGTGTAAAATCATCCAAGTTGGCAACTTCACTCTTCAGGACCAAGTCAATCTCTGTTCGATCATAAGTCCAGGAACGGAACTTCATGGTGCAATTCTGCTGGTCAAAGGGGAAATGCTTGACCTCAATCTTGCAGGCACTCTTGTAGATAGCAGGTGGAAGCCAGAAGATGCTACCATCATAGGAGACCACAGCATTGGAGTAGAAGGAGACTTCATAAACTCCATCAGCACTGAAAGGGGGGGGGGGCAGAACGAGGGAAAATCAGTCGGGTCTACTTTCTTTAGGGACCCACCTTGTCCTGGGCTGCTTAAATAGGTCATCGAGAGGGAGGAGATTCAGTTGTGGCATTAGGAAGCTCTCGGTCTTATGGAGAATATGACACCATCACCACACCCATCCCCCACCATACAGATGTAGACAGAAACAAGAGCAGATGATTCAGCCAAATGGCTCTCTTAAAACATCATTTAAGGGAATGGGAAAGAATAGGGAAATGGAAGGGAGAACCCTGACCAGTTATCAGTCTAGGAAGGTTTCCTGAAGTGTGTGTGTGTGTACATGTATGTACATGTGTGTACGTGTATACAAGAGTAGGAGGCAAATAGGCTTATCTAAAGCAGGGAAAATGGCCTGTGAGAACTTTCAAAAGTGAAAGAGGATGAAGAGTAGGTGGTGATGGAAAAGTGCTGGCATTTCTTAGTCTGAAATAGAAGAAACTTGATAGAAGTAAGCAAAGGAGATGAAAAATGAGGTGCCATGAAATCTAGATTTTTGTAATCCCAACCATGGGGTTTCAGTCAGTCCTGAGATAGGGAAGGATGAACTCGTTGGAGAAAAGTGATTCTTGCCCATGGGTATAGGAGAGATTCCTTGGTGAGAGAAGAAGGGATCTCTAAAGGACCTTTGATGCACACACCTGCCTCCTGATGAAACCCTTTCTACAAGGAAAGCAGCCTAGCAGCAGATAGAAAGCAATCTTTTTTTTTTTTTAAAACAGTTTCTCTCCTACCACACCCCCAACATGGGGAGTTTAGGAGATCTGGACTCTAGTTTTGCTTCTACTATTCATTCCAGTTTGTTTGTTTGTTTGTTTGTAAAAAGAGGGGTAAGAAAAGGGAGGCTATTAAACCTTATGATTTGTAAGGTTCCTTCCAGCTTTATCAGTCTATGAATCACAAGAAATCATTATTGGCTATAGGGGTCAGAATAGCAACCCAAATTATCTCATTTGTGTCTGCTTGTCTGTGTCACTGTCTATGTACTGGTCACTCTATGTTCCTTTCCCTTTTTCTACCTTAGACTATTTTTTAAAATTTCTAACCCAAATGACCCTTCCACCAGGGGCTTCCCAAAGAATCCTCCTTCCCTCCCCATTGCTCCAGGGCTACATACTTGTTGTAGAGGACAACATCTGGAAGCCAGATGTGTTTGGAAGGGAGCCGCACTTTCTTCATATTGTCGAACTCTTCTGGTTTCCAGGTGAGCCGATAATCTTCCCATTCCTGGGGAGAGATGCTAGAGAAGTGACCAGGGAGAAAGGGGCCATTTGGACAATAGAAAGGATTGGGCAAGGAGTTACAAGCTCTAAGGAATGTGGAAGAAGAGAAAGAAAGGGAAGGCAAATGCCATCTGCTTTCTGCCAATCACTATCTCCTCCTCCATCTCATACAAAAAGGTAGCCCTTCTACTTACCAAGGCAAAACATTCTAAAAGAACAGATGATCCCATTCCATCCCACCTTCTCCAGCAGATTGCTCTCTCCATTATCCCTACCTTTTCCCTTCTATTCAACCTCTCCTTATCTTCTAGCTGCCTCTCTCCTGCCTACAAATATGCTAATGTTTTCCTCATCCTCAGAAAACCCTCCCTTGATCCATCCATTTATCCATCCTCACAAGCAGTAGACCCATATCTCCTTTCCCTTTTATGACTAACCTCCTTGAGAAGGCCATCTACAATAGGCACCTTCGCTTTCTTCTAATTGTATTTTTATCTCTAGAAAATTGGCTTGAGACTTTATCATTCAACTAAAATGTCTCTCTCCAAAGTCACCAATGATTTCTTAAGTATTAAATCCAATAGCCTTTTCTTAGTCTGCATCTTTCTTAACTCTCTGCAGACTTGTTCTCTCTAGGTTTTTGTAATAATATCCTATCCTGGTTCTCCTTTGTCTTGTCTGACCCCTCCTCTTTAGTTGTCTTTGTTGGATATTCATTCAAGACATACCCACTACAAGGTCCTCCTGTCTCCAGGTCTGGCTCTATCTACCGAGCCACCTACCTGTCCCCAATCCCCCTTAACGGTAGTGCCTTTTTTCTATTGATTATTTCCATTTTCCCCTGTCTGTATTTTCTTTGTACATAGTTGCTTGCATGTTGTCTCCAGCAATGAACTCCTTGAGAACAGGGATTGTCTTTTGTCTTTGTCTCCCAACACAGCCCAGTACTTGATTCATAATGGGAATTTAATATATGTTTATTGACTGACTAATTATATCTGCCTCAATAAAGACGTTCAGAAGCCATATCCCACTTCAACGGACTATTCTCTTCCTATCAGCTGTGGCATAAACTAGGGATATAGACAAGAGGAGAGGTAGCCATGAGATAAAAGAGGCCTTGAAGCCATTAGATAGGCTTGGAGGAAGTTCAATCATTCATCGTTTAAAAGTGTACAAAACACTGTGCAAGTACTGGAAGGAATATAAAGTTGAGTCAAGACAGAATCCCTACCCCCATGAAGTCCATAGTAAATGATTCAGACAAATAATTATACCCCATCATATGATAAATCAGAGAGCTGCAGAAAGTATTTTGTGAAGGTATGAAGGGAGAGGGGCAGCTAGGTGGTGCCAGAGTGGCCTCAAACACTTAGTAGCTATGTGATCCTGAACCAATCTTTTAACCCTGTTTGCCTCAGTTTCCTCATCTGTCAAATGAGATGAAGAGGGAGATAGCAAACCACTTCAGTATCTTAAGAAAAGCCCAAACAGGATCCCAGAGAGTCAGGCACTACTGAAAACCTACTGAATAACAACAAATGAAGGGAGAAGGAAATTTTGATAGTGATTAGAGAAGTAGGGCAAGAAAAAAGTGACTATATAAGAAAAGATCAAATGGAAAGAGAAAAGAAAAAGTCTGGAAAGGAGAAACACATTGAAAAGAAAGTATTAGGTCACTCACCTGGGTCAGCCAGACATTGGTGGTCATGATCTGCTCCCGCTCATGCTAAAACAGAAGGAGCCCTGATGAATATTCCAGCCCCATTTCTTTCATACCCCTCTCAAATAAACAAATATATGCTGGAGGACCAAGGAAAGAAGACCTGCCATCTTCAAGTACCCAAGTTGGCTGGTTGGTTGTTGTCTGTACTCAGAGGATCAAAATGACATCACTGTGTCGGAGTCAATGTACAACATGGCCTTCTGTGGCTGATTGGACCAATACAAACTCAAAAGGTTCTGTACAGTTTAGGTGCAAAAAGCCCTTACGCACATTTGGGATGCAGATGTCCTGAAATTCACAGATGAGCTACTGCAATTCTACCCCTCAGAAAGGAGGCATATATCAAAGGAGGCATATTTGCATAATGAAAATCCATCCTCCTAGGGAATCTAGAAGTACAAAGATTCGACTGAAGGGTCAAGGGGCTGAGACTGGTCCTAACTTACCACACTAATGAGTTGGGCTAGAGACACTGTAAGCTGTACTGTTACCAGCTCTGAGCCATTGGTAGCTGGGCGAATGAGCTTGTTGTAGCGGGCAGGATCCAGAAGATGTTCCACCAACCGTTCCTCTGTGTCTGTAGCCAGGACCCCTAGGACAGGGTAGGCAAGAGGGCCATAAGGAGACAAGAATAACTAGTTAAATGTATTCATTCCCTTCAGGGCACTTTGGGACAGAATCACCACTCAACAGAGAGAATGCCAAGATACTAGGCAGACCATCTAGGACTTCAGGCCACAACCATACCCTCCTCAGTCCTCCTCCTTCTCTCTTCCTGAGAAAAATATGAAATGTATATGTAATTTAAAAAAACTTTTAGTATCTGCAAGAAATGGATGCAAATTTAATAAAATACCCATGTCATATTGGATAAATGACTAGTATGCAAATGGTTAGTTCTTGAAAGAGGAAACCTACCTTGTAAAAAATGACTTCATTTCTTTCATAACCAGACAACTGAAAATGAAAACAACTTTGAGGTACTACTTCACACCAACTAAATTAGTAAAAATAGTTAAAATAAAAATCAATGTTTATGGAGCTGTGAATACAGGTATTTTATTCTAATGTAGATAGAATTATGAATTGATGAAGTCTACTTGGAGAACAATCTGGAAACATGCTTACAAAACTAATTTCATTCTTTGATCTCGGAACTAGAACTATATCAAAGGTTTTTTTGTTTTTGTTTTTGTTTTTTTGTTTTGTTTTGTGGAGTGTGGTTGGATGGATGAGTGTGGTTTAGACCTATGATTTCACTGATTAAGCACGTTGCTTTCCCCCCATGCAAACTGACAAACTAACTCGGAGTGTTAGGAAGCTACCTGGAGCACTAAAAAGTCAGGTGGCTTTGCCTAGGGCCACATGGACAATGTGATTTTTGTTGTTGAATCGTTTTCTCTCACATATGACTCTTTGTGACCCCTTTTAGGATTTTCTTGGCAAAGAAGTTTGCCATTTCCTTCTGCAGTTCATTTTACAGATGAGAAAAACTGAGGCAACCAAGATTAAGTGACTTGCCCAGGGTTACCCAGCTAGTAGGTCTCTGAGGCCAAATTTGAACTCAGGAAGATGTCCTCCTGACTCTAGGCCCAAGCTCTGCCCAGTGGACCCCTTACGATGTGTTTTAGAAGCAGGACTTGAAAACAGGTCTTTCCGATTTTAAGGCTAGCCCTCTATTCACTCTGCTATGCTGTCTCTTAAGAGTCCAACAATCTGAGTTCAGATCTCAACTGAAAAAAAGACCCATTGTTAAATATATATCCATGGGTATATGTTTTATTTGTAATAACAAAAAAATAGAACAAATGTATTCATAAAACAGAAAGGGCTAAGTATATCTGATGATAAATCATCCATACCACCACTTGGTGATGGATTGGAGATGCAGAATGAGACATACTCTTCAGTTACAACCATTATAGCACAAACTTCCTTTGCCTGATTATTCTTTTATTACAAAGGAGGGTTTTAATTAGGAAGGAGAAAGTGATACAAAAGAAAATAACATTAATGAAACATTAAAAATAGAAGAGAATAATATGGAAATAGGTCTTGAATAATGACATATGTATAACCCAATGAAATTGCTTGTCCACTGGGGGGGGGCGGGGAAGAGGGGAAGGAAAGAACATGGATCTTGTAACCATAAAAAAATATTCTAAATAATTTTTTTTACCCCTTGTACTTCGGTGTATTGTCTCATAGGTGGCAGAGTGGTAAGGGTGGGCAATGGGGGTCAAGTGACTTGCCCAGGGTCACACAGCTGGGAAGTGGCTGAGGCCAGGTTTGAACCTAGGACCTCCTGTCTCTAGGCCTGACTCTCACTCCACTGAGCTACCCAGCTGCCCCCAAATTTTTTTTTAAATAGAAGAGAACAGAAGGACATGCAGGAGGGAACATNGTCACACAGCTGGGAAGTGGCTGAGGCCAGGTTTGAACCTAGGACCTCCTGTCTCTAGGCCTGACTCTCACTCCACTGAGCTACCCAGCTGCCCCCAAATTTTTTTTTTAAATAGAAGAGAACAGAAGGACATGCAGGAGGGAACATAGATCAACAAGGCAATGCTAGTAAATTTAATATAGATTTTAATTAAATTAAATTTAAATTTATTAAAATTTTAATTTAATTTTATATTGATATTGATTTGTTTAAAAAAGCTAGATGTGATAGATTTACAGTTTCAAAGACATTCTTCATTTTCCTACCTTTCTATATGAAACTGTTCATATTTGTTGATAATTTTATAGTTCATAATAAAAAATTAAACATGATATCATCAAAAATATTAGGGCATGTCACTGATGACATAGAATATATCATTATGGATTACATGTGCCTGGCACATAGTAGACATTCAATAAATGCCTTTTTTTTTAATTTTAAACCCTTAACTTCTGTGTATTGACTTATAGGTGGAAGAGTGGTAAGGGTAGGCAATGGGGGTCAAGTGATTTGCCCAGGGTCACACAGCTGGGAAGTGTCTGAGGCCGGATTTGAACCTAGGACCTCCCGTCTCTAGGCCTGGCTCTCAATCCACTGAGCTACCCAGCTGACCCCAAATAAATGCCTTTTGATTGATTGATGTGGTCATAAAAATGAGAGACAATGTGCTATAGTGAATAAAATTACTGACCTGGATTCAAGTTCAGTTTCTGACACTTTCTGGCTACGTAATCCTGAGCAAATCATTTAACCTATAGTGTCTCAGTCAACTCCCTAGGACTATAAGTTACAAAGGTTTCCTTTGGTAATGGTAGAGAAAACACAGGTCTGATAAAAACAAAAACAAAAAAATACAACCATCCAATCAAACAAATAAATAATAGCAAGTATCCTGACTCTCACACTTACTAGGTGTATTTCTGTGGACAAGTCCCCTAACCTTTCATTGCCTCAGTTTCTTCATCTCTAATATGGAGGTAATATTTGCATAGCCTACATACTTCATCAGGCTGTAATGAACAATTGCTTTGGAAACTTAAAAGCACTACAGAAATATTACCTATTTTATTGTTATGAAGAAAAAAAGAAATATGAGAAAGTATAAAAAGTGATTCTAGGTGAAAGAAACAGGATACCATTCCATAAACAAGGATTATACTTTTAAAAAAAAGGAACACACTTTATACATATGAAAATGGAAAAGAGATTGGAAGCAGATGTGGGCTGAATAAGTTTATTGTTATTTTATAGGTTATACTTTTCTTTTTACAAAGTGTAAGTTGTTTAATTCTTATTTTACTTGGAATGTTTGTTAATTTGTATTTTTGAGAATTGTTATTAAACATATAATAAAAACAATATGTTTAATTGTATTAAACATATAATAAGGACAAATTTTAACATGTAGGAAAATCCATAGAAGACAACAGAGACTCCTCCCCCTGAAGGGACACAAAAGAGTGTCTCTCAGACTGAAAGACCCCATGACAGGGTCTACTCCTCAAGGACCCATGTAAATCTTCCCTTATTCTCAAAGGGTGAATTTAGACCTTGGGACATGTGACCAAGATTTCCCTTTCGTCAGTGTTGTGCAGAAGTCAGACACAACTTCTCAGGAATGAGAGCCAAAAGCATATTGTCACATCCCTCTCACCTTCTATCCCTCAGAATCCAGCAATTTGTTCAGATAACATGTGTGTGTCTGTATATTCTGTGCTTTTATGTTGGCCAATATTAAATATGGGTTATCTGAGTTTACTTATTGTGTGTGTGTGTTTATGTCTTTGTATGCTTTTGCTCTCTGTACCTCTCTACATCTGGTCACATGCCTAATACATTCAAGAGGACCCCTTCATTCCAGGCTCAGACACATACAAGACTGGGTGTTCTGTCTACCATCTAGATATACACTCTCTGTCGCTACATTTCCGTCTCTGATTAAATGTACTTTCAGTCATCCACCAGCCTCAGCCCTCACAATACACACACACACACACACACACACGCACGCACGCACGCACGCACACGAAGTTCCTGCTCACTCTGAGAATCACACATACATGCTCATTTATTTGTTTCTGTACTTTCGACACATTGAGATAGAGCCGTGTTTCTCACCCCTTTCCCACACCTCCACAGTCCCACCTCTTCTATCTCCCAATCTCCCACCTATCTTCTGTCTCCCACTAAGAGGGTGGAGATCCCCTCCCTTCTTCCGCTCATCTTTGTATGATGACCCAATTTGAGAGCTGCCTGTGGGGTTTAAATAACTAGTCAGATCATATCAGGTACAGGATTCCTTCCCCTCTCCCTCAACCTCGGGTTCCTCTCTTCTTCACTCCTGTGGCGAGCCCGTCCTCTCCTTTCTTAACTCCCCCTTCTCCCGCCGCCCCCCCCCCCCCAATCTCCTTCCACCCTTCCCTTCTTCCCATGGTCCTAATCCCAAGAATATTAGGTTTTGAAGAGAGCTTCGAGATTCGACTCCATCTCATTTTCGCTCCTGAGACGTCTCTCTTCTCACCCGCTCGGGTCCCCTACGTTCCCTGGGGCCCCTCCCCTTCCCCAAGACTCCTCAATTCCCTGGAATCCAGATCCTCCCAAGAGCACACGGCTCTTCTTCACTCCCGCCCCCTCGGATGTCTCTGGCCGGCTCAACGTCCTTACCTGGAAACAGCCCAAGGAGGCCAAAGCAGAGGAGCAGCGCCATGGGGAGCGGGAGCTGGGGCATCCCGCCCGCATAGCTTACCTTGCTCCCCCTAGGCTAGCTCACAGCTCCGCAGCCTGCCGGGGAATGCGGGGGTGGGGTGGTGCGCTGTCCGCGGTACTGAAGCCCGGCCGCTGTCCGTGGTATCAGAACCGGCCTAGAGATGGAGATGGAGATGCAGAAGATGGAGATGGAGCAGGAGTCTCTTTGGCTGCTGCTGCAGCTGTCTCCTCGTTTACTGCTTGCTGTAACTGATGCTTCTGCAGCTCCTACAGATCCGGGGGC
>NC_058133.1:168861057-168975069 GCF_016433145.1 Gracilinanus agilis
TTCCCCCCCCCCCCCAAAGACCCGAGGCACTCCTTGCACGCTTCTGAGACACTCCCCTCTCCAAGCAACTCCTTCGGGAACCTTGGCTTAGGTGCTGTAGGCACTCTAATAACAATAATGACAATAACAATAACTGACGTTTCTGTGGCGCTTTAAAGTTGAGCTCAGAGCCCTCAGACAGCAGCACCTCTTTGACTCTTGACTTTTTCCAAGCAAGAGCTTTCAGAGGCCATCAGTTCATTGATCATTCTCTTCCCCTCCCCCTCCCCCATCCTTGTTTGGTACAACCTCTAGTTATTCTTTTCCTGCCCCTGTTAGTGGGAAATATGACTTCCTTCACTCCCCAAGGATATTTCTATCAGGGTGTAGTTGGATTTTTCTCTCCCTTTGGATTTTGAACTTCCCTATTCCTTCCCAGTCATTCTGTCCCATCTACCATAGTATTGTCCTTGTCCATGCTAGTATTTCATCCTGGTTATAGAAATGTCATAGTTAACTCTGCTACCCCAAACACTGACTTGCTCTCTCTTCAGTGGCCTACTTCTTGCCTCACCCCCAGGGCATATTTCCTCCCTTCATTCCTAGTCCCTAATTGCTTTGGTAATTTCCCATTCCACATGGTCACTCTACCTTTACATATTTGAGATTACTTTGCCTTTGCACCCCCTCCAAGGCCAGGGAGGTGAAATCTTTCCTAATTCAGACAGGGTGCTGGTGGATACAGTTTAGAGTGAGGTAGATAGGCATGTTTCGGAGCTCGGAGAGAATGAGATCCAAATTCAGACCAGCTTGGACATTGTCCCCAACCTGTTCCCAAAGCATATTTTACCTGCTAGGCCAAAGTTCTGGGAGGAAAGTTTCTGTTTGGACAAGAGAGATTCCCATAAAAAAGATTCCTGGGTTTTCCATCTTCTGACTTTCCCTTCATACACACCCCTCTTTGCTGAAAACTGGTATTGGGAAAAATAAGTGGTTTAGTCAGATGTGATACTAGCATCTCTCTGACAATCTTTATCTAAAATTGAGGCATTTGAACTAGGTAAGGGATAAGAATCTCATTAGAAATGAGTGATTTACTCAGTATTGTGTTGCCTAGTTGACTGTTTCTGGATGAGACCCCAAATTTCTGAGATACAGATTGCCTTCCTCATTCTTCTTTTCTCTGTAGAATTATATGCTATCTCTCTCTGAGACAGTAGGTTAACTATAGAGAGTTCCCCAGATAGCCCACCTCCTTCTATGGGATAAAGGGGAAAGAGACCTTGGTTCCCAAACAACCCCTCTCTGGGGAAATAAGGGGAACTCCTGGCTATATTCAGAACTGTCTGTTCACTGTTGTGGTTTAGGAATGCTGGGAATGTCAGTAGCGTAGGTTTTCTTCTCCTAGATTAGTTGTGTAGAGCCCTATGACCTCTTGCCCTCATCCCACGCCTAGTCTGTGAGGGAGGTAGGTTAACAGGGTTACAAAGAAAAGATGGGTAAAACTGGGCACTGATAAACAATATCATCTCTAGTCAGTGTTGGAAAGAGGGTTTCCCCAAATACCACTTTATTTTTTCCAACCTTTGGCTGAGTGCTGCTGGGAAGAATAATTCTGCCCTAGTTAAAAATCTTATTTGTTGTAAGTCTTCTTTCCCAAGCTAAAACTAAAGTGAACTGTTGCATTTTCTACTCTGTTAATACTCATGGTCCTATCATTTTGGGCTTTAAGGTATTGGGAAGAAAGAGGCCTGCAGTCTTATCCTGTAGACATAGGGGGGGGTCTCTTAGCCTAGACCTCTGTGTAGGAAATAGGACAGTTTCTGAGGTCTCACTGGAAGTAATTGTGATCTCCTTGCATAATTTTTTAAAACTCATGATGACCTGGGATAGAAGAAAGGGGATCTGGTCCTAGGCTGCCATTTGAAAAGGACCCTCCCAAATCTGCCTGATTGGGCACTAATCTGCTGAGCCATGCTTTTGTGAAAGACATAAGGGGAGAGGGGGAAGTGCAGGCTGGCACCTGGGAATGGGTGGGCAGGCAAAATATGAAGTTTCCATTTTTGACCTAATCCTCTCCCCTTAGGAATCTTATCCTGCGGTGCCCCCAATCTGGTCTGTGGAGTCTGATGACCCTAACTTGGCTGCCGTTCTGGAGAGACTTGTGGATATAAAGAAAGGGAATACTCTGGTGAGGAGGGCAGGGACTTGGGGCCTGAGCCAAGAAGAGAACCTGCAGTCGAGACAGATGAAGGGTGGGAATTGTCCTAAATTTAGACAACACTGTAAAATAATCGGCCTGAAGAAGACTAATTAGGGAAGCAACCTTCCCCTAGCTAGAGGGAGAATATATCATCAGCCCTAGCATGGGACTTTCTAACAGAATCACTCCCATGGCCAGGTTTCCAATATGACCCAGGGACCATGTCCCTTGGAGAAATGGATACTACTCAACCTTCATCTTGGGTCTGAGCCCTTGGTTTCTCCCACTGCACCTGGCCAGATTGGGGAGAGGCAAGAGTATCTTATGTCACTGTGGTCTACTATCCCCAGCTGTTGCAGCATCTGAAGAGGATCATCTCTGACTTGTGCAAACTGTACAACCTCCCTCAGCATCCAGATGTTGAGATGCTAGACCAGCCCCTGCCAGCCGAGCAGGTGAGCAACTGAAGACACTTTTTATCCTCTGACAAGTCTGCAGTACTTCTATCTTTCATGATCTCTCTTAGCCATACATCTGTCTAAGGTAGAGGTATTGGAAGGTTAAACCCCACCCCCCACCTCCTGGGGACACTCTCCACATTGGGGTTTCCTAGGATTAGGGGAGGGCAAATATCTAGACTTCTTCAGGACTGCATGTGTGGCATCAGTCTGGGGAGGCTAAACTAAATAGATATTCTTTGAAAAATTGAATTATAAATCCTTGTTCTATGAATGGCAAGTGATGGTCAAGAGTAATGAACAGGCTGGTAAATTAGTTGTTCTCCCACCTTGTAGACTGATCAAATGTCTAGGCTGCCAGTCTTAAACTTCCATCCCTGAGAGACCAGAGTGGTAAGAGGAGAGGATGTGTTTAGGGAACTCAGCCATCCTACTCTTGGAACATTGGCTCTGACCTCCATCTTTTTTCCTATGCACTATAGTGCACACAAGAAGATGTTTCTTCTGAAGATGAAGATGAAGAGATGCCTGAGGTAGGTGACATATTTGCCCCTTAGAACTGAGGGTTAGGGATTGTGGTAACAGTATAACTTTGGTAAGTTAAAGATCATCAATATGGAACAATTCCTATTTATAAAGTTCTGTGGCAGGGACACAAAGAATAGGATCATTGATTGAGGAGCTTAGAGTCTATAAAGAGGCTAGGACACATTTGTGAAATAAGTGAGAACTTAAATAAGTGAGAAATAGCATAGCAACCATTGTAAATCTAGTTCCTTCTGAGTACAAGAGTATTGATTTGATTGAAGTTGGTTGGAGTAAATCATGGCATGTGGTCCTTGGCTGGAATATCAAACCTATATGGGGAAAGTCAGGCTGGACATAAGAGAAGATTGTTCTACTAACTAACTGCTACTTAGAGGGAGGTGAGTGTCCCAGGACCTCTGCCTTTCCCCAGATACGATATATTGAATCTCTTAAGCATTAGGTGGTTTTAATAACTCAAGATTCAACTCAAACCTTTTTAAGTACATACAAGGTACTATGTTAAGTGCTAAAAATACAAAAATCAGGCATTGGATAGGCTCCATGTCCTAAGGGTCATCCTGACTGATAGCTGTGAGGATCATATAAAATAATGCATGCATAGCTCTTTGAGAACCTTAAAACATTGTATAAATATCAGTCATTGCCATTGCATATTGGTTCAGACCTGTGATTCAGATGGGCAACTAACTCATCTGTAACTTCTGGTCTTTAAAGAGCTGTCTGAGGCTCTTAGATGAAGTGATTTTCCTGTGGTCATATGGCCAATATTTATCAGAGATGGGACTTGAATCTTAAGTCTTGCTGGTCCTCTGTGTGCTAAATCACACTGACTAATAAAATCGCAACAAATGATTGTATTGTTATGGAATCTGTTGGGTAGAGCAAGGAGAATGGGAGAATCTGAAGCTTTCTCCCTTTTCCCCCAGCCCACCCACCAGCCTGGTAAGTTTTCCATGTAAAATGTTAGCTTGAATGTCAATCTTGGGGAAGCCAAAATCATACAAATAGACAGTGGGAAAGAAATCCCTTCTTATTGGTGCTCAGGAACAGTTGTAGAATAAAGAGAAAGGTCAATTAGGGAGAATTAAGGAACTTGGTCTCTGCCTTCTCTTATTTTTTTCTACCACTCAGGTCTATCGAATTCTCACTTGGGCATTATGCTTTATAGGAACTTGATGATGAGAGATGCAGCTCCTTTGGGAGGGTAAGGCAGCAGGGTGGTATGTTATGAAGATTGGAAGTTTAGTCTGAGCTATTAGCTGCCCATCTCACATCTTCACTATATATAGGGGCTGGGGAGATAGTTAACTACTTCCTTCCCCCGCCACTACCCCCAATTTTTTTGTTTGTTTTTCTCCCTAAGGATACAGAGGACCTAGATCACTATGAAATGAAAGAAGAAGAGCCAGCTGAAGGGAAGAAGTCTGAGGATGATGGCATTGGGAAGGAGAACTTGGCCATATTAGAGAAAATTAAAAAGAACCAGAGGCAAGATTACTTAAATGTACGTGCCCCCTGGGGAAGGGTGGGCAAGGGTCCTGGATCGGGGTGTGTTTCTCTCACTGGTATTGTCATCATGGAGTGCCAGTCTTTAGATGGTCTAGGATGGAATATTGAGTCTTTTTTTTTTTTTTAAACCTTTACCTTCTGTCTTAGAATTGATAGGGAGTATCCATTCCTAGGCAAAAAAGCAGTAAGGGCTAGGCAATGGAAGTTAAGTGACTTGCCCAGGGTCACATAGCTAGAAGAGTCTAGGAAGAGATGCCAGTTTTGAACCCAGGACTTCACATCTCTGAGCCTGACTCTATCCACTGAGCCACATAGCTACCCCTAGGATATTGATTCTTAAAGTGTAATGAGGTGGGAAGAATTAGCACTTAACTCTTCAGGGCAGTTGCCAAGTAGCCTCTAAAATCTAAGATGTGTCCCTGAATCCTATAATGGTAGGAGGTTCTTCTTGTCCCCTCCCCTGCAGGGCGCAGTGTCTGGCTCGGTGCAGGCCACTGACCGGCTGATGAAGGAGCTCAGGGATATTTACCGATCACAAAGTTTCAAAGGCGGTAAGTCCAGCTTTGGAAAAGGGGTGCTTTGGAACATTGGTGGATCCAGAAAGGAAGAACAGGGAGCAGAGGTTTCAAAAATAAGGATGATAGGCCAGTGTTAAGCCCATAACACTTTTCTTTGGTCTTTTAGCTAGAGGAAGGAAAGGTCTCTTTCCACCTCTATTGGTAACATTCATTTCTTTTCTCTCTCTCCCCTCTAATCTCCAGGAAACTATGCAGTCGAACTAGTAAATGATAGCCTGTACGATTGGAACGTCAAACTCCTCAAGTAAGTGAAATTCAAGCTTGGGTTTGGAGAGTTGAGGGGGAAGGTGGCGATTAGTAGGAGCCTCCAGAGCTGCCTTATTGAATTGTCACCGGCAGGGCCCATGGGTTTAGGGAGAGGTGAAGCCAGGACAAGGGAATAAAGCTAGATTGGGCATTGGAGAGTGGGGGAAGCATTCTGAAGCCCCTGAGGGTGAATAGGAGCCTGTCACCTTGCTTTGTAGAGTTGACCAGGACAGCGCTTTGCACAACGATCTCCAGATCCTCAAAGAGAAAGAAGGAGCTGACTTCATTCTCCTCAACTTTTCTTTTAAAGTAAGGCTTTCTTCCTTCATTGACATATCCCATTTTCCTGGCCAGAATGTACGCTATACTGTTCCTTTAGGTGACAGTGTTTGGTAGACAGTAGGCATTTAATAGATGTTTGTTGATTGATAGGTTGATTGGCCACTCACACCATCCTGACTTTTGAGTCTTTTCTTGCCTTCCTAGGACAATTTTCCCTTTGACCCGCCATTTGTCAGGGTTGTCTCTCCAGTCCTCTCAGGAGGGTGAGTAGATGGAAAAGCAAGGGATGCTCTGTGGAAAGGGTGAATAGAGCCTGTACCATGCACAGCTGACCAATATTTCCTCTCTAGGTATGTTCTGGGCGGAGGTGCCATCTGCATGGAACTTCTCACCAAACAGGTAAGGTGGTTGTCCCATTTCAGCTGGGTTTGCCTAGAGTTTTTTCCAAATACATCCCCAGGTGGAGTTCATAAGTTTTTCCTGTCCTAGATAGTGAGAATAGCACCCAGTGCCTACCCTTCCTAGGTGGTTTGGGGATGCTTTTGTGGGTGAAGTGTAGATGCCATTCTAGCAGCCATCCCTTTCCTGGAGAACTTGCTCTCAATGTCTTGGATGGAGCAGTCATATCTTGACCTGTTCTCCCTGCCATTCCCTGCCCCTCTTTTGTACACAGGGCTGGAGCAGTGCCTACTCCATAGAGTCCGTGATCATGCAGATCAGTGCCACCCTGGTGAAAGGGAAAGCACGAGTACAGTTTGGAGCCAACAAAGTAAGGAGCAGAGGGGGAGGAGGGCATGAGGGAGTGGGGAGAGGGGCAGACAGGGAAAGGGGGCATGTTGGCCAGCAGAACAGCCTCTGGCCCTGAATGTAGTAGAAGCCCTCATTGTATTATTAGTTGGAAGGTGCCCACAGTGGACACCGAAGAGCCAATGTGATGGCCTTAGAAACTGAGAAGGAAAAAAGAGGTTGAATATTGTTTAAAAATTTAGAAATGAGAGTGCCTTACAGCCAACCAACCACATAGCCATCTGTCCCCACTGCTTAGGACAGCACCTGACACACAGCAAAGGCAAATGCTTATTGATGGCTTGTTTGTTCTATGCTTTGGCTTATTGGGTAGAGCAGCTAGGAGCCAGATTGGCAAATGCTAACCTCCACTCATTCCTGAGCTCCCGAATCTTTAGAGCTACTAGAATAAGTCAAACATCATGCATCCTGGATCTGCTACTAAGTTCATTTTGAACAGGGTCTTCACTCCTGCACAGAATTCTTTTTATTCTCAAAAGTAACTTTTTTATATTCTTAGTGTCAGTTTCAGATTTTGCTTCTCAAGCCCTTCCTACCACCTTCAACTCCCTGTTTCTCAGCAGTTCTCTGTGTTCCCTCTTTACTGAGAAAATCAAGGCCATCTTCCCAGATATCCCTCATCTCTCGTTGCTTCAGCATCACTCAGCATGCTCATGTCTTTGGGTTCCAGTCTCTAATCCCTCTGTACTTGTACCCTTGATCCCACTGCTTCCTTTTCTAGGAATGTGCCCGATTCATCATCATGTCTCTTCATCTCTGTTTTCTCTCCATTAAATGGCTTCTTCCCCACTATCTACAAACATGTTTCAATCTCCCTAGCTCTTGAAACAATTTCTCAACCCTTCCATTCCCACAAACCTGTTTTTTCCTTTCACTGCCAAATCCCTCAAAAAAGGTTCCTGCTCTCTTGGCTTCCAGTTCCTTTCCACCCACTCACTTTTCTACCCTTTGTGATCTGTCTTCCAACCTCCCTAGACTACAGCCTATTCTTTCAAAGGTTATAATAATGATCCTAAACCCAATGGCCTTTCTCAAGATCAGATGAGAGAATGTATTTTAAGCACTTTGCAAACCTCAAAGCATCATAAAATGTCAGGTGCTATTTCTTTAGTTTTCCTCCTCTCCAACCTCTACAGTTTTGACTCTTATTATCCCTTCCTCGCCCTCTCCCCCCCATTCCAAACTCCCATACAATTAGTTATTATCATCTTTCCAATCCCCCAGCTTTAAGCTCATCTTCAGTTGCCACATTTGGTCAATTCTGCCTCCACAGTAACTCATGCATCCTTTTCCTTCTCTCACATTTCTAGTCAGTACTCAGACCACCACCAGCTTTCCCTTTTGCTATTGTAGTAGCTACTTAACGGATCTGCTCAAGTCCTGTGTCTCTGTTCTGTTTCATACAACTGTGAAAATAGTTTTCCTTAGAGCAGATGTGACCGTGTTACTCCCTTGTTAGAAGTCTTAGGGTGCTATACTCTGTCAGGCTCTAGGGTGAAATACAAACTCCTACTGACACATAAGGTCCTTCATAATTCTACTCTTTTGTCACATTTCTTCGTCTATTCATTGTGATAACCAAACTTGATTGCAAGTCAAGTCCCTTAACTTCTCATTGCCTCAGTTTCCTTATCAGTAAAATAAGGGCCCTTCCAACTCTCAATTCTATGGACCTTAAGACTACTCACCTTTCTCTTGGTTCAGCTCAGAGGTCCCCCTCTATGTAGAAGCTTCCTCCATTTCCTTCCTTCTCTTTGCTGTTAGAGCCCTCGCCCTCCTCAGACTCCTCAAGGTGCTTATTTGTGTACAGAACTGTATCCCCTAATAGATTTGGAAGTTCCTTTGAGGGCAAGAATTTTTCTTGGCACAGAGTGTGAGCTTAATAAATGCTAATTGAATTGGAACATAGAGTTGAGAGGGAGAGCAAGGCAACAGTTGATCCTCATCTTGTTGACTGACTCTCTCTCGTCTTTTCAATGTTCTCCAGTCTCAATACAGTCTGACAAGAGCACAGCAGTCCTACAAGTCCCTGGTGCAGATCCATGAAAAAAATGGTAAGACTAGAAGGGTCCGGGAGAAAGGACTAACTCGCCACATGCTCAGCCTTGGGAAGGGTAGGGCCTCTAAGGCCTTCCTCAGTCCACATAATACTCTCCATTCCTCTCCAGAGGGGAGGGGCAGGAAGTGGCCAGTCTCTCTAACTCTTCCCCCATCCCCCATTCAGTCCCCATTCCTTGTCACACAAGCTGAAGGAACACATCTGGTCTCTCCTTCAGCCATTTCAGATAAGGAGCCTTGTCGGTCTCCGGGAAGAAATTGTCTAGCCTTGCCTTTTGTGATCTCAGACCTTCCCTAAGAGGAGTCCCAAGACCTGAAGATGCAAGGCTGGCCTTCAGGGACACTACTGCTGACAGTGTGCTTTGTTTACAGGCTGGTACACACCCCCCAAAGAAGACGGCTAACCCCGGAGTCTCTCCCTCCTCCCTCCCTAGGCACCACTGGACCAATTACCTTGGAATGCTGTATTTGGATCTTACGCTGACTCTGTGGTTCCCTCCCTCACTCACTCTTTTCCTGGACGTGATAGCTCTGCCTATTGCAGGACAATGATGGCTATTCTAAACGCTAAGGAAAAAACAAACACAGAACTGTTTCAGATATTCAAGACTGACTTACAAACCAACCAACCACCTTGCTGGAACCCTTGCTAGCAGGCATTCTTATAAAAGAAACTTTTGAGCCTTCTTATATTGCTGGAAACTCAGCTGTGCTCCTGACTAGAGCAGCCTCCTTACCTATGCTATGGATTTTTAATTTATTTTCTCTTATTTCATGTACACTGCTTTTTTTGGTTACAGTGTATGATGGATGTGTATGGAAAAAAATGTATCTTTGGGAAAACAATTACAGTTTGTTAATTTGAAGATGCTGGTCTTGACTCTTTCATTGTTATTTTTATTCCCACATCCCATCCCCCCACCCTGTCTGGTCCCCTAAACTATGTGGTGGGGGGTGGGATGTGGGAACCAAGGTGCCCACCTTGAGTTTTGGTATAGAAGGTGGCGGCCGCATGCCTCTGTCAAGGAGGGGAGGGAGATCAGAAGCTCACCCCAGGTCCATCCTTTGGCTGTGATGTCTCCGAAAGGCTTCTAGAGCAACCAAATTTTTATTTTTACCCCCTTGGAAGAAAGAGCCACCTAGCTACTTTTGACCTGCTGAACTATATATACCCCGTGGCACCTTCAGTCATCAAGAATTCAGCTATTGGGATTTTCTTTTTTCCCCTTTAGTTGGAATATTTTCAAATTGCTGAAAAAAAAAAAGCATGGAGGCTGCTTCATAGAGTTGTGTGAAGGGACGGATAGAAGAGCAAGGTAGAGGCCGTGGTCACCCAAGTGTATATTTGTCTCTCCTGGTCTTGTGAGCTCCGTTCCAGCTATTCCATAGTTACTGATGTCCCTCCCTCTGCTAGTGTCCTGAAAACGTCTCCTCCGTCAGAGCGTCTGGATGTTGTACTTGAACAACCCCTGTGGCCCCCGCCTTCCTGTTCCTCCTGGCTCCCACTAGGTCAGTGGAGAAAAGACCTGTTCGGGAAGGAATGCTGTGGCAGGAGTCGTTGGGTCGGTTTCTCAGTTTACTATCTCTTAGGGCTGTCCAGAAGTGGAGCTTCGGGAAAAGGAGGGAACCTGGACGGGGGTCTAGTGACTTCATGGGATTTGAGAATGAGGGTCCCGGGGTCAGGCGGGTCATTCCTAGCAGAATCTGGACGTGCTAAAGAAACACTCCACGTGCTAATGGTGGCCCCAGACTGCTGGGCTCCTCAGTTTAGGTGCTCTCAGCCTCCTGCTTGGCATCTCCTTGTCTACAAGGCAGCTTAGGGGCCAAGGTAGCCACTCCTGCTCAAAAGCCTATACCTGTAGGCTGGTTATTGAAGGGAGCCTCAGAACCAGGCTGGGCATGCCTGAGTGAGCCCCAGAGCCTCAGGCAACTAAGAGTGGAGTCATTTGGTTGCAGAAGGAAGAGGGGCATTGATCCTGCTTAGGTCTTAGAGAAAAGTGGTTGGGGGAGGGTAGTGTCCAGATTGTTAGCTCTGCATTTGGGATGGGTTTGGGGTTTGTTTTTTGTTTTCCCTTTCTTTCTATTCCATTGAGGGAAAGAAAGTTTCTGCTCCAGGTGAATAGAAAGGGTTCACCAGCCACACTCAATGCTGCTCTAACCCCATCTTCACCTTGTTGGGTATTTCAGAATAAGATGAGTTTTGTGGAACAGGGGGACATATGGGAAATCTCATTCTGAGGAGGAGAAATCTGGCTTTCCAGGCCTCTGTTGCTTCCTCTCCTAATGTCTGTTACCAGCCCTGGCTGGAGTATAGATTGTGTTTTAGTAGAGTGTACTCCATGCGCTGTTCTCTGCATAATGTATTTTGTAATGTATTTTTCTCATCTACCAAAGGATGAAATGGAAATAAAAGTTATTTAAATAGTTTGGCTCTAATACAGTTATTTAAATATTAAAGAGGTAAGTTCAGTTGACTCCAGGAGAACACAAACGATGGAGGGTGGATTCAAGTTGTTGTCCATCCTTGTCCAGTGTGACCTGAACGGCCCTTCCTCTAGCATAACTTTCATTCAGAAACAGCCATTCTACCCATCTTCCCATCTGCAGATCCACTCTTTGGCTTTCTATCTCTTATATTCACATCAATACTACCATTGCTCCTAGAAAGGTTAGCTCCCTTCCACTATGTAGTTCCACTTAACCATCCTTGTGATGTAGGCCAAAACATCCATCCTTGGCTATCCTATATACATTATTTCTTTCAGTTAGAATCCACAGCTAACAAGGGTGTGATGGCCAAGATAAAGAGGGAACTAACATAAACATGTTATGCTAAAAGCCATTCCCCAAAAGGTAAACTGTCAAAGGAGATGAAATATTCTCATAAGAGTTACAAATATTACTAACTGCTGAATGTTCCAAATCACTAATAATAAATATGAATCTAAAATATAAATTAAAACTTCTATACAATGACTTTTCCAATTCCCTGACTACCTACTTTGTATTTACTTTGGAATTAATTCTCTATATATTTACATACCCACATCTTCCCCCAACAGAACATAATCTTGAAGAGTAATCTTCACCCTTTTTATATACTCAACTTCTAGTACAGTACCTAGCATATAGTGGGTGCTTAAACATTTTCTGGAAAGATGAGAATAGTCCATACTTGAGGGGCTGTTAAAAAAGGTATACTAATAAACTGTGGGTGGAACCATGAACCATTGTTCTGGAAAGCAAGGGGGAAAAAACAAAAGCCCATACTCTAAAATATCTCTTTCAGGGGAATATACCCCAAAGAGGTCAATGATAGAAAGATATATATCCATCTAATCTAAGATGTTGGAAGGTAAGGTGTTTATTTTTACTAAGCTGACTTCCATATCTTTAGCACCTTTTAAGAGTAGCAAAGGTCTAGGAATAGCTAAAAACAGTAGTAATATGTGACTATAATGTTATATTATTGTCCTATAAGAAACAAAAAGGCATTTAGGTGGTTAAGTGGATAGGGTGTGGGCCAGGAACATATGAGTTCACTTCTGGTCTCAGAAACTAGCTGTGTGTTACCCTAAGCCAGTCATTTAGCCCAGTTTGCCTGAGTTTCCTCATCTGTATAATGAGCTAGAGAAGGAAATGGCAAACCACTCTAGTATCTTTGCCAAGAAAATCCCAAAAGGGGTCACAAAGAGTTGGACATCACTGAAATGACTGAGCAACACCAAGAAACAATGAACATGAGTATAGAAAAGTATGAGAAGACTTATATGAACTGATGCAAAATGAAGTTAGCAGAACCAGAAAAACATAGACAACAATGGAAAGAATGAAATAAAAACTGAATGTTGTCTATAAGGACCAAAATAGAATGAGAATATACCTCCTTTGCCTCTTAGCAAATTATAGGGATGAAATATCATGTATAACCACACAATAATGTCAGACAGTTGACAGAGTAGTTGTTTTCATTTCTATAAATTTATTTTTTTTAATGTACATGAAAATGCTGAACCACTTTGATGTATATCCACTACCAGCTGGAATATTCTATTGATAATCTAGTGCTCTGTTTAGAAACTATGCCATTGGGCCTTTACTCAGTAATTCTTGGGATACTACTTGGACTAGAGAACCCCAATCTTCAGTTTTTCTGGAAGACTACTGCAGGAGTGATAAGACTTTGCAGAGTCTATCATACATTGCTTTGTCAAAGAGACCATTTGATTTTTTAGAACTTTTCCCTTGAACCTGTTTTTTCGCTTGTTTTTTATATTCTTATTTTTGAGTATTTTCCCATAATTACATGTTTCATGTTCTTTCCCTCTCCCCTAATCCCCTTTACACGATGCACAATTCCACTGGGTTTTACATGTATCATTGATTAAGACCTAATTCCATATTATTGATAGTTGGACTAGAGTTATCTTTTAGTGTCTTCATCCCCAATAATATCCCCATCAGCCCATGTGTTCAAGCAGTTGTTTTTCCTCTGTGTTTTTCCTCCCACAGTTCTTCCTCTGAATGTGGCTAGTTTTCTTTCTCATAAGTCCCTCAGCTTTGCTCTTAATTCTTGCATTGCTGCTAGTAGATAATCTGTTATGTTTGATTGTACCACAGTGTATCAGCCTCTGTGTATAATGTTCTCCTGTGAACCTAACTTTGCCTTTAGACTTATTCATGGAATCTTTGTAGCTGTAAGACTTCCTTATAACAAATAAGAAAGGTGGGAAACAGTTCAACAAAGCAAGTGCCTTTTCTGCTCAACATCTTAGTGATGCAGTAGGAGGAGCCAGCTCATGAAGCTTCACTGTGTCACATAAGGGCAAGAAATAAAGAAATGCTTTCTATACTACCCTTACCCATACAGGGACAAGAGATTACAAAGTAGGGAACTGATTACAAAAGCCAGGGAATATTCACATATAAAATGAGGAAGGTATAGTTGGACAGCAGTTTGAAAAAAGGTCTGGGGTTTGATGCTTATCAACTGAAGAATAAACAAATTGTGGCAGTATTTCAGTGGAAATACAGTGGAAAACTATTTCAGAAGAAATGTCATTTCAGAGACACATGGGAAAATTTATTTTAAATTATAGTGAAAATAGGAGAAAAATAAATAGGGACAAAAAGGAATACACCTTTTCAGCAGCACATGGAACATTCACAAAGATAGACCATGTAATAGGGCATAGAAACATGGCAAATAAATGCAAAAAAGAAGAAATAATAAATGTAACCTTTTCAGATCATAATGCAATAAAATAGTTATTAGTAAGAATACATGGAGAGGCAAACAAAAAATAATTGGCACTTAAATATGATTTTCCAAAATAATTTAGTGAAAGAACAAATCATAGAAACAATTAATAATTTCATTGAAGACAATGACAACGATGAGACTTCTTACCCAAACCTATGGGATGCAGCCAAAGCAGTTCTAAGGGGAAAATTTATATCACTGAATGCATATATTAACAAATTAGGGAGGGCAGAGATTAATGAATTGGGCATGCAACTTAAAAAACTAGAAAATGAACAAATTAAAAATCCTGAGATGAAAACTAAATTAGAAATACTAAAAATCAAAGGAGAAATTAATAAAATTGAAAGTAAAAGAACTATTGAATTAATAAATAAGACTAGAAGCTGGTATTTTGAAAAAAAAAAACAGATAAAATAGACAAAGTACTGGTAAATCTAATAAAGAAAAGGAAAGAAGAAAACCAAATTAACAGTATCAAAGATGAAAAGGGAGACCTCACCTCTAATGAAGGGGAAATTAAGGCAATCATTAAAAACTATTTTGCCTAATTATATGGCAATAAATATAGCAATCTAGGTAATATGGATGAATATTTACAAAAATATAAACTGCCTAGATTAACAGCAGAAGAAATAGAATACTTCAATAATCCTATATCAGAAAAAGAAATTGAACAAGCCATCAAAGAACTCCCTAAGAAAAAATTGCCAGGGCCTGATGGATTCATAAGTGAATTCAAAGAACAACTAATCCCAATATATACAAATTATGTGATATAATAAGCAAAGAAGGAGTCCTACCAAATTCCTTTTATGACACAAATATGGTACTGATTCCAAAGCCAGGTAGATCAAAAACAGAAAAAGAAAACTACAGACCAATTTCCCTAATGAACATAGGTGCAAAAATCTAAAATAGACTACTAGCAAAAAGATTCCAGCAAGTGATAAAGAGGGTTATCCATCATGATCAAGTGAGATTTATACCAGGAATGCAAGGATGGTTCAACATTAGGAAAACCATCCACATAATTGACCATATCAACAAGCTAACAAACAAAAATCACATGATTATCTCAATGGATGCTGAAAAAGCCTCTGACAAAATACAACACCCATTCCTACTGAAAACACTAGAAAGTATAGGAATAGAAGGGCCTTTCCTAAAAATAATAAAGAGTATGTATTTAAAACCATCAGCAAGTATCATCTGCAATGGGGATAAGTTAGAAGCCTTCCCAATTACATCAAGAGTGAAGCAAGGTTGCCCATTATCACCTCTATTATTTAACATTGTACTAGAAACACTCGCAGTAACAATTAGAGAAGAAAAAGAAATTGAAGGTATTAAAATAGGCAATGAGGAGACTAAGCTATCACTCTTTGCAGATGATATGATTAAAAAATCCTAGAGAATCAACTAAAAAGCTAGTAGAAATAATCAACAACTTTAGCAATGTTGCAGGACACAAAATAAATGCACATAAATCATCAGCATTTCTATATATTTCCAACACATCACAGCAGCAAGACTTAGAAAGAGACACACCATTTAAAATCACCCTAGACAATATAAAATACTTTGGAATCTATCTACCAAAACAAACACAGGAATTATACAAACACAACTACAAAACACTTCCCAAACAATTAAAACTAGATCTAAACAATTGGAAAAACATTGACTGCTCATGGGTAGGACGAGCTAACATAATAAAAATGACCATTCTACCCAAATTACTTATTTAGTGCCATACCTATCAAACTACCAAAAACCTTTTTTACTGAATCAGAAAAAAATATAACAAAAGTTCATTTGGAAGAACAAAAGATCAAGAATATAAAGGGAAATAATGTAAAAAAAATGTGAAGGAAGGTGGCCTAGCAGTACCAGATATTAAACTATACTATAAAGCAGCAGTCATCAAAACAATATGGCACTGGCTAAGAGACAGAAGGGAGGATCAGTGGAATAGACTTGGGGTAAGTGACATCTGCAAGACAGTGTATGACAAACCCAAAAAGCCCAACTTTTGGGACAAAAACTGGGAAAATTGGAAAACAATATGGGAGAGATTAAGTTTAGATCAACATCTCACACCCTACACCAAGATAAATTCAGAGTGGGTGAATGATTTGAATATAAAGAAGGAAACTATAAGTATCTTAGGTGAACACAGAATAGTGTACTTGTCAGATCTATGGGAAAGGAAAGATTTTAAAACCAAACAAGAGTTAGAAAAAATTACAAAATTTAAAATAAATAATTTTTATTATATTAAATTAAAAAGGTTTTGTACAAACAAAAACAATGCAACCAAAATCAGAAGGGAAACAACAAACTGGGAAAAAATCTTTATAACAAAAAATTCTGACAGAGGTCTAATTACTCAAATATACAAGGAACTAAATCAATTGTATAAAAAATCAAGCCATTCCCCAACTGATAAATGGGCAAGGGACATGAATAGGCAATTTTCAGATAAAGAAATCAAAACTATCAATAAGCACTTGAGGTGTTCTAAACTCTAATAATTAGAGAAATGCAAATCAAAACAATTCTGAGATATCACCTCATACCTAGCAGATTGGCTAAAATGACAGCAGGGGAGAGTAATGAATGCTGGAGGGGATGTGGCAGAACTGGGATATTAATGCATTACTGGTGGAGTTGTGAACTGATCCAACCATTCTGGATGGCAATTTAGAATTATGCCCAAAGAGTGCTAAAAGAATGCCTGCCTTTTGATCCAGCCATACCATTGCTAGGGTTGTACCCCAAAGAGATCACAGATAAAAAGACATGAGTGTGACACAAAAATATTTATAGCCAGGCTCTTTGTGGTAGCAAAAAACTGGAAAATGAGGATATGCCCTTCAATTGGGGAATGGCTGAACAAATTGTGGTATATGCTGGTGATGGAATACTATTGCTCTCAAAGGAATAATAAACTGGAGGAATTCCATGTGAACTGGAATGACCTCCAGGAATTGATGCAGAGGGAAAAGAGCAGAGCCAGAACAACATTGTACACAGAGACCAATACACTGTGGTAAAATAGAATGTAATGGACTTCTGTACTAGCAGCAATGCAATGACACAAGACAGCTCTGAGGGATTTATGGTAAAGACGCTACCCACATTCAGAGGAAGGACTGCAGGAGAGGAAACATAGAAGATATGAATGCATGGGCTGAGGCGGACATGATTGGGGATGTAGACTCGAAACTACCACACCAATGCAACTAACAACAATATGGAAATAGGTCTTGATCAATGACACATGTTAAAACCAGGGGAAATGCACATTGGCTATGGGGAGAGGTGTTTGGGGGGTGAAGGGGAAAGTAAGAGCATCAATCATGTAACCATGGAAAGTTTTTCTAAAAAAATTTAAAAATTAAAAAAAAAAGATAGTGAACCAAATAAATGGAAGATTGCATGTAAAATAGAACGAGACCCCAAATGGCCAGTAATTAAAATAATGACCAAGCTTTAGCCCTGGAGAAAGTTAAGTTCCCGAAAAGTTTCTTTGCAGAGGAAGGGGACTATGGGTGTGGAGTATCACACACGATCAGGCTTGTTTGGTTTTGCTAAATTGCTCCCCTCTCCCTGATTTCTTATTCTTGGTTGCACAGGGTGGCATCTGTATGTTGTAGTGGACTGCGAGATGACTGAAATTGGTGAGTGACATGGCAGGCAAAAAACTCAAATGCACTGTCGTACTGCATTGAGAAACAGATAGCTCAGTGACAAGGAAACGCTACTCCAACATATTCTGATGGGGATGGGAATGACTAGGGCCAGTTCTGGGCACCAGAGTTTGTGAAAGACTCTAAGTGGGAGAGAGGACAGGGAAGGGCTCTGAACCATGTGAATTGGACGTACGTCCTGGAGAAAAGAAGATTCACGTGGGGCATGAGAGCAGTCTTCAAGGATTTTAAGGATTGCCATGTGGAAGAGGGATTAGACTTGTCTGTTTGGTAACAGGTGGTAGAACTTGGAGGAAGTTACAAAGAGGCAAATTTAGGAGAGACGTCAGGAAAAGCCTAGTTCCTATAGAGGCAATGCATGGCTCCTCATCAGAGGTCTTCAAGCTGGGGCTTGTAACACTTGCTGGTACAAGAGTGGCAATTTATACACATCTGAATCGGCCCCAACAGCTGCTAAGGTCCTTGCAAATTTAAAAATTTTGTGTTTCTGTGAATGCTGAGCAGCTTCTGAATCCCACAGTGGGGGTGGGACAGAAAGCTAAGAAAACACATCAGGCTCTGGCTTATTCAACTAGTTTATTTGCAATCATTCGGCTCCCAGTAACTCCTGTCAGCTAGGGAGATAGCCCCTGGGTTGGTATCTTCCACCTAAAGTGATTTCATCTATAACATCAGACATGATATTAATGCAACAGTCCCCTTCGGTATATTCCCTGTTATATTATTAACCTGGAGTGTGGCAGAAGGGGTACAAAAGTTTAAAAAAAAAAGAAAGTGATGGCCAACTTGGGCTCTCAACATGAATCCAGAAGCCCTAAATTAGGTCTGAATCGCCCTTCCTAGAGAGCCTATTTCTTGGAAGAGCACCAGGGCAAACGTAGAACTTTCTAACTGCTCCTTTCCTGGGGCTTCCAGGTTTTGTGCCAAGGTCCAGAGCCCTGTGAACTGGAATCTACTCAAATACAATCACAAGCTTATCCTAGGGATACAGGAGTAAAGGGGGCTGACCCAACAGGATGGGGGGAAACAGCGTGGCTACAAACAAAAGGAGATGCTAGTGTCCTCTGGGGAACTGGGGCATGAAGGGAATGAGGGGGGAAACCAAAAAGGGCTGAGAAGGGTTATCATTTCGTTTCTTCAAACTTCAGGATGTGAGACTAGAAGGAAGAAAAAAGAGGACTCCATGAGTAGGAGAGCTGGCTGCCCTCCTGGACAGCCCCCAAACCACCCTGTGGCAGGGAAGCCTGGGTGGCGCGGGAGCCCCTGCCCCAGGACACATGAGCAGCAGGCAGGCGGGTGGGGGTGACGCCATGAGCCTTGAGCAATGGTGGGGAAGGGACGGATGCCCAGAGAGCTGGTTTACCTCCATGCTCAAGCAGCCAGTAATTTTTCCTTTCAAGACTTGACGAACAGCTTGCTTGGAGCTGAGAATATCTATTTAAAAATCAAAATGAGACCTTCAAACACATTTTTAGATGGGGCTGGTTAAGGAAGGAGACAGAGGCCACATCTCTCCTCACAGACCCCCGGCAGGTGCAGAGGGTGAGCCGGGAGAAGCCCTGGAGCGCAGGCTCTCGCTGTTAATTCCACTGGGATCCCCAGGAGGGAGAAGCTCCTCCAGGGGGCCAAAAGCTAGCACACACTGATGGGACAGTTGGAGCAAGGGGGGGCCCTGGGGTAATAGCGGGAGGGAATGGCCTTATCCCACCGGGGCTCAGCTGCCCAGCGATGGCCAGAAGAGCACCTTCTCCCAGGGGCCCGGGGGACGGTAGTGGTGAAGCCCACTCAGGGGCGCAGGATCAGGGGCTCGGCCTGCACTGTCTCTGCTTGGGCTTGTTCCCACATCCTCACTCCTCCCAGGGTTGGCCTCTCTACACGAGGGCTGAGCACGCCTCGCCTAGCCCAACCGTAACTTGATGCAAACAAGTATTTCAGTGCTTACTTGATTCCAGGCCTGGTGCTGGGAATGTCGACAAAAAAACTGTCCCCAAGAAGCTTACGTTCTACGTGTCCTCCCTCACGGGCATAGGCAGGACAAACTAGGCTGGCCCTGAGGGCCCCTTCAGTAACTCCTGGGTCAGCCACCATCCAGCCTCTTAGAGCCTCTGATGGTCCTCCCAGATGGCCTGGCCCGGGGCACTGGGCCACCATGCGGAGGCTCTGGGCCAGGCCCCGGGGCACCCACTACTTGGGAGGGATGAAGAGATCAGGCAGGACCACGGTGTCAGCCCAGGGCTGGGTATTTTAGGAAAGGAACCGCAAAGCAGAGCCAGGACTATTTTGGTCTCCTGGGTGTCTGGGTGTGTGTCAGGGCGGGCAGCAGGGAGCTCTCGTGTGGCTCCAGCCAGCAGGGCCGTGACTCCCGTCCCAGGCTGCACCTTCCCTGGCCGCCCTGGCAGCAGGGGGAAAGGCTGGGGGTGGGAGGAGGCCCCCATCTAGCACAGCCTTATTCAGGTCAGCCAACCCCTGCTGTGGCTGAGCTGGAAGGAATGCTGCTCCCTGGCATCCCACTTGGCTCCCAGAGCCCTGGGCTTCTGCACGGCTTGGGAAACCCAGAACAATGACCACTTCTACTGCTCCAGCATCTCTGGTCCTCCCTCGCCCTCCCTTGGCCTGGCTGGGCTTTGGGTCCTCCCACGGATTACCTTTCTCTAGCATGAAGGGCTGAGTCAGAGGCGGGATGGCCCAGAAGTCATCACTGTCCAGACTGCGCAGGGAGTGCACAGGGAGAGTGGCTGAGCAGCCAAAATCAATGAAGAGGACCACAGCCCAGTCACCTATGCGATCCAACACCCAGCACCTGCCACAGGAAGGAAAGGAGAGGAGGCTCAGACGAGTTAAATGACTTGCCCGGAATCCACAGAAAGAAGTTGAGGGAGAAGCAGCAGCAGGCTGCCCCAGCCCCGGGCTCTGCACCCCCTCCCTTAAAGAAGAGCTGAGGGAGTGGGGGGGGGCTAGAAAAGAAAGTCAAGGTTTCTTCATTTTGGTTCTGCTTCTGAGATAGTGAACAAGCAGAGAAACCAGGAGGCCAAGAGCAGCAGAAGGCCCAAGAAGGAGAAAGTTACTTTGGGGAGGGGGCAGAGGGACTGGAGAAAGAGCCATCCTGCTCCCCCGCCCCGCCCCCACCTGCTTCCATGACTTCTCTCCTGATGAACCCCACTCAAAATTCACCTCCTCCAGGGAGCCTTCCTGATGCTGGAGGGCCTGCTGTCTCCAGGCTCCAACCCACTAACTGACCAATCAACCATCACCATTTATGTGACACATTCCCACTGCTAATAGAAGTTTTGGGGGCTTCTATTTTTTCTACATTTTCAGTACAGGGCTCTGCCTTCAGTGGGCACCTAACATCATGGACTATTTATCTAGATAATTACTAAAAGAAATCCGTTTTCCCATCTGCCCAAAGAGCCTTGATGCCACCCTCATCCCTACCATATACCTGTTCCAGGCCCCACCATCATCATCCCCCAGGTGGCATTCCCCTAAGCAACGGATCCCACGCTGAACCTCGGCCTCTGCCAGGTAGGGCTGCTGCTCCTCCACTTCCGCCAGGGCACAGAACAGCTTCTCCATGTTCACATGAGTCTCCTGTCAATGGTGGTCACAAACCTGATCACATCCTCTGGATTACAAGCCACACTGCCTCTATGTTCATTCACATAATTCATCCTCAAGGGAAGGGAGAAACAGTGGCAGGGTGAACACACTCTGGGGTACCTGACAGTCCTGGATTCTCTGGGGAGAGGGGGAGTTATTCTGGGTACACCTAGACCAAAAAGGCATGGATAACCAAGACCCTGTGCTAGCACCAGGTCCTGCCAATCTGACTAAGATCCTCTAACATCTCTGACTCGAATGTGGTCCCAGGCTCATAAATTTATAGCTGGAAGGATCCTCAGAGTATATGTGGTCCAATCCCATTGTTTCACAAACGAACATACCGAGGCCCAGGAGATTACATGATTTCTCCAAAGCATCAGAGGTGAGATTTGGACCCAGATCCTCTGACCTTAAGAGGTAGTGCTTATTCTGGTGTACTATACTATATTCCTGTAGGACACTAGAAGTACTAAATAAGCACCAAAATAGTCACAATAGGTGCCTAATAGTCACTTCTTGGGCAGCAGAGCAGGGAATAACTTGACCCTATTTCTACAAATCAAGTTATTCACAGTCACCACCAAAGTCCACCTTTCCACAAAAAGGCCAAAGACTGAACAGGGCCATGAGAGAAATATCCATGATTCCTCATCTGTAAAATGTTAGTAGCAGGAATTTGGACTAGACTAGATCACATCCCTTCCAGCTCTAAATCTTAGCATTCCTCTCCACCTCACTCAGGTAGGACAGTGTTGGCTGGAAGATGAAGCTCCTAGACAGTCTGATGTTCTGATCTTCTAGAAACTGCTCAGTCTACTTTGGGGAAGGCAGCATCGATGCTATTCTCAGGCTCCATAGGCTACTTTGGTAGTTTCATATAACTACAAACTGGAAGGAAATTTAGAGGTCACATAGTTCAACCCCTTCATTTTGCAGATGAGAAAACTGAGGTCCACAAAGGAAAGCAACTTGTTCAAGGTCACATAGTAAGTAAGTAGATCAGGAACTGAAAACCAAGTTGTTCTAACTCCATCTGCTCCACTAAGCTGACTCTCTAAATTCTAAGCAACTACTCTTGCCCAATCCCACACCAAGGTAAACCAGCAAGGACAATGTGCACCCTATGACCCTACCTCAGTGAGGTGTATGGCCCAGAAGAAAGGTGTTTGGGGGAGTGTGTCTGTCACCAGGAGCCCCACTTCTCCACGGATGCTGCGAATGATGGCCAGCCAGCTCAGGTCTTGGAAGCAATCCCTCAGAAGAAACACCAAGAAGGATCCTCTATAGGAAAAGGGAAAGTCAAGAAATGAGAACAGACCCTCTAAGTTCAATGACCTACTCTTCTTTTGAAGCCTTCCAGCATGCTAAAGTGATTCAAATGTCAACCCAGAGAAGTTTCCAAGTAAACCACCTGGCTTCTGACACCTAACCATTCACATTCAGAGAGCATTGGAAAGTTTACAAAATTTATTCCTTTTGACTACCCTGGGAGGGAGGTGATTCAAGTATTCTTATCCTCTGTTTTTCAGAGAGGGGACAAAGACTAAGAGGTTAAATGATTTTCCACAGTCATAATAAACTAGCAAGCCAATTCAACCCCAGAATTCCTGACTGCACCCTACCTACTATATACCATTCTGCCTCTTAGCATATTTGTGATTTTCTTCTTTGCCTTCGAGATATTTTCATCTTTGATGATACAGAACAAAATTAAGAATGAAAATTTCCTGCTTTAAAAAATATACATTTTAAAAGTTAGTATTTTAAGATCAAATACAAATTACTTTTAATGATTTAGACCACTGATCTCTCTTAGCACAGAGAGTCAAGACATGAAAAGCCTTTGAAATGAATTCTCTCCCACCACCTGAGCTAGAGAGAACACCACATTGTACATATGGGGAAACAGAGGCCCACAAAAATTTAATGAATCCAATAAGGCCACAAAACAACAGCCTAGACTAAACTCCAGGTCTCCTGAAGAATTTATTGCTGCCACCACCAACCATTCTGACACTGTCCCTGGACCTCTGTTCAGAGGGATAAGCTCCCTGCCGATATCTAATCAGTCTTTTCTGCCCTTCTACTGACCTCATCTCCATGGGAACAGCGTAGGAGGCTGTCCTTGGTCTTTCAGTTACATTAGGGGAAACAGGTGCCCGAAGGGTCTGGCTGGCAGGCACTAGAACACAAACAGAAGATTCAGCCCCCGCCCCAGGAAAATTCAGGTTAGGATCTGTAAAATCCAACATTTAGAGAAGACTTTGCTCTTGGCTGAAGAACAGAGAAGAGAAAAAACAACCACAAACACCAGTTATAGTTTTCCCTGGAAGCAAAGAAGGGGGAAAGGGGAATTCTGCCTGATCAGATTCCTCAAATCAAGGGACATTTCCTGAAGTGGGTTAAGTGCACTAGGGGGAAAAGAACAAGTTACCCTGAGAAGAGCCCCCTGGTGGCCCTTTGGGGGAGGATATCAGTCTAGGCACTTACCAGGAGTCACTGTGGTTTCCTCTTCCTCACCCAGAGTCCCAGTAGCTTTCTCTTCAAAGGGAACATTCTCCAAAGCCTGAGGGCAGAGCCAAGAGTGTCACACCTCAGCCAAAGAGGCCATGCTCTCCGTTTAACTGTAGGGAGGAGGAGTTACCACTGCTCTTTGACTGAAGGGTTTTTGGTTCTAGTCTGCCATACTGTCTCTCCCTTCCAGCCAACACACCAGAAACCTACAGATACTGTTTCCTCCTAAAGGATGTAAGCTCCTTGAAGGCAAGGCCTGTCTCACTCTGCCCCCAGCATGGTGCCTGGTACATACAGATGATTTAGCAAATGCCTTCTTCATTGATAATGAAGAATAAGTGAGGAATTTATTCCTGAGGATTTGAATCCTTTGAATTACCAACAGGCAAATGCTGGAAATTCAGAGATTATATAGTTTAGCCCCTTGTTTTACAGCTGATGAAAATTGGGCCTACAGAGGAGGAAGGACTTGCTCATGTTAGCCTACTCTATATAAATTTGTGTGGATGGACAGCTGGAGGAATGGAGAGAGAGACAAACAGAGAGACAGAAAGTCTATTTCCTGATAGTTTCCTTACTTCTGGGTGAAAGGATATCAGTTACTCAATACTACAGTGAGGTACCAGTCATACAAATAAGAAAAGTATGTTAAGCAAATTGGTTTTGTGGCTGGTCTATTTGCAAACTAATGGCAAAAGCCGTTAAGTCCAACAGAGCGATGATGGTAGGTCAGCAATAGCAAATATATTAGCAAATAGCAAATCATTAACTCAATTTTTAAAACTCTTAAAATTCCCAAAGGCTCCTTAAAATGACTACTTAAAATTGTTATTGTCCCTAATTATTAATTATTATTAATATCCCTAAACATCTTACTCAGGCAAGCTGTCTGACCAATGATAGCATTTTTCTTTGTGGGATGGTCAAGTTAAGAAACTGGACTAGACAGAAGCAAGATGCTGAGGAAGTATTAACTCCAGCACTTTAAGAAAGATCAATTTCACAGCAACTTTTATGTAGTGCTGTATTAATAATTATGTATAAAACTTATACAAAATAGAAATTTTAAAGAGAATGAGAAAAAGGTGAAATACTATTTGATCCTAGAATAAAGAAGGACCCACTGAAATTCACTGAGTACAGGCATGACAGTTTGGCCTGGAGAAGGAAGAGATGGAGCAAGATCAATTAGGAAGTTCCTACAATAGTCCAGTCCAGGCAAGAAGTGAAGTCAGTCCTGATAAGGGCAATATCTGTGTGAGTTGAAAGAAAGGGACAGGTGCAAGAGATGTTATAGAGACTACATGTTTGTGGGTCAAGGGAGAATGAGTGGTGAAGATGACTCTGAGGCAGTGAATCTAGGCTGACTAGGAGGATGGCAGGGCTCACCCACAGTAAAAAGGAACTTTGGAAGACAGGTGGGTTTTCAGAGATCTCCAATCCATCCATGCCTACTCAGCCCACATGACTCGCTTAGATTCATCCAAATGAAAGGAGGGGGAGAAGAGGGCTCTTATGTACTGATCACTGCCCCAGAGCTTGCCCATTGAGAGGTGAAGGAAATTTTACCAATGGCACCTACAGGTGCTACTGAGCATGGCTGGGTGCTGGTTAGGTTAAGAAATGACACCTAGATCAGAAACCAGGAGGGTTGAGAGCTTATACCACACTGGAAGATGAGGTTAGATATGGCTGTATTGGATACCAGCCAAACCATGCAGAAAGGGAAGAGAGGTGAACCATCTTCTTAACCCTTGACTAGCTAATTACACAGCCCTTGGGGTTGGTCCATGGCCCTGACTCTGGACCTGACTACTCTATGCCATGCTGCCACTCACTGTTGGAAAGGTGCATATGATGCTAACACTAGTAAAATTCCAAATTTCCTACTTCATACAAGATCATATGGGTTTTAACACCAAACAAGTGCCCCACACAAACCTCATGGTGCAGTTTGGCACTGTGGAGAGAAGGCTGGCCTTCCAAGTCAGGATCCCCTTTGGTCCCCCTCTGCCATGTAATATAGAACCCTGGACAGATTACTTAACTTTTCATTGTTCCCAGATGACCAACCGTGTGCAGGGTAGCTGCTCATCTCCAGGATCAAAGTAGTTTCCTCCCCAGGTGCTCCTACACTGATGGAATTACAGGTCCAGACAAAAATATCACCTGCTTTAATGGCTGAGATGTGCCCAAATCACCTAAGGTTGGAGACTCCAAGACAACCAAGGCCCTGCTTCTGGGAGAAGATATGCCACCAACTTCTCCACTGGCTGCAGAGCAGAACAGACTTCAAACTACCAGGCTGGACCAGTCTCTCTGGAAGCCTGCAGTGGGGTGAAGGACCTGTTCATTCCCAGCACAGGCACTATGAACTAAGCTGTGTAAGGGCATGGATGGCCTTCCCCCTCCTCTCTTTCAAGCCCTATGGTCTGAGAAGTGGGCTTGGGGCTTTGGTCTGTTTCATTTGTCCCTATCAGGTCTCAGTGAAGGCAATGAATCCCTGGACCTAAACTCAAGCTATGGTGATCTTGGATTCCAGGCCAGATGCTGAGGCTACCATTAGAAGAAAGCCATGAGAAGCCTGGGTACCCAAAACTGGGCTTACAGGGGGCTTTGATGGGACTAAGATACACAGTATCTGAGTTAAGCTATGAACCTGATCTCCCTCCTCTCTAGAGATCAAGTTCTATAGTATAGAAATGGATATTTACATATTTGATCTGATTATATCTCTTTAAAGTAAATATTCTTTTGTAAAAGCTAATGTGACTATTAAGAGATTAAATGAAATGGGGATAATCCAAGGGATTTCTAAAAACGGGAGAACACAATCAGTAGAGGCTGAACTAGTGAAAGAGAATGGATGATTCCCCTCTCCCAATTCCCCTTTAAGAGCTCTAGAGAACACTGAGGGAGGAGTGGAAAGTTCACTCACCTGGCCTTCAGAGGTAAGTCAGCTACACTAGTATTTCTATAGCTTTATTTATTTATTTGTTAACATTAAAGTTCCCAGGTTTCTCCCTTCCTCCCCACACTAGAGAAGATATCGTTTGACAAAAAAGATATGTGTATATAAAACTAGGTCTTGCTTATTTCTATTTATCAATTCTTTCTCTGGAGATGGACCTATACAAGTTATTCTTCAACCAATATTTCTGTTGCTGTATATAATGTTCTTTTGGTTCTGCTTATTTCACTCTTTATAATTACATTTAGACCTTTCCATGTTTCTTAAAAAATTAACCTGCTCATCGTTTCTTGTGATGTAGTAGTAGTAGTCTGTCACAATTGTATGCCACACTTTGTTTAACCATTCCTCCACTGATGGACACCCCTTCGGTTTCCAGTTCTTTGCCACCACAAAGAGAGCTGCTATAAATATTTTAGGATTTATGGATAATTTTCTTTTTTCCCTGATCACCTTAAGAAACAAACCTAATATGTTAGTATTTCTGGGTCAAAGCATATATACAGTTTTATAAAATCTTTAAGCATAATTCCAGGTTGCTCTCCAAAATGATTAGATAAGTTCACAGTTCCACCAACAGTTTATTATTATCCTCATTTTTCCACATTCCCTCCAACATTTTGTTTTGCCCTTTTATTATTTTAGTCAATCTGATATGTGTGAGATAATCTCTCAGAATTTTGATTTGCATTTCTCTAATCAATAACAATTATATTATATAAATTATATAATATATAGCTTATTAAAGATGTGTAAAATATTTGCAAATATAACCTTGATCTCACTATATCCCATACCTTATGGGATTACTTACAGGTGTTTTAGCATGAATCATACTACAAATAAAACTTCCCATCTGATTCTCACAACCCTGTGATACCATAGGAATTATACATCTTCATTTTATAGATGAGAAAACAGAGACATTAAGTGGCATACCCAGGGTCACAGACTAGTGGATGTCAGAGCCAGGATCTGAGCTCAGGTTTTGATTTCACGTCTGATGCTCTCTTTCTTACTGCCTCCAACATAAAACAACTACAGCTGATTTTCTAGTCTATATATATATATATATATATTTCAAATCCGTAGAAGATAGGCCTAAACTACCTCTGAGTTCATCTTTTCCTCTTCCTTGTCCCTCCTATCCAATCCACAATGTCTCCTATCAACTTTTTCTTCCCGTTCTTTAAGAGGGCTTCCCTTCCCACAAGGGTCACTCCTCCTGACCTGGCTAAACACTGCCCTGCTATCAAAGGTTAAAAACTGGCTTGTGCTTACTAAGCCCACTTCCTCATAGAAGAATAAAGTCAAGACCTGAAGAAAATGCCAGGACCCCAAAGTGACTTCTATCCAGCTCTCTGCCCACTGGAAATTACTCTCTCCAGAGGGGCTAGAGGAAGAAGAGGAGACTTTACCGGTAACTCTGTGTTGCCCTTTGTGGAGTCCGAGTTCTGCTTCGGGATCCTGTTGTTTGAGTTCAGGTACAACTTCCGGTTATGAAACATCTGTCCATTCAGCTGCTTGACTGCAAGGTGCACATTCTCTACAGAGGCCAGGTCAACAAAGGCAAAGCTAAGAGGGGAAGAGAGAGGCCCCATCTCATCACAGGTCAGCCCTTCAGAACAATTCAATGTCCAGTGCATGAGCTGCTCTGTGAGGACAGAGAACACTGATGGCCAGGCAGTCACACAGAGGGCAACTTCTTTACCTGCCCTGGGGGAGGGATAAGAGCTAAACTGGCACCTAATACAAAGGTTTCTCCTTGGCTTTGGGAAGTATTTGGAGAAATGTTCCCACAAAAAGGATCTGGTGCTCTATGGTTCATAGGATCATAGATTGGGCTCTGGAAGAGATGCTAGTGGTTAATTCTAGCTCCCTTATTTTGGGAGATGAAACTGAGACCCAAAGAAGTCAAGAGGCCTGCCCAAGGTCTTATAAGGACTTATAAGGAATAAACAGCAGGTCCAAGATTTGAACCCAACTCTTGTGCTCCAATCCAGTGCCTTTTTTTTTTAAACCTTTAACTTCTGTGTATTGGCTGGTAGGTGGAAGAATGGTAAGGGTGGGCAATGGGGGTCAAGTGACTTGCCCAGGTCACACAGCTGGGAAGTGTCTGAGGCCAGATTTGAACCTAGGACCTCCCGTCTCTAGGCCTGGCTCTCAATCCACTGAGCTACCCAGCTGCCCCACCAGTGCCTTTTTTATTGTATAAACTGCCTCATGATGAGGCTCAAGCTTCTCCACCACTTCACTGTAGCACAGGCCTAGAATTAGAAGGGACCTTCAAGGCTCTAGAGAGCTGAGTCCAACCCCACCCCCATTTTATAGATCTTAGTGGATCCCTGCCCAGCTCTATATGAATGCTAGGCTAGAGGCAAATACAAGATTATCCCAGAAGTCTTGTTGCAGTTTAAAGCTTTAATAGTCAAAGCTTAAAACATCTCTAAGACTTTTGGGACACCCTGTATCATCCTCATCTTCAACAAATAAGTATACAAGAAAGGAACTTCCTATCTAATGGAGGCAAACATATACAAATAACAGGGATGACTGAAATTTCCTATATATGTTAACAGAGAGATCTAGGCAAAGTGCTTTGAGAAATCTAAAATAAGAAAGGAGGAAGAACTTTCACCTCCTGGGGTAGGTAGTCTGGTCAGGGAAGGCTTGGCCCTAGAAGGGAGGGACTTCAGTAGACAGATGGGTTAGGGGAGTTCATTTCAGAAATGAGAGGATGGATTAAAAACTCAATAACCTTCCATTTTGTGCTCCATTCTAATGCTTTCCTAGTTCAGTTTAATTATGCCAAGATTGGGCCTCATGGGAAGAAAACACATACACAAACAGAGAGAGAGAGAGAGAGAAAGAAAGTGTGTGTGTGTGTGTGAACATTACCCCTCTTCTAAATGTCTACAGCACCAGTATGCTAAAAATGTCCAAGCATCTTCTTCATCACTATGTTTTACCATTGTTAGCACTCCAGGAAAGTAAGGAGTGTGCATTTTCCTCATTCTATAGATAACAAGTCACTAAGCCATAGTGTCTGCAAGGGTTATTGTGGGTCAAGGACACAGCCAGAAACAGAACCAAGCTTTGTGATTTCCTGGTCCAGGGTCCTAAGCAGGGCTAGATGCAGAACCATACCCATAGTGTCCATTCTAAACCTTTTCACCTTTCAATTACCCCCATCTACCTACTCACATAACAAGATGACTTAACCCCCACTTTCCTGAGAATGCATGAGATGAGCTCCCTCAGCTCCCCTCCTTATTTTAAAACTTCTGTCTTCTTTTGCCCTTGATCCTTCCCTCCACTCTCCACCTCTGAGGAAATTTATTTGTCTTTCTGGTAAAGGATGACTCCTTTTTCTGTGACTTTTACCTCATTTTCACTTTCCTCGTCAGTGAAATGAAATGAAATAGGCAGATTGGATTAGATTATTTTGAAGATCCCTTCTAGCTTTCCCAATTTCTCTGGGGTCTTTTTCTATCAGAATCACAGAAGGGATTTCAGCACCACCTAATACAACCTGTGCTTGAACAAAACTCCCCTCGACAGTAACAGGTGGTAGATTCCTCTCTTCTTGAGGAAATCTTTTTCCAATACAACCCACTACTTCCCCAGGCAGCCAATTCTACTTGTGGACAACTCTAATTGTAAGTTTCTCCTTACATGAGGGATGTATTTGCCTTTTTGCAGTTTCCGCCCATCATTCCTACTTCTGTCTTTGGACACAAGTAGAAAAAGTTTTATCACTCATCTGAGTGAATACTCTTCAAAAAATTTAAGACAACGATCATGTTCTCTACTAAGTCTTTTCTGGGCTAAATAGCCTCAAATAACATGTTCTCTACTCCTTTCTTTATCTGTTTTGGCCTCTTCTAGAAATCTTCTAGCTTAAAGGTCTTTTAAAAAAGATGCATTTCCCTAACTCTAGACCTTCTCTGCTCTCTATACCTTTTCTACATTGCTGCCAAATCATAATTTAAGAAACAAACAAACAAAAACAGGTCAAACTGCTTCAAAAACTTAATAGCTCTCTATTATACCTACTGAGAAAAAAGTCCGAACTCTTGATTCTGATCTTCAAGAAGATCGTATAGTCTGAATGGAGTGAATGGTCATTCTTAAGCACACCCTATTCCCACCTCCCATTCCATAACCCCCACTGTCCTATGCCTTTCTTCACTTCCACTTGATTGGAGAGCTGCCCTCCTTTCCCCATTTTGCAAGACGACCCACTGGCCTAACTCAAATGCTCCTTCCCCAACAGGAATCAGAAGGATTTCAAGTCTTTCTATTGGATCTCCTGGTGTTTTTTTCATTCTTGTTTTTCACTTTCTCAGTTCTAAGTTGTATCCACCTGCCTATTTTATCACCACTTCCAAACTGTAAATTCTTTGATAAAAGGAACTGTCTTATCTCTCCAACCCTACTGTATATCAGTGTGCAGCACACAGTAGGAACTTAAATGTTTGTGGAATAAACAGAGTTATAGATAAAAAGCATTTCCAAAATTGAATGTATTTCCAAAGAGGAGGGTAAAAGAGAGCCCTGCACTGTGGAGCCTTTTGATGTTGTTTCTTTGCCCGCATAACATATCAACAAATTAAACAAATTAGACAAAGGTAAGAAGTATTTCCCCCAAAAGTCAAAAGGAAAAGCCACTCTACCATTTGCAGCCATTTTGGACTTTCTGGACACGGAGTGGACCAAAATCCTTCAGAAGGGATAAAATGTCCTCCTAAGGAGAATTAGGAAAAGGGGAAAAAGAGGGAGAGAGGTTGGGAGAGGAAAAGGAGAGAAAGAAGAAAACAACATTACTTCTCAATTTTTAATCTTAAACTGAAATACACCAGGCACCCTAGGCTATGTATGTCCTCTCACTAGGCAACAGGTACATAGGAAGAAGTTAATCTACTACTTAAAGGAACTTCTCCTTTTCAAGAAGCAGTTTATGACAGCAAAGGGCCTCAAGTCTGTGGTATGTGAGTGCTGACTGAAGGACCTGGATGTTCAGCTAGATTCTAGTGGTTCCCAAACTTTTTTGGCCTACCACCCCCTTTCCAGAAAAGATATTACTTAGCCCCCTGGAAATTAATTTTTTTTTTAAATTTTAATAGCAATTAATAGGAAAGATCAATGCACCTGTGGCCATCACCGGCCCCCTGGATTGCTGCAGCACCCACCAGGGGGCGGTGGTGCCCACTTTGGGAATCACTGAGCTAGAAGGAGGCCAGTCTTCTGATCTCCTTTGCTGCTAGGACTTCTTCCCCACAAAAGTCACCTTGTATTTATTTTGTATATATTTTATATTTACTTAAATGTGTCTGTTTTTTGCTGACAGAATATAAGCTCCTTGGGTCAAGTCAAGGGGCAGCTAGGTAGCTTAGTGGATAGAGAGCTAAGTCTGCACATGGCATTCTGGGTTCACATCTACTCTTAGACACTTTCTAACTGTGTGATCCTGGACAAATCACTTAACTCCCATTGCCTTGCCTTGGAACTTGGTATTGATTCTAAAACAGAAAGTAAGGGTTTAAAAAAAAAAAAAGCTAAGTTAATGCTAAGCATTGAGCTAAGCACTGGGGATACAAAGAAAGGGGAAGCCAGTTCCCAGTCTCAAGGAGTTAATTGTCCTTGAAGGAGGAGACAATATGCACATAGTTCTGCACATACATTTGGGGTAAATTGAAAAGTTTCCTGCAGAAGGTGGGATTTTAGCTGAGAACTGAAGGAAACCTAGAGGTGGAGATGAGGAAGGAGAGTATTCCTGGCAGAGAGGACAGCCAGTGCCCTTTGAATTCATCAGGAGATTGAGTATCTTGGACTAGGAACACCAAGGACACCAGTGCTACTGAAGCATAAAGTATGTAGAGGTGATTAAAATATAAGAAGGAACCAGGTTATGAAGGGTTTTAAAAGTCAACAGAGGATTTTCTATCTGATCCTAGAGGTGGTAGGGAGCCACTGAAGTCAAGTTTATTGGAGGGGGGAGGTGTTTGAGCTGACCTTTAGAAAATCACTTTTGTAGCTAAGTTGGGGATGGACCGAAGTAGAGACAGCAATCAGAAAGCTGTTGTGAGGGTCTATTGGGTGGTGATGGCAGTGCCAGAAAAGAGAAGGGAACACAGAGGAGAGACTTTGCAGGCTTTAAAACACTAAACAGGGCACAAAATCTTAGGCTCTTGGGACATTTTGTATAAATGCCACCTCATTACTTTTTTAATCCCTATACAATTTGCAAACTCTTTGATGGCATAGAGTATTTTAGTTTTCATCTTATATCTCCAAAGCCAAGCTAATACCTTGAACTTAGTATTTTGAAAACTGGATTGCTTTAGTTTATTTTTATTTTTAAATATTTTCCCATGTTTCCATGATTCATTTTCTTTCCCTGCCCTCTTCCCTCCTCCCTCCCTGAGCCAACAAGCAATTCCATTGGGTTGTACAAATGCTATCACTTGATATCTATTTCCATATTATTCATTTTTGCTACAGAGCAATCTTTTAAAGCCTAAACCCCAAATCACATACCCATATAAACACGTGATAAGTAGTATATGTTTTTCTTTGGATTGCTTTAGTTTAAAAATCTTTCTTATATATAGTTATTAGAAATTATTTTGGGGAAATAATACCTAAGTGTTACTATAGATCCAAAAACATTTTGTAATCCATACATATTCCTTCCGAAGTCTTAAAAAATTCCAAAATTTTAACCTCTTTATAGTATATCATCCTATCTCTCTTCCTACCTCACCACTCACTCACTTCTAGTCCACTGTCAATTTCTTTTAAAAAAAGCATTTACTGGGGCAGCTGGGTAGCTCAGTGGAGTGAGTCAGGCCTAGAGACAGGAGGTCCTAGGTTCAAACCCAGCCTCAGCCACTTCCCAGCTGTGTGACCCTGGGCAAGTCACTTGACCCCCATTGCCCACCCTTACCACTCTTCCACCTATGAGACAATACACCGAAGTACAAGGGTTTTAAAAAAAAAGCATTTACTAAATTGGGGCTGGTGAGGGTAGTGTTGGGTCCACACATAGCAAAAACATTTTTTAAAGCATTTACTTTATATAAAGCATATATTTTATTATAGCGATATGGCCATGAAAAAGTCATTATTGTTAAACTTTTATCTATTAAATTATTATTAATATTATTCTATTGCTATTTAAGTGTTTGGAAAAAGTCACAAAATTTCTGAACCAAATGTTTTGGACACTAGGGAAAAAAATTAAGTCCATCTTTAGGTAAAGAATGCCACTTAATTCCATCAAAACTAAGTGAAATCACAATTGGTCAATTCATAAGATTTTGAGCTTTACATACCACTGTAAACTATAACCCAGGGTCCACAGTCCTAAGTTTATGGAAACTGAGCCTAATCCTAAGGTTGAGGGTTGTGATTCCAAAATATCTTCTTTGCTTGACTTGTTATATCCCAATTCAAAAGTTTATTTTGGGAAACCTCAAGACTCCAGTTCTTGTCTAGAGCTCCACAGATGTGGGTAACAGGGTCCCCCACATTCCACATAAGGATTTGATGTAAACAATGCAAATATTGAGTATTGGACAGTCCTTATTTCACCCATAGAAAATTTATCAGTTGCAATTATCCTTCCACTCTGGTACAGGCCACTTTTCCACAAGGTCCTAAAACGCTCCATATATAACACCACCATGTGGGATGGATTTCCCTTACAATGGCATTGAACCTGGGAGTTGACAGCAAGGCAATTTCCCCTATACACCAGTGGAACACTCTAAAGAATTTCTCTTTCCACAAGAACACATTTAGTTCCACATACCACTCTCCTCACTCAGTGCTATCCTGCAGTTTAGACTCTGCTAATATATGCATAGGGGATATTATAACACCTGTACAACCCCTAAATCTTGGAGTCCCTCAGAGATTTGAGACTCATTTTGAAAAGGAGGGCACTGGATGAGCTGAGGAAGAAATACCTGTTTGTCCTCCAAGGAATGATGGAGTTGAACCATGGAAGTTATCAGATAAGCTGATCAATTGAGTAATTATTATTAGAAGAAAAAGAGTTGGTAACTCCCTGACTCAGAAGTATTAGGACAGCAATTTGCTGATATGATAACAGCAAAAGGATCTGTTGTCTTCTGGGAATATGTAGAAACAACCTAACAGAACCTCCCAAGACAAATGACTACTCCTCACTTCTGGTGATTCACATAGGCACAAATGATACAGTTTACCTAAGATAGATTCTCAAAGGTTATGAAGTCTGGAGGATAAAACCACAGATCACAGAGGCAAAAACCTCTGTTTCCCTCACTGTAACCAACTAAAGTAAAAGAATACAGAAGCAGAAAAAACAATTTGGTAAATACTCAGGTGGCCAAGAGAATAATGTCTGAGAATGAAGTCAGAATTTCCAGATCATAGCTAATATATGGATAACAGACACTGAGGCAGGGATGGGGTATATCTAATAAACAATGGTAAGAATATATTTAAATAGTATCTCATAATCCCAATACATCTAATATCAAACCTTTAAAAAAAGATGAGTCAGGGGAGGGAGCTAAAAATGTCTATTATTAACCAGCAAACCATAAACCACTGAGAATAACTTACAAAGAAGGAAGAATAGTAGTTAAGATACCTATAAGTTCAGAAGAGACAAAATCCAAAAAGAAGCCAGGAGTAAAAACTCATGGCCTCAAAAATGTCTGTACACAAATGGCAAACATTTAGGCAACAAGCAAGAGGAATTAGAGATTCTAATGCAAGGCAGTAAATTTGATCTATTATTGAGATTCGGAATGAAATTCAACAAAATCCATTACTAGAATATGCTTCCTAATGATGCCTTATTTGAAAAAAAAAACACAAGATAAATAATGGGGGAGAGGAGTAGCATTGGAGAATCTGTATGCATATGGAAAAAAATCCAGAAACCAGAGACAGGAAGCATGATGGAGATTATCTGAGTGAAGATCAATAGAGAGAGAAAAAAAAACAATTTTTATCATCACACTCTACCTTGGACCACCTACAACAGAAAGAGGTAATATCAAGCTACGTATCTGAACCATTGGACCTAAAGTCAAGAAAAGATTTCATCCTTCAAAATGAGGAAGAATAAACAAGGGGAAATTTTTATATAAGATCAGATTTATAAAACCAAAAGGAACTGGCTGCTAGGAGTTAAAAGATAGGAACCTTGCAGAGAAGTGACCACTCCCTTCCTAAGTTGGTAATGGGAGAGATGAAAGCCTGACAGTTAGGCCCCCTAAAATTTTAGAGAACTTTAAAAGAGTCTAGGAAAAAAAATAGGATCCCAGGAACTAAAATTCTATAGTTAACATCATCCTAGAAATGAACATTTTAAGATACAAAGGAAAACAATTCAAATAAGAAAAAATTAAGTTATCTGAAGAGATCCATGTAGATGCACAGGGAATTCACCAACCAACTTTAAAAAAAAAAAAAAAAGACACATACAGGGTCAGCTAAATGGCTCAGTTGATAGAGAGCCAGGTCTCAAGACAGAAGTCCTGGGCTCAAATCTGGCTTTAGCCACTTCCTAGCTGTGTGATTCTGAGCAAGTTACTTAATCCCAATTACCTAACCCATATCATTCTTCTGCCTTGGAAACAATATTTAGTATCAATTCTAAGATAGAAGGTAAGGGTATTTTTTAAAGACATATACAGAAGATGGCAGCAAGGGCAAGTAATAAAGAATATAAGAGCATGGCATGGTCTTCTAAACAGTGTCAGGAGTGCTAAAGCTCAGAAAGGGCTGAAGCTGGCAAGGAAAGCCAAGAACAACAAAAAGGATTTTTAGTATAGTGAGAGAAATAAAAGGATCAAAGAAGGGAGGGAGGACTGCTGCTTTCAGGGACAGGGGGAAGAGAGTGATCAGTTCTCTCAACATGCTTCTGTTTTATTTCCTGCCAAGGAGAATGACCTTTGTACGGGAAATAACAGAACAAATGGTTAACAGGGAGTTGTTACTTGCAAAGAGATCTGAAAGAGACCACCTCCTTCCCATTTGATGAATAGAAGTCACAGCATACAGACATGGATACTGAAATAACTAGTAGGTGTGATTAAGTCACTGTCAAAGACATTTAAAATATTCTGGAAATGTAAGCAGTACTGCAGGACTAAAGAAGGGTAAATATACATTTTCTAAAAAGAAAGAAAGAAAGAAACTAAGGAGAAAAGAAACTACAGGCCACTGAGCTTATCCTTTATTTCTGAGAAAATTCTAGAATGGATGATTAAAGAGATGATTAATGAACATTGAGCAAAGGAAGAAGTGATTACAAAGAGCCAGCACAGCTTTTTCAATGACAGGTCATGACAGACTAACTTCATTTCCTTTTTTGACAGCATTATTAAATTGGTAGGTTCAAGGAAATGCTATAGAGATGGTGAACCTAGATTTTAACAAAGCATTTAATAAGTATCTCATAGTATTGTAGAAAACATGAGGGATATGGGCTAAATTATAATACTGTTTGATGGATTTGAAGCTGATTAAATGGATGGACTCAAAGAGTAAACGTTACTAGAATAATGGTTTAATTTAAACTTGGCAGGAGGTCTCCAGGGGAGTAGCCCAGAGATCTATTTTTGGCCTTATACTGTTTAAATTTTTATCAATCAAAGGTGGCATGCTTATCAAATTTACAGATATTCAATTCTAGTTGTCACAGTCACTTCTAACCTTAATGGGGCTCAGTCCCAGTGTATAGACAGTATAAAAAATGCTTGTTCACTCACATGATTAGTATAGTTTTCAAGGCAATCCTTGAGGCCGGTGCTACCCAAGAAACATCCTTTCCATGAATATAAGGCAGATTCTAGAATTATGTTACCTAAGAAATGTTTCTTTGCTAACTAGGAAGGAGTGTGGGTTATAACATTGCCTAGGAACTTCCCTCCCTGTCTCTACCATGTGCCTCTCAAGGACCTTTTATGCTCTACTTTAAGCCAACAGCTACCATCTCTTAGGTTAGAAAAAATCTATTCCAATCTGTTAACTGACCCAGTCTGACAAGAAAAAGAGAAGTCAATGCTGTCCAAAAACTTTAGGTACAAGAATGCCCTTCTCTGCCTCTATGGACAAGCACATATTGCTTCTACCCTCCAGCAGCTGTCACAGACACATTCACATATTCTTATAGTTTAAAGTTCTTGGTAGAAAGAGAAGAGAGAAAAGGTGAAAAGAAAGACAAACGTGGTCTTGACTCCTCTTAAGCAAAGGGTTGTTGCTGGCTCTTAATATTAAGAAGAGTCTTACCCAACCTATTATCTTGGGTAAAACCTCTTGATAAAATCTACCTTCTAGGGGGGCCCCAGGGGTGGCTTTGAATTAACAAATTCATCTTGGGGGCAGGCTCAGTCACTGAGATCTAAGAGTACATGTCTTTATTCTTCTCAACAAGGTGTTAATGGGCATGTCTACACTCTCCATAAGAGATTCTTTCAAAAGGTTCCCTAGAAAGATCAGTCTCTCTGTAGACTCAGTGAACTGATTCAGGCTATCCCCTGATCAATATCTCATACCCAAAAGTGTCCCACAAAAAAATTCACCTCTAGATAAGTTCATATTGATGATGAAACAGCCTTGATCAATTCCTACAACAATATTACAAAGAACTTGATATTTCCAAAGATCTGCCATGTCCTAAATAAAATAGAATCAAGCTGATTTTCAACTCGGAGAGGCTTAGCTCCTGAAGCACGAAAGCTGCTAATCGTGCCCTCCCTTCCCCACCCCCCACCTCACTTATACTGTCACTAACACAGGCCATGGCTAAACTATTGGATGCTGCTAGTAGGAGCAGATCCAGTTACAGAATCTCAGAACTAGAAGATACATCAGAAGTCATACAACCTTTTCCACAACTGAAGCAGGAAATCTCCCAAAGAAGCAGTCAAACAGCATCCATCTGAAGACCTTCAACAGTGACTACTTTTAAAATTCTTCAAGAGCGCACTCATATTCCTTCAATCTTCTCCTTACCATGTGCCCTCAATCACCTTTTCTTGTCCAGCAGACCTTTGAGACACTCCCCTCTCTCCCTTACCTTCTGTCTTGGAGTCAATACTGTATATTGGTTCCAAGGCAGAAGAGCAGTGAGGGCTAGGCAATGGGCACCAAGTGACTTGCCCAGGGTCACACGGCTAGGAAGTGTCTGAGGCCAGATTTGAACCCAGGATCTCCCATCTCTAGGCCCTGCTCTCAATCTACTGAGCCACCCAGCTGCCCCCTGGAGAGCCCTTAAGAAGCTTATAGTCTATAGGGAGACACAATATGAATACATCTATAGTATACAGAAAATAAATACCAGATACTCTAGGCTTAAGGAAAGATATGAGAATGAGGAATGGCTTCATTTAAAAGATGGTAGCTGAGCTTCTAAGAGGTAGAGGTGAAGTGAGGGTGTATTCTAGGCACAGCAGGCAGCTGATGCAAAGGAACAGCAACAGGAGATGGAATGTCATGGATGAGGGAACCTATAAAGGCTTATTTGGCTCGACCATCAGTGTTGTAAAGGGGACAATAAGTTTAGAAAGGTAGACTGGAGATAGGTTGTGAAGGGCTTTCAATATTAAACTGAAGAGTGTATTTGATTGAAGAATTCATAGAAAATCGTTATATTTTCTTGAGCAGAACATGATAAGATCACAGATCTGGAGCTGAGAGGAATCTCAGAAATCACAGTCCCTCTCATTTTACAGATGAGGAAACAGAAAGCCAGAGAGCCTAACCAACTTAGTCACACTAGCAATAAGTGGCAGAACTTAGATTTAAATCTATATCCTCTCTTTCAGTGACTGTCACCTGTACTTTACCTCAAGTAAAGTAGGAAAAATGAATTGGAAAAGGAGATACTTGAGGCAGGTTGACCAAAAAGGAGGTTACTATAATAGTTCATGTGTGAGAGAAGTGAAGAGGTCCTGAATTAGGATGGTGGCCATCTAAGTAGTGAGGAAATAGATGCAAGAGATATTGTAAAGTTCATAAGATTTTGAAACTGATTATAGGATGAGTGAGAGTATGGTTCAAGGATGATTCAGGCTGCAGACCTCATTGAATGGTGGCTCTCTGAACAGAAATGGGTAAACGAGGAGTGGTCTAGGTAGGTGGCAATACATTATTAATGGAAAAATTATGCAGGAAAAGCATCGGAATATCATTAGAAAGGCACAACTAGAAGAGGCAGACGTGTTATATAGCCAGAATGAGCAATAGAAAGAGAGCCTGCATACTCTGTTGGGAACCACGTAATGGTGTCAAGAGATCTGGAAGAGTATCTCAACATATTAGATATACCCTTTGTATAGGATTTGTTGGAAATCATGGACAATAGTTGCAAAGATATATAATCACTGGAGAGAGTATTCTTACCTTGGTAAGATCACTGAACCATCTTGGCACAGAAGCTTAGCTTCTTCAAAGCTGAGCTCAAATATTAGTACCACAGTTTAAAATTTGACAGCAAACTCAAAAGCAAAGGACACAAATATCCCAACAGGAAAAAGAGTATTTCTCCCTCCTCAATTCCTGTAGCACTTGCTGCCTATATCACTTAGTACTTACCATATGTTGCCCTATTTATCTATTTACATCCTATTTTATTCTATAAAAATAATCTGGGAAGAGTCTGCATTTCATTTTTTTTGCAACCTACACAGTGGCTTGCATTCTGCAGATGTTCAATAAATGTTCACTGAATGATTGGAAAAAATGGTATTTCACAAATCAATCCTAAGCCCTCTGTTCACCTTTTACTCTATTTTGCCCACTAAAAGAGCTTGTTCATTCTCACGACTTTAACAATCACTTCTCTCAAATCTGTATCTCTAGTCTATTATTCTTACCCAAGTTCTAGTTCTTTATTTCTATTTAAGCATTGCCTCAAACTAAAAATCTCCCCCGAAACAGTTTCTTTCCTCTATTTCCCCACTATTCTCAATCACTTAGTCTTGAAACCTTAAAAGCCATCCGATTCCTTATTCCTCTTCATCTTTTGTATTCTGTAAGTTCCAATTTTTACAGATTTTCCTTAGTTTGCCCCCATTTTCCCCCCATTGAGTACTCTTGCCATCACTTTAGATAATCTCCACACCAAACCTTTCTGACTCTGATTTCTTGCCATGAGACTATGTCCCACATAGTAATCACTAGACTAATCTTTCTTAAATTCTACTTTCATCATGTTACTTCCTTGTGTTTCCTACCCCTACCACATCTATGCTTCGCCAAAGATCTATCTTAAATTGGGATATGTGTGTAACCTTACTTCATCAAAATTATCCTAATACAAACCATCTGCTTTGGTTAGGTTGATTCCCTCACTGTTCCATGAATATTTCCTATGTATTCCTATTTTTATGCCTTTGATCTTCTAAGTTCCCTTGTTATACTGATTCAAATACTATCCATCCTTCATGTCCTACCTTCTTCATGAAACATTCCTCTGACTATTCTATCATTTACCAAAAGGACAAAAGGATCTCTTTTCTCAGAATTTATAGCACTACACAGTTTATTTTTTATTTTATTATTTTTTTGTAAACCCTTACCATATACAATACTGTGTATATTGTATGTTATATATATTGTATATAGTACTGTGTATTGCCTCCAAGGCAGAAGAGTTATATGGGCTAGGCAATGGGGGTTAAGTGACTTGCCCAGGGTCACATAGCTGGGAAGTGCCTGAGGTCACATTTGAACCCAGGGCCTCCCATCTCTAGGCCTGGCTCTCAATCCACTGAGCTACCCAGATGCCCCCAGCACTACAGTTTAGCATGCAATTATATCTTCTTGTATACCCAATAACTGTTGCATGCCTGCCATTCTTCCATCGTTGACTACTAAGATCAATACACATGTGCCCAAGCACTAAAGCAGGCCCTAGAGAGATAAAGAAAGATAAGAGGAAACAGTCCTTACTTTCAAGAAAATGAATATTTTAGTAGGTTATCATTAAAGTCCCATAAGTAACGTGGCCTTAGTGTATGACTAACTCCCAGTTCACCTTACCTAGGAAGCCAGGAACGGTGGCACTTTAAAAAGTTTAAGTTGATTAAATTTCCTTCATGGTGCTGAATAGATACCAAAAATCAAAGAAAAATGGATTTTGGATTATTTGTCACATAGACCCTCCTCTCTATATATTTAGAGAATAAACAACTGAATATGGTAGGGGTTTTTCTATCATTCAAATCCTCTCAAACTTATCTTCCCAAATATATGGGATAAAACTGTTTTGACTTGCATATGTAAACCTCTAAAAAGATGATTAAAAAATAAGTTTACCCAGGAAAGGAAAAGGCAAGGAAAATTTCAAGAAGTGGGGAGTGATACCTCCTTGGTGTCCAATGGAAGATTTCCAACATACACCTCTGATTCTTTCTTCCTGTGTCCTAAAAGGAAAAAATACAGAAGACTGTCACTCCATTTTAATGTATCACTGTTGTGCATCCAAAAGGATTAAAGAAGGCTTAAGAATCTTTGATGAATGAGCTTCTCTGTTGAAAATAAATGGGGAGGAGAAATTCTAAGAAGATGGCAGGAGGTAATATAGGGAGCAACTCCCCCTTCAACCACCCCAAATAAACTATAAAATACCCATGTGTGGAACAAATACAACAATGACAGGAAGAAAAAAGCTAGAAGAAACTACCATGAGGTAACTGTTACAAAAACATTTAAAACAAAACAAAACATTGAAGACCATTTCTATTGTTTCTGATACTGCAGCCACTACTCCAGCCCCAGCTCTTAAGCTGAGAGGGGGAGGGAAACATGGACTCCTTGGGCAGAGAGCCGCCTATGAGTCAGACAGGCACTAAGGGGAGAAAAGGAGGAACTGTAGAGCCAGGTGGAGCATAGTGTGGAGAAGGGGTCAGAAATGAGGAACTGGTTACAATTATTTAATACTAATTCTGTACAAGTGAAGACGGGAATGCAGCAGAAAGAGTGGAAGGTGGAAAAGAAACAAACATAAAGGTTTTTCTAAAGTTACTCCTCACAAATATCCAGGGTACCTTCTTCCATAAATTCTCAGAAATTCCATCCTAATTGAGAACTGGCCCTATACAACAAAACAAAAGGAAGGAAAAGAGTGGAACTGAGAACAGTGGGAATGGGAAAGAAAGTTAAGAGAACTGGTACGACCATAAAGACATCCCAAAATTTTTCTGTGGTAGTGCTCCTAAAGTGTCATTCACTCCCTTCAGATTTCCTATGAAAGAGAAAACAGACCAGGATGGGAAGGAAGGCACAAAAGTCCTAGATCCCTCAGAGAGAAAGTATTACTTTTTAAAGCATATTTATTACAAATTAAAACAACTCTAAGGTACCACCTCACACCTATCAGATTGGCTAAGAAAAGGAAAATAATAAATCCTGAAAGGATGTGGGAAAATTGAAACACTAATACACTGCTAGAGCAATTGTGAACTGATCCAACCATTCTGAAGAATGATTTGGAACTATACCGAAATGGCTTTTTAAAATGTGCATATATACAATCCAACAATAGTAGATCTGAATCCCAAAGAGATTTAAAACGAGGGAAAGGACCAGTTTGTCTAAAAATATTTATAGCAGCTCTTTTTGTAGTAGCAAAGAATTAGAAACTGATGGCATGTTCATCTTTTGGGGAATGACAGAGCAAGTTGTGGCATATAATTGTAATGGAATACTACTGTGCTATAAGAAATTATGAGAAGGATGATTTAAGAAAAATCTGGAAAGACCTACATGAACTGATGCAAAGTGAAGTGAGCAGAACCAGGAAAACAATGTACGCATTAATGGCAATACTATATGATAAACATTTATGAATAACTTAGCTATTCTTGGCAATGGAGTAATCCAAGAAAACCCTCAAGTACCCATGATGAAAACTGTCATTTGCCTTCAAAGAAAGAACTGATAGACTCTGAATGCAGACTGAGACATACCATATTTCACTTTATTTCTTCTCTTTTATTTTGTTAGAGCTCTCTTTCACAAAATAACTACTTTGGAAAGATGTTTTATATTATTACACATGTGAAAAATATATCAGATTGCTTTCCATCTTGGGCAGGGGAAAGGGGTGGAAAGGAAGGTGAGAATTTGGCTCAAACTTAAAAAAAAAGAATTTTTTTTCATGTAATTAATGTAAAATTGATGTAAAATGTAAAAAAATAAAACTTAAAATTTAAAAGCACATTTATTAATGTGCTTTAAAACATTTATTTTAAAAATAATATAAAACATTAGCAGAGTAACTGATAAAAGCTGATAGAGGAAGAGAAGTAAACAACTGAAAAGAATTATTTCAATGAACAAGTACAACTAAAGAAATAGGCCAAACTATGAAAGTGAATAAATACATTACAATAAATTTTGAAAATCACTCTGAAATGAGAACTCTAAAAACCTCCTACATAAATAGGAAGAGCAATAAAAGAAATAAATGATGATATTAAGGAAGAAATAAAAAAGAATGAGGGTAAGGAATTTAGACTATTATTCTCTACAAAACAATAGATTCTCTGAAAAAAAGAATTTTGCAGACCACAAAAATAAAGAGTCTGAAGGAAAATTGACTGAATAAAACCAAAAGACAAGAAAAACTAGATGAACACAAAAACATTTAAAAAAGAGAATGGAATTTGAAGAGAGGATGTGAAAAAATAATCTGAGAACTATGGAACTCCCAGGGAAAAAACTATGATTAAGAAAAGGAAAATACATTATCTTGGAACATTACTGCCAAGAAAGAGTGGAAGCTAAGAATAAAAGAAAGATTGAAGCAATCTATGTAACATCAAAAGAAATTCCAATAAAAACTGTAGCCAAACTACAAAATAATAACAACCTTTATTTGAAAAACCTTTCATATTTCAAAGATAATCATAGTGATACAGGCTTCATTACTCAGTGTATAGAAGATATCACAAGAAAAATCTGAATATAATATTACAAAAATAAAAGATGATTGGTTAGCACCAAAAAAAATGTATTTTGCAAAGTTAAACCTAAGCATCAAAGCAAAAAACTGGATGCCCATCAAAAGAAATTTAATCCACTCACTTTTAGGGTTCTAATTAAATTTGTGACTTTATTAAATCCTTTTATCTACATATATTTTCCTTTTCTGTTAAATTTGCATTTAGTCTCTGCAATTTATTGTCCTTGTACAATTCGGATCACATTCTTCTGACTTTTTTCTATTAGTCTACAGCTGTGGTTCCCAAACTTTTTTGGTCTACCCCCTTTCCAGAAAAAATATTATTTAGCTCCCTGGAAATTAACTTTTTAAAAATTTTAATAGCAATTAATTGGAAAGATAAATGCACCAGTGGCCATCACCTCACCTCTAGATCGCTGCAGCACCCACCAGGGGGCGGTATCACCCATTTTGGGAATCACTGGTCTACAGGTTGAACACTTTCAGAGAGCAATGAAAAACTAAGAAATGAAATGTTTTTCATGTGGCTAGAGTTAGATAAAGCTATGATGTAGGGTAGAAAAGTCTGTTAGCTCTATTTATTTTTAAAACCCTCATACATTGGTAGACAGACATTGGAAGGCAGAGGAATAATCAACAAGATAAAAAAAATCTAAGCAGCAAAAGATATGGATTAAAATCAGGAAAAACCAAAAGGTAAAAAAAATGAGTTTATTTTAGAAACAAAAAAAATATCATTTCCTCATTAGTAAATCATAGGATCATGGATTTAGAACTGAAAGAAACCTTAGAAGTCACTGAGTCCAACTACTTCCTTTTATAAGAGAAGAAACTGAGATTAAATGGTAGAAATGAAAAGCCTCTTTCTTGTCTACTTCTCCTCTAAGTCTTAATTTCCTCTCAGATCCACACTCTCCTCTTCATCATGCCATCACCAACTGTATGGATTTGAGGGAAGGTGAAATAGTTGGGTAGAAAAATAGATTTGGAGGCAGGAAGATCTAGATTTGAATCCTGACTTGGTTATTTAACTAGAAGGTGATCCTGGCCATGTAATCTAAAAAACTGGTAGAACTATATGTTAAAAAAAAAAAAAGATGGAAAAGAATTTACTGATAATAACACTATAATAACAGTAGGCTGTTTTATGTTTCTATTGAATTTCTTCAATTCAGAGAAAGATATTAAAAAAGAAAATTTGATATAAACTGATGAATATTCTTTTAAAAACAGAGCTCAATAGATTGTTGGAAAAAATAGATGTGACTGATTTGTAGAAAATTTTGAATGGAAGAATACATATTTCTCACCATCCCACAGCACTTTTATAAGAATGAATCTGCCCTAGGGCATAAAGGAATCATAAACAAATGTAAAAAGACAAAACAACTATCCTTTTGCAGAGTATAATACAACAAAAATATTGATAAAGACAATATGAGTAAAAGCTACTTATCTAAGTGGTGGCTAAATGGGTCAAAGAACAGATCTTAAAAACAATAATTATGTTAAAGACAATAACAATGAGAATATTCCAAAACTTAAAAGACCTAACTCATGCAGATCTCAGAGGAAACTTTCTCTCAAAAATTATATTAAATGAAATAGAAAACAATTATCAAGTTAATGATAAGGTTAGAAAATGAGCAAATTGGCAACTCTAAAAACAAAGTACAAAATAATAAATCATAATTAGAAGAGAAAACAGAAAAACAAAAAAGTATAGAATTGACAAGCAGCAAGGGTAGCAGAGAAGACAAAGACCTGACCCTGGAATCAGAAGAACTGGGTTCAGATCTAGTGTGTAGAATATATTAGCAATATAACCCAAGGAAGGTAACTTTTATTTTCTAAGCCTATAAATTGTAGAAAAGATGCTGACCTGTATTTATAGAGACAGTTCCCTCATCAAAGAATTCCCTACAATAATGAAATCACAAATTCAATCACTGTTCTAATAGAACTGATAGTCAAAATCAAGTGCCGATTTTTGAAATGTCAATAAACAAATCAATATCAAAAAAAGAAAAAGGGAAAGAAAAGCAAACGGCATGAATAAACTATGAATAAAAAAGAATCTGTGGGCCAGATGGATTTACAACAGAATTCAATCAAACATTTAAAAGGACAATTAATAGCTATGTCACAAAAATAATCTGTAACAGAGAAGTCACTGTAGCAAACTCTTTATTTAAAATAAATATATTTCTAATACGTAAACCAGTAAGAGATAAAACAGAGAAAGAAAATTTTCATTAATAAATATTGATGCAAAAATGAGTTAAAACAAAATCATTTCAAAGTGACCAGCACTATATCCAAACCACTGTGAATTCAACATGGCCAAATTAGTATTATTCCAGAGACACAAGTATGGCTCAAAATTAAAAAAATTGATAATCACAACAAACAAAATCATAATAATTATTTTAATAGATGCAAAAAACTTGACAAAATACAATACTCATTTGTATTTAAAAACCCTAAAATCAGCATATGATTTATCACTTGTTTATTTGGGTATATGTTTTGGGGTTTGGGTTCTATAAGATTATTTACTTACAAAAATGAATAATATAGAAATGTTTTGCATGATAAAACATATATAACCCAGACTGAATTGCTTGTCAGCTCCAGGAGTAAAGAGGGAAGAAAGGAGGGAGATAATATGGATCATATAACTTTGGGAAACTTATGTGGAAATTTATTTTAAAAAATATATATGTATATATAATTTTTTAACTCCTAAAATCCATAGGCATGGAAATACTCTTCTTTCACATGATCAAAAGCATATATTTTAACACCAGGAATGAGTAACTAAACTGGGGTAAATACAATTTTTTCTTCTCCCCATTATTATTTAACTTTTAGAAATGCTAGCTATAGCAATAAGAACAAAGTTAAAATAGAGATATTAGCAAAGAGGAAACAGAATTATATCCATTTTCAGATAACAATATGATATATTTAGAAAATCCCAGAAAATCAGGGAAGAAACTAATTGAGATGATTCAGATTTCAGTAAAGTAAAAGAATATATGAAAGAAATTCACAGAAGTCATCTGCATTTCTACATAAAACTAACAAAAACCTAATATAAGACATAAGAGAATAATATAAGACATAAGAGAAAGTCCATTCAAAAAAGCTTCAAAATGATATGAGTTAACATACTAAGACATACTCAATATACAAATACAACTACAAAATACTCTGCAGAAATAGAGGAAGACAAAAAATGGAGAAACATTCACTGTTCATAATTTGTGCCAATACTGTTAGTTTACAGATTTAGTGCTATAATAATAATCAAATTACTAAAGGAATATTTTATAGAACTAGACAAAACAATAAAATTAATTTGCAGGAACACATTTTGAAAAAAGCAGAGTTGGGGGAGAAGCTGATTCTGTCTGTAGTAAGTAGCATGAACTACTATTTTCCTCCTAACCAAATGAACAATTCTCCCTTTGCTATTGTCCTTTCTTTCTGTTTCACTTCCACAATCAAACACAAACACCAGTTTTAAGCTTTAATAGTTTTGTGAAACTCTTAAATCTTCACTTAAATCTGATTTATGCTTGAGTCAAAAGACATTACTCAGTGATAACATTTTGATACTTTTCAAGAAAAAGGAAAATATGTAAAGTACATATTTACATATACACACATAATTATATAAAACAGATATACCAAAATACCCTTACAGCTTCTTCCCCATATTTTCATAAAGACACACATGGAACAAGAGAGTTACATATATCAGTCATATTAGCCAGTCATAGTAACACTTAAGTGATCTGTTCATTTTTACATGCCCTATGAGGCCCTGCTTACCTAAGGTTTTATGCTGATCTGACTTTCCATTCTTCTTGGGGTATTTAGTAAAGGTTCGGTGTTCACCACTGCTCACAGACCTGCCATAACCATAACAAAGACATCAAATCTGAAATAGCATTCTCTCCCTTATGATTTTCTTTGTATAAAACTTATCATACAGTAACCTGGAAATCTTAAGAGAAGTTCTCTGCTTCAAATGCTATTACTATATTGATCACAGAGCTAGAGTTGGAAGGGGCCTTAGAGGTCATCCAGTCTAACCTCCTCATTTTACAGACAAGGATACTGAAGGCCAAAAGCGATTAGATTACTTGCCCAGAGGACAGACTCAAATTCAGCTCTTGTGATTCCTAATTCAGCACCCTTTTCACTGTAACATGTTCTGGCATAAAATTTAGTTAAGATACTACCATGTGGCACCCTCCCTACACACATTCACAAAGTTATAACTTTATAACAAATTAATGAAGTGATTGTGCCCCAAAGTTGACATATACTTCTAAAACTATATTGTGTGGGGGATAGAAGGGGAGAGGCAGGAAAAGGGAAAAAGAGAGGGAGGGAAACAGAGAAAAAGAGAGAAACAGGAGGGGAGAGAGGAGACAATGGAGAAAGTGAAAGGGGAGGAAGAGATAGAGACAGAGCACACATATATGCTCTAGGGAGACTACCTCAACCCCCCACTTTCACTAACACACCAGGTAGGCTACCATGTTCCCCTCAGGGCTCTAGGATTAGGTCTGAGGAGTTGGGGGATGGTTTTCCAATATTATACCCCATGATTTCCCCATCAATGTGCTTCCTAATAAGACTGTCAGTTGAAATCAATTAGTTGGCCAATTAGCTTTTCAAAAGAAGTATTTACTAAGATGGTAGAGTGAGAACAATTAGTACAAATACTCTCCCAAATCTATGTCATACATATTCTCTCACCAGGACACAGAGCCCAGGTAAAGTGGGATGAAATTTAGAGACACACATGGAAAAGGATTTGTAGCTTCATGTTCTTAGAAGTCCACTTCTTTCCTTTACAGGGTACTCAAGAAATGCCTCTTCATTATGGTGCAGCTCTTCTTTGAATCCAATATGTCCTTGGCACCCAATGCAAATACTTGTCATCTGATTAAGGACTTTTGTAGGACAGTAATGTGAGAAAAAGCTCTGACCTCCAAAATCCAAGAGGTTGTCACTTGAATTGCCAATGAAAAATACAAATCATCTGGCCCTCTGAAGTTTTCAAGGGTCTCCTCCAATCAAGGGAGTTGGGGAAGGACTTATATAGTGAAGCAAAACTAATTTCCACATTGGCTATAACCACAACAAAAATGTCTAATGCTTCACCTTGAGTCCTTCATGTCTCTATTAGGAAGTAAGTAGCATGTTTTAGTATTAGTTCTCTGGAATTACAATCATTATACTGGACAGAATTCCTAATTCTCTGAAAAGTGTTTGTTTTTACCATATTATTGTCTTTGTATAAATTGTTCTGATCCTGTTCACTTTACTCTACATCAGTTCATATGTTTAACTTTGAGACCATCCCTTTCATCATTTCTTAGAACACAGTAGTATTTCACCACATTTATAAATAACTTGTTCTGCCATTCCTCAATTTGCTAATCCCACAGATTTCGATTCTTTGCTGTTTCAAAAAAAAGTTATAAATATTTTTGTGCATCCTTTTGAGTTTATTTTGCTTAGGACTGAGCTCTCCTTTAATCTACCCTCCCTCTAATTATCATTTCTTCCCTTACCACCCTATTTCCTTACTGAGTGAAATATATCTTTGTACTCAACTGTGCATATGCATAGGAGACAGCTAGATGGGTCAGTGGATAAAGCACTGGGTCTGGATTCAGGAAGACCTGTGTGGAAAACCAGCCTTAAACATTTACTGTGTGACCCTAGACAAGTCACTTAATCTATTTGCTGTAATACACTGAAAAAAGGAAATGACAAATTATGTCAGGGTTTTTTTAAACCCTTACCTTTGAACCTCAAAGTTTCTATTCAGTTCAGTTTTTTTTCTGAATGCTTGGAAGAACTCTTATTAAAAGAATATTTCTCCTCCTACATGATTATATTCAGTTTGGCTGGATATTTATATTCTCTACCTTCTGGAACATGGTATTCCAGGCTCTCTGCCTTTATAGTAGTAGCTCAAATCCATCATGTGAGTTCCTGACTATGGCTCCTTAGTACTTCAATTCTTTCTTTCTGGCTGCCTGAAGTATTTTTCTTTGATCTAGAAACTCTGGATCCTGTCTATAATATTCCCAGAAGTTTTCACTGTGGAGTTACTTTCATGAGTTGACCAGTGGATTTTATTTTCACTTTGTCCTCTGCTTCTAAGAGATATGGGAAGTTTTTTTAAAGATTTATTTATTTTTGAAATTTCTTGAAATATGTCTAGGTTCTTGTTTTGGTCAAGGAATTCAGGTAGTCTGATACTTTATGTTCAAAAATCTATGTTTTATTATTTTTCTGTTTTCCTTTTGTTTTAACATTTTTTCAGTTACATGTAGAAACAATTTTTGACAACTGCTTTCTGACATTTTATAATTCAAATTTTCTCCTTCCTTACATCCCCAGGCAGTAAACAGTCTGATAAAGGTATCATACTTTCATGCAATGCATATTTCCATATTACTCATGTTGTGATAGAACACACATATCACACATAAAATAAAAAGCTCATGAAGGAAGTAAAAATGGAAGATGGCATACTTTGGTCTGCACTTAAGACTCTATTCTTTCTTTGCCTATGGAGAGCATTTTCATCATGAGTCTCTTGTGGTTATCTTGAAGACTTCATTTGCTGATAATGGTTTAGTCCAGTGATTCCCAAAGTGGCACCACCACCCCCTGGTGGGTGCTGCATCGATCCAGGAGGGAGGTGATGGTCACAGGTACATTTGGGGGCAGTGAATAACTGTAAGGGGGCAGTGATGATATGTGACAGGGGGTGCTAAGTAATATTTTTTTCTGGAAAGGGGGCGGTAGGCCAAAAAAATTTAGGAACCACTGGTTTAGTCCTTCACAGTTGATCAGTGTGATAAATCTTAAAATTTTTCTCCTTCATCTATTTTTCAGTTAGTGGATTTTGCTATGAAACTTTATATTTTCTTTTCTTCAGGCTTTTGACTTTAATATTTATTTTTGTTTCATAGCACCATTGGCTTCTATTTGGCCAATTCTTATTTTCAAGTCATTTGTTGCCTGAGCAAAGTTCTGTACCTCTCGTGCCAAACTGTTTTCGAGTCATTTGTTGCCTGAGCAAAGTTCTGTAACTCTCATGCCAAACTGTTCATTCTTTTTACATATCTTTTTCCCATAGCTTTTATTTCTTTCCCAGTTTTTTCCTTGAGCATTCTCACTTCATTAACAAAACATTTTAAATTAAAAAAAAAAAAACTTGCTTCATTTCTTCCTGAAATTCTAGTTGAATGTGTGACTAAGTTGTGGCTTTCCTTTGAGGTTTGGCTTATAAATGTCTTAAAGTCATTCTCTTCTTCCAGATTTGTCAAGCATCTGTCACCATAATAACTTTTAAAAGTGGGATTCTTTTTTGTTTGCTCATTCTTTTTGCCTACTTACTGACTTTAGACGAAGTCTGGGGCTCTAAAAGCTAGGATTCTGTGCACTTCTGGAGGAAAGGACTGGTCTGATCCTGTTGCTTTTTTCTGGTTATACAGAGTGTTTTCTTGCTCCAGAACCTCAGGGACAATTTCAGCCCTCCCAAAGTGATATGATTCAGGGCAAAGTCTGATGACTGTCTTACTGGTAACTGCAAATTACTGGCCTCGGTTTGAGTTTGCACAGCAGTAGCTTACTGATGGACTCTCAGCCAGCTCTGCTTTGCCTCAGAGGTACAAAACTGCAGGTTCTCCTTTGTTCTAAGATTCTTGCCCCGAAGCCTAGACTTTAGACTGAGCTAGAAGCTAGAAATGAGATCCTGTTCTACATCCAGAAATTGAGCAATTCAGCTGCTGCTTGCTTCTGAACCTATTTCTCTTTGGTTGAGGTAAAGATCTCTTCCTCAGCCTGCTCAGAACCTGTGACTTGAAATTAGGTACTAGGGCACAGAACTGCCATTCTGTACCTGTCCCCACCACAGTAGCTCAGTATGGGTCTGAGATATCCATCTACCCTGGTGAACAGTCTCTCCCTAGAATGTTCCACCCAATGATCTCCTGAGCATATCCTGTTCCTGGTATCCACAGACTTCTCTATTTTCCTCCACCAAATTGGAGTGGGGTTGAGGGTGTAGTAACTCTCATGACTTTTTCTTTATTTGCCCAAATCAAGATTTGGTCTAGTGCATTTTCAATGTCTGTTTAGAGTTTTGTGGGCAAGCTTACTGTGCTGCTTCAGGCTTTGCTACTATCTTGGTTCTGCCCCATAACTTTCTAAATGATCTCTTTTTGGCTCCTCCCTCTCTCCACTCATCTTTCCCTCAGCTGCCAAATTAACCGTGTCACTTCCTTACTCAAGATTTCAGTAGCTATCTATTGCCTCTATTGATTAGGGTTTTAAATAGGTTTTAAATAGGGTTTTTAAATAGGAGACATATAAACTTTTTATAATGTTTTGATAAATTTTATTTCATGAATTTAAAACATCATTTTGATAAAGGGTCCAAAGGTTTCAACAGACAATCAAAAGGGTCTATAATACGAAAAAAAAAGTTAAATGTCCTTGCTCTAGGATAAAATATAAACTCTTCTGTTTGGCAGATAAAGCCCTTTCTCATTTGTCTCCAGTCTCTCTCTCCAGGCTATTATTACCTATCACATAGTGTGTTCTAACCCAAACTGGCCTACTTCCTGGTGCCTATACACAGTAATCCATCCTCAGCACAAGTGCTCCATCCTACAAGAGAGTTTTTCTGATTCCTCTAGTTTTTCAGTGCTTCCTCTCCCCCATCCCAAGAAATTATTTTGTATATATTCTGCACTGACTTCTCCATGATGCTCTTTCCTGTCCTTTGCCCCCTGACCCTGCTGAATATAAGTTTCCAAGGGGCAAGAATTCTTTAGTTTTTGTCTTTGTATACTTAGCAGAATGCCTAGGAAGTAGAAAGCACTTAATAAATCCTTGTTGAACTGAATTCATCCAAAAAAAAGAAAAAAGAAAAATTAATCTGTGGTCCAGGGGCCTCTCCAAGATTTTGAGTCCACACAGAGTGGACCTGATCCTGTAACTGGCCCAAAGTAATTACTTTTCTTTTTGAATTATTGCCCTCATATTGAGTTAATATAAACATACTTCAGCTCTAAAGTCCTACAATTGGGTTTATAGGGTCCTCAGATCTCAAACAAGTACTCAAAATAACAACTGCATATACACAGGGGATAACCTTATGTTATTCTACAGAAAATGCAAATATATGAAGGACTCAAAGGAGTCCATAGATATAGAGAATAAACTACTGACATTGTTATCTTCAGAAAGAAATGTCATTAGAGACAAGATTCATTCCAGTGAAATTATCACCACACACAAAGAAAGGGTCTTATACAATCCTGACTCATAATGCCCACTGTGATTTAGACACCATATGGGAGGCAAACGTAACAGGGTTGCTAGCTTTGCAGAAGCAGTTCCCTCAAAGGAAGGGACTCTCCAACTAGCCCACTGTAATAGCTGGGAATGACAAAGTGTCAATCTCTTGATTCCCAAGTAATTGCTCCTCCAAGCTCAGAGGTCATGAAGGTGAGATAATCTTCCATGAGGGATATTACTCAGCAAATACTGTTCTCTTTTCTAGAAGGTCTGATCTTTTACTTCTTAACTTAGAACTAACTCCTGGGGCAATCCCCCAAGTTGATGCTGCCCAGGAAGTCTCCCTTCTGTGGCTAGATGTTTAAATTCCTCAATAATGCTGCTTAAACAATAAAAACCTTGCCCCTTTTTTCCATCCCCAACAAACGGTAAATGGGAAATCAGAAACATTGTCCATGAATTCCCTCTAGGTCTGTATGGGCAAACACTATAAATGTTTCTGCCATGTAACTACAAGAACTCTATCATTGTCCCAGCTAATGGCATCTCTTAAGCTATGAATGTCATGTCTCCAATCTCCCTGGGCTCAGGAAACTGTGAGTAAACATTTAACTCTTGGGTGTTTTGGCCCCAAAGTCAGCACAAATCCTTTCTGGGGGATATCTATATGGTTTCTTTTCCCCCAGAACATAGGTCTATTCTGTCGTATACTTAGGTCTGTCCTATAACTAAGGAAAAATGAAAAGGAGCCTCCCTCTTCCCACAAAAAAAGGCTAAGCAGGTTTATAGCCTCACTTGTATAAGCCTTAGGAAAGAGATGTCCCCTTCAAAAAGTCCTAGCTAGCCAATCACATTGGAGGTATTCACTGAAAACCAATTGGAACATATCCTCAATCTTTTCAAAAGGCACAAGTGATCATATCCACACTCCTTAAGGGAAGAGGTAACCACACTAAACTAATTTAAAAACTACCCTGGCCAACATCATTTATGCAACACTGCCTCTTGGGTACTTCTAACTCACACTAAAAGTTAGCTCCCCAAGGAAAGTGACTACCTTAGCTTTCAAGGTATTAAATGTGTCAGAATGCCTAAAATTATGAGACAGAGCTCAAAAGACCCCTACCAGTGTTCACACCTTTATTAGTCAACCAGTAAATATAATTAGTTGGAAGCAAAGGCATTTACTGAAATGACATCGCACAAAAATAATAATATAAAATAATTTAAAAATATTCCCCACCCTCTGGGCTTGATAACCTCGATGCACAGATTCCTCAGCTAGACTTCCTCCTGGGCCAGTTCCTGTCTGCAGCTCAATTCCTGATGGCCAGGATCAGCACTCTTTTATGCTAGCAGAGGTCACACTTTTTGGAGCAGCCTAAGCCTCCACTCTTTTTTTTTCTCTTTTTGACTGGCATGGTTTTCCATTTCCTTCTCCAGCTCATTTTAGAGTTGAGAAAATTGAGGCAAACAAGTTTAAGTGACTTGCCCAGTCATCAAGCTAGTAAGTGTATGAGGCCAGATTTGAACTCAGGAAGATGAGTCTTCCTGGTTCCAGGCCCAAAACTCTATTCACTGTGCCACCTAGCTACCCACTGAGCCTCCACTTTTAACTGGGCCACCTTCCTACTGGATATAATGTCTACAGGGCAAATAGATCTATTGCATGATGCCAAAGATGTTTGGGAGGAGAAGAAAAAAGAAATCCCTTATCCACCCGAAAGGTAAGAACTATTACCTGGCAAGGCTAGTGTTTTAGTTTCATACGTGGCTCTCATTTCTAGTGCCTGTGGTAACATTTCTCAGGTCCTTCTCCTGCCTTGACTGTGATTCTCTAGAGCAGGTGTAACTAAATTATAGATGACTCTCTATGTTGGTTCTACAGTCCAGGAACTAATAATTATTTCTTCATCTTAAAATAAAGTTTCATTGTATTTTAAAATATAGTGACCCTGTTGCCTTCACATAGTTGAATGGTATATGGAAAAGGGGTGGATTTATTCTTTGATGCTCTGAAGAAGAAAACTAGTGACCACTGTTAGAAGGTCTGACTAAATGTAAATGAGCTATTGAATAATTACTTTCTCCAAAATGGAATGAATTGCCTTGAGAGGTACCAAGTCTTACATCACTGGAAGGGATTAGTTGTAAGTAGCTAATTGCCTAGCTCTTACTGCCCTTCTGCTTTGGAACCAATACATAATACTGATTCCAAAAAAGAAGGCAAGAGGTAAAAAAAAATGTAAAAACTATTTTTAGCCAGGGCCCTTCAAAAACAGTGAACAGGCCAGATATGGTCCCCTAGATTCTTCCTCTAGAGAGTATGTTTTGCTTTTAAAAGGCTCAATAGGATTATGGCTGATCCAGTGGCCAGTGAATGGTTAGCCTCCATATAATTTCATAATCCTATCACACTGAACTAAAGAACTTCTTCATACCTTGTAATGGATAAGGAAGCAGCAGTCCTTCATAAGTTTCTTCTCTAAATTCTGATTTCTTTATATTTCATTTATGGGTAGCAAAGATTAGACATTTCATTTAAAACCTACTATCTTATTGTTTATTAACCGACTATTATTTTTCTGTGGTGACATCTCCTGGGCTAGGGACAATTTACTAATCGGTGATATGATCGATTCTCCCTCCTTTCTTCCCCTACTTACAGCTAATCTCTTCCAGTGATGAAAGACTTGGTACCTCTCAAGGCAGTTCATTCCATCTTGGAGAAACTCTAATTATTCAATAGCTCATTTACATTTAGTTGAACCTTCTAACAGTGGTCACTAGTTTGTTGAACCTTCTAACAGTGGTCACTAGTTTTCTTCTTCAGAGCATCAAAGAATTAAATCCACCCCTTTTCCCATATACCACCATTCAACTATATGAAGGCAGCATCGTTACTTCCCAAGTCTTCTTTTCAATAACTAAACAGTTCTAATTCCTTCAACTTTGCCTCATGTACTATATATCATGGTTTCTAGCTTCTTCACCTCACTGGTGTACTGAAGTTTGTCAATATTTTTCTAAAATGTCACACCCACATTTTAGACATATTTTTCTAACTTTTACTTTTAGTACCTAGCTTGAGGGATGGTGGCAGTGATGAGAAAAACTTACATGTTTGCAGTTCTTTAATTCTTTTTGAAGGGATCACCTGCAAAGCAAAAATCAGCCAGTATTAGATATGAATACATACATAATTTATCATCATCACACACAATGGAAAGTTACTATTTGTAAGGATTTGTGAGAAAATAGCTGAAGACAATTAAAAAGTCTTTAACAAAAAGGAAAAATATAAAGAGTTCAAAAATAATTATTTAGGAGTTCAAAAATAAAGTAAATTAGGGAAGCATGGAAAATTTTACCTGTGAAAGCTATGGATAAGGGAAGAATTTATGGCCAAACAAGGGATAGAGTGCATTATGAGATGTAAACAGTTTTGATTACATTAAAGTTTTTGTACAAACAAAATCAATGCAGCCAAGAACAGAAGGAAGGTTGGAAATTGCACGGAGTCAAATTTATAAAGACATGAATCATTCTCCAATTGATGGATAGTTAAAGGATATTAACAGGCAGTTTTCAGATGAAGAAATTAAAACTATCTATAGACATATGAAAAATGCTCCAAATAACTATTGATTATAGAAATGCAAATTGAAACAACTGAGGTACCAACTTACATCTTTCAGATAGGCTAACATAACAGAAAAGGAAAATGATTAATGTCAGAGGAGATGTGGAAAAAATCGGAACACTACTGCACTGTTGGTGGAATTGTGAACTGATCCAACCATTCTGGAGAGCAATTTGGAACTATATGCAAAGTGCTATAAAACTGTGCATATCCTTTGACCTAGCAATACCAGTAACTAGGTCTATATCCCAAAGAGGTCAAAGAAGAGGACTTATTTATACAAAAGTACTTAAAGCAGCTCTTTCTGTGGCAGCAAAGAATAGGAAATTGAAGGAATGCTCATCAATTGAAGAATGGTTGAATATGTATATGATTGAAATGAAATACTATTGTTCCATAAGAAATGATGAGCAGGGTGATTTCAGAAAATCCTGTTAAGACAAGAACTGATACAAAATGAAGGAAGCAGAACACAGTAACAGCAATATTGCAGAATGATCAACTGTGAATGATTCAGCTATTCTCAGCAATACAATGTTCCAAGACGATTTCAAAGGACCTATGATGAAAAATACTATCCACCTGTAGTAAAAAAACTGATAGTAGTATCAATGCAAATTGAAGCATACTTTTTAAACTTTATTTTTCTTGGGTTTTTTGGTCCTCATTTTTTATAAACCCTTAACTCCTGTGTATTGGCTCCTAGGTGGAAGAGTAGTAAGGGTGGGCAATGGGGGTCAAGTGACTTGCCCAGGATCACACAGCTGGGAAGTGTCTGAGGCCGGATTTGAACCTAGGACCTCCTGGCTCTCAATCCATTGAGCTATCCAGATGCCCCTAGGACCTCATTTTTTGCAACATGGCTAATATGAAAATGTTTTCCATGACTATACGTGTGTAATCTATATCAAATAATTTGTCTTCTCAAGGAGTAGGGAGGAGAGAGAATTTGGAATTTAACATTTTTTTAAAATCTTAAGATTCTAGGGGGCAGAGCCAGGCCTAGAGATGGGAGGTCCCAGATTCAAATCTGACCTCAGACACTTCCCAACTGTGTGCCTTTGGGCAAGTCACTTGACCCCCATTGACTACCCTTACCACTCTTCTGCCTTGGAGCAAATACACAGTATTGACTCCAAGACGGGAAGGTAAGGGTTTAAAAAAAATCTTAAAATTCTAAAACAATATAGGAGAGATTGGGCCTGGATCAATATCTCACACCCTATACCATGATAAACTCAGAATGGGTGAATGACTTGAATATAAAGAAGGAAACTATAAGTAAATTAGGTGAGCACAGAATAGTATACTTGTCAGATCTATGGGAAAGGAAAGATTTTAAAACCAAGCAAGAGTTAGAAAAAATCACAAAATGTAAAATAAATAATTTTGACTATATTAAACTAAAAAGGTTTTGTACAGACAAAATCAATGCTACCAAAATTAGAAGGGAAGTAACAAATTGGGAAAAAATCTTTATAACAAAAAACTCAGACAAAGGTCTAATTACTCAAATATATAAGGAGCTAAATCAATTTTACAAAAAAATCAAGCCATCCCCCAATCAATAAATGGGCAAGGGACATGAATTGGCAATTTTCAGATAAAGAAATCAAAACTATCAATAAGCACATGAGAAAGTGCTCTAAATCTCTAATAATTAGAGAAATGCAAATCAAAACAACTCTGAGGTATCACCTCACACCTAACACATTGGCTAAAATGACAACAGGGGAGAGTAATGAATGTTGGAGGGGATGTGGCAAAATTGGGACATTAATGCATTGCTGGTGGAGTTGTGAATTGATCCAACATTCTGGGTGGCAATTTGGAACTATGTTCAAAGGGCTTTAAAAGACTATCTGCCTTTTGATCCAGCCATAGCACTGCTTGGTTTATACCCCAAAGAGATAATAAAGAAAAAGACTTTTACAAAAATATTTATAACCACGCTCTTTGTGGTAGCAAAAAATTGGAAAATGAGAAAATGTCCTTCGATTGGGGAATGGCTGAACAAATTGTGGTATCTGTTGGTGATGGAATACTATTGTGCTCAAAGGAATAAAGAACTGGAGGAATTCCATGTGAATTGGAATGACCTCCAGAAATTGATGCAGAGTGAAAGGAGCAGATCCAGGAGAACATTGTACACAGAGACTGATACACTGTGGCACAATCAAACATAACGGACTGCTCTACTAGCAGCAATGCAAGGATCCAGAGCAATGCTGAGGGACTTATGAGAAAGAAAACTAGCCACATTCAGATGAAGAACTGTGGGAATAAAAACACAGAAGAAAAACAACTGCTTGAACACATGGGCTGATGGGGATATTATTAGGGATGAAGACACTAAACGATAACTCTAGTCCAACTCTCAATAATATGGAATTAGGTTTACATTGATACATGTAAAATCCAGTGGAATTTCACATTGGCCAAGGGGGGGGGGTGGTTAGAGGGGCTTGGGAGAGAGGGAAAGAACATGAAATATGTAACTATGGGAAAATATTCAAAATAAAAACTTAAAAAATAAAAAAAGTAAAATCTTAAAATTCTTTTACATATAATTGAGAAAAAATAAAATGTTCAAAAATTCAGAAATAATTGAAGGATTATTAATCCATGTAATGAAAAACAACATGGTACTATGCAGTGCAATCAGAAGATATAGATACTAGTATTGGCTCTGACATTTATTAATTAGTCTTATGAACTTGGAGGAATCTAAGCTTTTCTATTTCCTTATCTGTAAGATTAATACCACCTGTTCTGTCTTAGTGGATTATTGTGAAGATCTAATGAGGTTATGTATAGAAAAAGTTTTAAATTTACCAAGTGATATTATTTTTCTGACAAAAATGAAAGGGAGTTATAACCTATGTAGCAAGGTTTTAGACAGTTATTCTCATGTGTAGGTGTCACATGCATGTACCATCTGACAGTCACTGTAAACTTCCACTTCGCTCTTACCTTGCTACTTCATTCATTACCATATTACTTCTCATCTTGGGTTCTAAAGAAAATCATGGGATTCTGATAGCTTCTCATAAATTAATTGCAATGTATACTCTCCCTTTTAAAAATTCATTTATTTATTTTTGAATATTTTTCCATGGTTACATGATTCATGTTCTTTCCCTCCTCTCCTCCCTCCCGTAGCCAATGAGCAATTCCACTGGGTTTTACATGTGCCATTATTCAAAACCTATTTCCATATTATTAATATCTGCAATAGTGATCATTTAGAATCTGCATCCCTAATTTCCCCATCAAACTATGTGATCAAGCAAATTATACTCTCTTATTAATCAATTAGTTCTGAACTTCAACCTCAATTTATAAAATAAACCATACTTTTTATGCTTTATAAAATAAAGCATACTTTTTAAACTTTATTTTTCTTGGGTTTTTTGGTCCTCATTTTTTATAAACCCTTAACTCCTGTGTATTGGCTCCTAGGTGGAAGAGTAGTAAGGGTGGGCAATGGGGGTCAAGTGACTTGCCCAGGGTCACACAGTCTGAGGCCAGCTTTGAACCTAGAACCTCCCGTCTCTAGGCCTGACTCTCAATCCACTGAACTACCCTGCTGCCCCCAATTCTATTCCTTTTAAAAGATACAGTTAACAATATCCATAGTTTCTATGGAAGGGACAATTTAAACTGGAGAAAAAGAGATATGATAGATAGATAGATAGATAGATAGATAGATAGATAGATAGATAGATAGATAGAGATACAGATAAAATCAAGTTAAGTCTAATCATAAGAACCATAAGAGTAGCCTCATCCCAGCTTCACCTCTGACTCTGTGACCTTATACAAATTATTGTGGTTCAGCTTCTCCATCTGGATCATGGAGACAGTTTTCCCATGCTTCCCAAAGGCTGTTAGAAAGACAAATAAATTTGCAGAATGAAAGTCCTGCATGAATTCAAGGGTCATTATATAAGTATATGGCACCTATTAACAACAATGGCATTAATACAATGCTTTGGAGTTTGCAAAGTATTTTTTACATATCAACATGTAAAACCTGAGGATAGTTGTGTGAGATAGGTACTATGGCATTATTATCTCCATTTTACAGATAAGAAAGTTGAGCCTTAGAGAAGGTAAGTGACTCATTCATAGTCACACAGCTAGTATGAGGCAAGACAGGTTCTTCCAGATTCTAAGCCCAGTACTTTAAATGATGGTACAAGATATAATTATAAAGAGATAGATTGTGACTTGTGGGGTATATTATTTTATTGTCATACTTCATATGTGTAATTTCTTGATTACCTCTGCAAGAAAGTAATCACAACAATGATCCCAAATAGATCCGATATCATCTTACAACTTTATGGGGCAGGCTTTACAGAATGTTTTCACAGGAATTATCACACTTCACCCTCACAATAAACAGATGAGGTCCCTTAGGTGTTATCATCCTCTTACAGATGCCAAGAGGCTGAGGGAGGTTCAATGATGAGTCTAAGTTTACAAAGTCCATTAATGGTCAGTGCCTCGCACAGAATCCAAATGGCTTTAGCCATTCTCTTCTGTCACACTAGTTCTGTGCTGTCCTTTGTTATCTTCTCCAACAAAAGCATGGCCTAGGGCATGGAGAGCAGCTCTCAGTTAGGAAAACCAGAGTTCAAATCTTCCAACATAACACATACTGGATGTTAGCTACCAGCCGGGTTACTCAACCTCTCAGTGGCCCAGGAAATTCACTAACGATGTAATGGAATAGTTTTCGACCTCCATTAGTACAAAGAAATTTCTCATCAAAAATTCCATAGTACCAACAAAATAATAGGCTCAGGCCACAAAACAAAACGGCTCTCCATCCTCCCCTCTACCAACTTCTCCAGCACATTCAGCTCCCCAATTTTGTCAGCCAGGCAACAAAACCAGTTTCCACTTTCCACTGGAGGAATGTTCCCAATTTCAATTCGACTTAAACACAGCTAAACTTTGTTTGCATGCAAGTGTTGGACTTGGTTACTATTCTATAGCACTTGAGAGAAAGGATTACAAGATGATAATGGGGCTGGGAACCACCTGGACTCCTGACTCCAACTACTCTCCCCAGGGGAGAACAAAACCAAAGGCTGCCCCACAAGGTCTCAGCCCCCTCACCCCATAACGTGTTTGGTTCCTCGTTTCCCACTTCAGCTTCTGGAAGAAGCCTTTCCCAGTCTTGTCTCTATGGAGTGAATCATCTGCTGATGCCCCCCACCCCCACCCCCAGCCCCGACAGGCCACACACACACATAGCCTGGGGTAGGGGGCAGGGACCATGTTATTCTCTTTTCTTTGTATCCTCACAGCTTAGCACGGTGCTTGGCACACAGTAGGTGCTTCAATAAAAATATGAGCTGACTGACTTGACTGGACATGTCTCAGTCTAGGGAGATGAATGAGGGTGGGGGAGGGGAAAGGGAAGTAGTTGGGGGGGGGCGTCATATAGCCAAAATAGCCTCACTCGCCGGACTTCTCAGTCCCCTAGCACCCACTTACGCTTTATAGGCCTCCCTAGGACATGCAAAGCAAGGATCTGGCTGTGAGATGAAGTGAGAGAAAAGGGGTGCCCTTTCTTCCACCCTCCACCTACCTCTGCCTCGAGCGACTCCGTGGGGCAGAACGCGAGGGAGAGCGGAGGCGGTCCGGGGGATGATGGGTACTGCGCATGTCCGATGGAGGATGCCGGGGAGTATGGGCAGGGCAGGCGCAACTCAGTAACTAGAAGAATTGGGGGGGTGGCAGTGGAAGGGGGAACCTGCAGGTAATACAAACCGGTTGCCCTTTAGCTATTATTAACGTCTTAATGTTTGCAAAATGTTCTCTTACAAACTCGCACCAACCCCACCTCGTGGGGCATTTAACCAAGGAATTATTAGTCCCACCAGACAGACGAGAAAACTGACGTTCAGATTTGCCCGCAGTCACACAGTTACTATGTTTATCAGTATTGGAAGCCTGGTCTTCCTGACCCCAAAGCCCAGAACTCTTACCACTAACCCTTTATTAGGAGAGATAGTTACAGCCCTCAAGGTGGGTTGGGCCTGATTTGAGAGAATAGGACTCTCAGTAACTCAGCCTCTTTCTTCGCCTTCTTCCCCCAAGGTTGAGGGGAGCATTACCCCTCCCCTCCCCCACCCATTGGCTCGAGCCTTGCCTCGTGCCTTGAGCCTCGAGCTTGCTTCGAACTGGGGCTGAGGGCGCACGAGGGAAGGGAGCGGTCATGAGGACATGCCCAGACCACACCCCTTTGGGCCCCGCCCCCTCCGTCCCAGCACGCGACCTGGGCGGGAATCTGCCAAATAGGGGAGGTGCCTAATCTTCGGGGAGTGGAAGGGTTGGGCACAGGAGAAGGCTCTTGGAGATGTAGGAAGGTTTTCCCTGGCGCTGTCTATCTGTTAGTCGGTCTGCTGCTGTCACCCTCCCCGACTCCAGGACAAACGAGCGTCAGCGTCGGGGGCGGTTCTCGAGGATACAGTGATCCAGGACCGTCCCGTCTGGTCCCAGGGCTTCCTAGAACAGCAGGAGCGCGGGGGCGGGGACGGGAGCGGAGGAACCTCGAGGCCGCGGGCTGCAGGAAAGGGAGCCCGGGGGACAGCGTCGCCCGGCCCCGCCTCGAGCCCCGGGACAGCGTTTTCTGCACTGTCCGACGACCGGCCGAGAGGCGGCAAACCTCCCGTCGGGGGAAAGCCGCTCGCGCCCCCTGCCCCCTTCTCCCCCGGGACCGGCCTCGCCGGGCTCGCGACCCCCCGCCGCATCGCCGCCCCGGGGAATGTGTGTGGCGCCGGCGCCGGGCGTCTCTCGGTGTCTGGGCTTCGCCTCCTTGCTCGCCGGCTCGGGCTCCGGAGGGGCCACGACGCTCACGGGCCGGGCGCCCCCCATGGCAGCCAAGTGGTTCAAGGAGTTCCCGCTGACACTGAAAACGGTGTCGGAGCGGGCTAAGCCGGGCAGCGGAGGAGGCGGCGGTGGGGGAGGAGGGACAGGAGGAGGGGGCGGCCTGGCCAGCAAACTCCGTAAGAACTCCGAAGCCGGCGGCCCTGGGCTGCCCCCGCCGTCCGGCAAGAGCCGCAAGAACTCGGCCGCCGAGCTGGGCAGCTGCAAGGCGGCCGGAGCGGGCGGCCCAACCAAGGACAGCCGGCTGTCCCGCGACAGCATCCAAGGGATGCTCCAGGCAGCTGCTGGCAAGAGCCGCAAGAACTCCCGCGCCACAGCCGTCGCAGCGGCCCCAGAGGAGGAGCAGCCCCGCGGCTCGGTCAAGAGCACTGGCTGCAGCACCTACATCAATCGGCTCATCAAGGTGGACACCCAGGAGAAGAACGGGAAAAACTTCTCCAGTTCCACCTCCAGCTCTAGCTCCAGCTCCAGCACTTCCTCCTCCCCCTCCTCCCTGGGACCCGAACTGGACAAGGGCAAGGGGGTCAAGCAGCAAGACACGGTAAGGAGATGGTTTCCCCCTCCCTCCATTAAATTATCCTTTGCCTTCCTACAGTAAATCAACACCCCCCCCCCATTAAACTAACCCTCTCATCAGACCAACCTTCTTCCCACCTACCCCCACAAAAAACAACAGCTCAACCTTTTCCCCATCAAGGCAACCCTAACTCATCAAACCAATCTTTCTCCATCCTCAAACCAACTCTTACCTCCTATCAAGTCAACCTCCCCTCCCCCCGCAACAAATCAGTCCTTTTTCTATCAATCCAACTCTTAAAGCTATCAAACCAACCCTTCTGTTCTTCCTCCATCACGCCAACCTTCCTCCCATCAAGATAACCCATTTCCCTATAAAGAAAACCTTTCCCTGTAAAACCAACTTTTCCCCACATCAAGCCAACTTTTATTCCACCTCATTACTTTTACTCATAAAGCCAAGCTTTTTCCCCATCAAATCGACCCCCCAATGTTAAACAATTAAATAATGGCACAGCCATTATGCCTTTTGGTTGTGCGGCTTAATTGGTTGATAGTAGGAGCTTGTAATACTTAAACCATACAGGCTTGGATCATTTCTGGGGTATTCTTGTTCCCCCATAATCTCATACATATGTCACTTTTAGGAGTTGAACCCTTACTTGAAAAAAAAAATCTAATGGTCAAGGAAAGATAAAAAGCTGGACCTTTCTAAGAGGTAAATTTGGATCATTTGAGACATTACCTTGTTCTTACAGTTAAAATGTTTCACCCAGCCTTGTAGTATTATCATTTTGTGGTAGTTTAAACCACTGTTTTTAAAGGACTGCTATTTTGCAAGACTTGTCTGCTGTCTGAAGGGTATTGTATTAATCTCATTATTTTGTTTGGGGAGTTTCTAGGCAAAGTTTTAATAAAATTAAGGACCAGCCCCACTTGATTTGCTGGTATTGGAATCTCCTTTATTCTTTGCATTTGTTGTTTGGAAAAGGGCATAGATCAAATGGATTTAGAATTGAAAGGAGTTATTGAGACCTACCTCCCTAATAAATACCTGAGGCAGGATTTAAACCCATGCCTTCCAGCACTGCTGTCCTCCATCCAGGACTGCTTCTAGGTCCTCTGGGTTTTTGAAACACCTTAAGGAAGTTAAGATTAGGAAGAGCAAGGGTATTTTCTGGTCCTTATTACAGTTTAGTCTCTGGGTGCTGTCCAGGATTATGGAGCAGTGAAAGTGAGAGAGAAAATAATTCAAATATTGTATTAGCAATCTTTCCCTTTATAGCATACACTGGCTGCATAGGGGAAGAGATTTATGGGTTGGAGGGGAGTATTATATATCTCTGGTTTGCCTACCACAAATCTACATGTGTAATTTAATTGACTGTTGATAAAGACTTGTTGAATGAAGCAATATGACTGAAAAGCATTTTCATTCTTCACATGGAAATGCTGAGGTCTTGCTCATTTCCTCTTCTTTGCCTTTGATCCTTTCATTCCTGTAGGGAAATATCCTCACCCCTAAAGTTCTCCATTCTCCCTTTCTGCTTCTCAGAGTTACACAGTGGGATGAAAATCCACACAATTCAAGCCCTTCTTTCTTCATGAAGTCTTCTCAGGCTGATGTGTCCCTTCTCTAAACTCATCCTACCAGTAGCACCACATGATAGTATCTAATTCTGTTTCCTGTTTTAGTTCTGCTCCTAACTTTATTTTAAATTCCTTGAGAACAGAGATCTTGTCTTATAATGATTTTGTGTTGCCCAGAGCAAACTAGCAGTGTAGAATTGTCTGGGAGGCATTCAGTAAGGATTTGATTTTTGATAGATTATGCTTGGTAAGCTCAGTTAATTAAGGAGGCCAAAGTCATGGGGTTAATCATCATGCCCATGTGCTTTTAAGGTTTCAGATTTCCCCCATCTCAATTCTAAGGCCCCAGACCATGCGCTTTTTGTAGCAGAGTGGAGAGAACATGCAAGAGTGGATGGACTCATGCAACTTCACCATCTGTCAACTAGCATTTATTAAATGCCAACTGTGTGCACTATGCTAAATCTATTATTAGAAAAAGCATACTAGGGGCAGCTAGGTGGATCAGGGGATAGAGCACCTGGCCTATAATCAGGAGGACCAGAGTTCAAATCTGGTCTCAGATGCTTCCTAGCTGTGTGATCCTTGGTAAGTCAGTTAACCCCATTTGGCTAGCCCTTGTGTCTTAGAAATTGTTACTAGGACAGAAGATAAGTGTTTAAAAGAAAAAGTACTCAATTATACTTCTCACTAATGTTAGGGACTGTATGGTAGTTTTCATCCATACCAAAGCCTAGCCACTTCACCTACAATCATTTATACATGGATGACAATCTCGTGAATGCTACAGACAATAACCATTTGGGTATGATTAATACTTAAGTGCTTTAGAATCCTTAATTCTTCTTTTTACAGGTGATCATTTTAGAAGACTATGCTGATCCCTATGACGCCAAGCGTACAAAGGGCCAAAGGGATGCTGAAAGAGTCGGGGAGAATGATGGCTACATGGAACCATATGATGCACAGCAGATGATAACAGGTTTGTGACCAATTGCTGGTTAAATATGGACACAAACCTATTACTTTATACATTTCACCCTTTCAAGCAAGAAGCAGCTTGGTAGAGTAGGTAGAGAGTTAAGAATGTGACATATATGTATAGTTGCTCTCTGATACTGGCCAAGTTAACCTCCCAGGAGCTCAGGCACTTCCAAGTCTGAAGGGGAGGATAATTGCTGATCTGCACTGGTTCAGGGAATCTCCTCAGTTTTAGAGCTTATAAGTGTCATCATGAGCAATATTCCTGTCTCTAATACCTACTCTCTCAAGTTCTTTTAGAGTAGGTATCAAGGAAGAAATGAAGTGACTTAACTAAATCCAAAATAGATAGAAGAACAGCCTGGCATTGTTGGAAGACCTCCAGTGAGGGAGAGCTCACTACCTCCTCAGGCAATCTATTCCACTTTCTTAGTTTTAATTGCTACTTTTTCCTAACACTAGATTGAATTTGCCTCTTTTGAAACTTCTGCCCATTACCCATAGTCCTGCTCTCTGAGCCTCAGCAGAAAAAAACCTTATCCCTCTTCCCCATGACAGCCTTTAACATACTTGAAGATTGCTATCATGTTTCACTCCCCACCCCCACCCCCTACCACCCTCAAGTCTTCTCAAGTCTAAAACATCCTCAGTTCTTTAAATAGATCCTCATGTGAAATGAGTTCACCGTTCTGGCTAGTCTTCTCTGGATGCTCTCCAGCTTATTAGAGTCCTCCTTAACAACATGGCATACAGAACAGACCCTACTATTCCAAATATTGTTTCTGATTTGACCTGTGAAAGCAAGGACATATGGATAATTTTTATGCTCTGAAAACATTTATAATACCAAATGTGAAGAATAGGAAAATTTGGGACCAAAAGATGGCATGATCTAGCTGACTTCAGAGTTCCAGAAATAAATTACCTTAAAATTTAGATGCTATATTTTAAATAGTTTGCATCAGCCCTGGTCAACCAAGGCAAGACTTAAGTCAACAGCAGGTATTTATTAATGCTCCATGTGCCAGGAACTGTGCTAAGTACTAGGGATGCAGAGAAAACCAAAAACAGACCCTGCCCTCAGGGAGCTCACTATCTAGTGGGGGAAAACAACATACAAATAACTTTATACAAATAAGACATATATAAGATTAATTGGAGATAATCACAGAGGAAAGGCAGAACATAGGGGGCTTAAACTTGGACATTGCTTCTTTTTTAAGATTAGAACAGAAACATCTTCTTAACTTCCTTTTGTGTTCAGGTTCTGTAGGATCAAATAATTACCAGAGTTGAAAGTACTTTCTAAGGTCATTCTCTTTCCATTCAGTTCACTCAGGCCTCTGGACAAGACCACTACTGTGAGTTAAAATGAGTGAAAAGGGTATCATCACAGCTAAGGTTACTATATATTTCCTGAATCCCTTATTTCCCTAGCCAAACTCTTGGATATCAATAAGAGTCACAAGTGTGCATTAAGGAAACAATGCATTGTTTTAAAGAATACCTTGAAACTACTTAGACATGATATGCCTGAAATTGCTGTATCTTATATGTAATGTGTGGCTTAAATTCATTTTACTATACAGTATCTAATTTTTTTAAATCCTTATCTTCTATCTATACCTGATACTAAGTATCAGTTCCAAGGCAGAAGAGCAGTTAAGGTTTGGCAGCTGGATTTAAGTAACATGCCCAGGGTCTATCCATTGAGGCACCTAACTGCTCCCAGTATCTGTAGTTAAAGATTTATTTCTAGAACTTTTAAGTCAGCAGAATCATGCTATCATTTTGGTACCAGACTTTCCTGTCTTAATTACATTTATTTTATATCTTTCTGACTTTAAAAATATTCATGTGTCCTTACTTTCATGCTTTTATAGATCAAATTTAAAAAACATTATTTTTTCAGTTAATTTTATTTACTACCTTTTATTTAAACTTTGTGACCTAAGATACACACACATCAAGTATATGAGTGCTGACTCAAGGGAGTTTTTTGGGTTTGGTTTTCCCCCCCTTGTATGTCATGAGTTTCATTCCTGGGAAAGGAATAATTGGTCAAACATTAAAGACTTTGTTTCTACTGTTTTTAAAACAAATTGAAAAACTGTCAAGCTACAGGAACATAAGCAGAGTCTCAGAATAGTGGAACACAAGGATAACTTCAGCACTTTGATACAGTCAGGGCAGGCTTCAGAAATGAAAATGAACTAGAACAGGAAGGCAGTGCTTCTGTTTCCTGCTGCTCTGCTGGAGGGAGATAAGGAATTGGATTCAGGGAGGGTGTACCCTGGCCAGGCTTTGACCCTAAGGGTCACTGGACTGTGACCCCTGGTGAAACTCTTGAATGAAAGGAAGTGAAAAATGAACTGAGTCACAGTAAAAAATAAAAATTAGGTGGTTGGAGGAGAGGAATAAAAAGGATAAATTAAAACAAAAGGAATGTAAAATTTCAAAAAAGGAGTTTCCCCCAAGAATCTATTCTGAATTCCTGTTTTGAACTTCCATTCTCCTTTTGTTTTCATATTTTTTACTCTCTTCCTCTTTAGATGGCATAAATCATTTTGTCTCATGGATTCCTTTTAAGTGGTTGTGAAAAACATACCCATGAAGTTGATTTGTATTTTTCTTATGAATGTTGTATTCTTAATGTCGTAGGCTTGCAAAGGAAGTTACAGATCAGTTGATCCTGCTAAATGAAAAGCGTGTCTGTGAAATTTGCTGTTTAAAATAAAACAATCAGTAGTTCCTCCTTTCCTGTAGGATAAAATGCAAACTGGTTCTCCTGGTATTCAGGGCCCTCCACAGTCAACTTCAATCTGCCCTTCTAAGTCTTGTTTTATTGTACTATTCTCCACCTATCTCACATTCTAGGGAAACTGTTAATTTCCTGCCTCCGTGCTTTGAATGGACTCCTTCCACACCTTTGTTTTTTATTAAAAGTCTATCTTCCTTCAAGTTCCAGCTCCTCCAGGAAGCCTCCCTGTGTTTCTTCTTCACCATTTTCCCATTTCCCCAGCTAAAAGCAATCTCTTTCTCCTCACATTTGTCCCGTGCACTTTGAATGAACCCTTCTTTTGTGTACTTATCAGATTCTTCCTTCTATATTTGTTTATATGTACATTTATTACCATTTATTACCCTTATTAATATGTAAACATGAAGCTAGAGATGGGGTGGGAGTAAGGCAGATTCCTTATTTCAAGTATCTTCTATATAGTCAGCACTTAATATCTGAATTTTGTTTAAAATCCAAAACTTCATCTACCTCATTTTCAGCAGTCTATAATGAACCAACAATCTGTATACTTTCTTTTTAGCCTTTTAAAAGCCCTTGGTCCCTAGTAATTGGGTTTTAGTTTGATACCCAATACATATACATCCCTTTCTGTATCAGCATAGTGTAAATGCCTTATCTTACCCATGGGGCTACACAGCTGGACAGAATAACAGGAAGTGAGCTAAACAGAAGCTGGAAATAAAAGATTTGCTGCTGGGTTTTTTCCTTTCTTTTTTTTTTTTTTTTTTTGTTCTGCTCAGTTATGGTTTAAAGGTACTATAGAGTTATTTAAGTGTTGATTTTTTTTAAAAAAACACAATTTAAAAAAATAAAATAGCATATTTCATGGGGAGGGAAGACAACTACCTTGGTTGGGTTTCTTCTAAATTACTACCAAACTCCCTGGTCCCTTTTCCTGAAAGAGTATAAATCTGCTTTTTAGTTATGATATCTCATATGAAAGCACTTTCCTTTTCCTACATCATGACAAGGTTAGACTCTTGAGATTCCTTGCAATTCCAAATCTGTGATCCTATAATCTTTCTTCATCCCCACATGGTAAGAAAGAAACTGAGGCATGGGAATGGGGCAGCCAGAGGAGGCATTTCTTGACCTGGGTTAAGTAATGACTTAATAGCAAAGCTGAGACTGGAACTTATATCCTTTTTTTAAAAAATAATTTATTTATTTAGAATATTTTTCCATGGTTACATGATTCATGATTTTTCCCACCCCTTTTCCCTCCCCCCTCCCAGAGCTGACAAGCAGTTCTACTGGGTTATACATGTATTATCACTCAATACCTATTTCCATATTAATCATATTTGCAGTAGAGTGATCTTTTAAAGCCAAAACCTCAATCATATCCCTGTCAAACTACATGATCAATCATATGTTTTTCTTCCTCATTTCTGCTCCCACATTTCTTTCTCTGGATGTGGCTAGTGTTCTTTATCATAAGTTCCTCTGGATTGCACTGGGTCATTCATTGCATCGCTGCTAGCAGAAAAGTCTATTACATTTGATTGTGCCACAGTGTATCAGTCTCTGTGTACAATGTTCTCCTGGTTCTGCTCCTTTCACTCTGCATCAATTCCTGGAGTTCATTCCAGTTCACATGGAATTCCTCCAGTTCATTATTCCTTTGAGCACAATAGTATTCCATCACCAACAGATACCACAATTTGTTCAGCCATTCCCCAATCGAAGGGCATCCCCTCATTTTCTAATTTTTTGCCACCACAAAGAGAGCAGCTATAAATATTTTTGTACAAGTATTTTTACTTATTATCTCTTTGGAGTACAAACCAAACAGTGGTATGGCTGGATCAAAGGGCAGACAGTCTTTTAAAGCCCTTTGGGCATAATTCCAAATTGCCCTCCAGAATGATTGGACCAGTTCACAACTCCACCAGCAATGTATTAGTGTCCCAATTTTACCAACATTTATTACTTTCCTTTGGTAGGCCAATCTTGTAGGTACAAGGTGGTACCTCAGAGTTGTTTTTATTTGCATTTCTCTAATCAGGAGAGATTTAGAACACTTTTTCATGTGATTATTGTTCATTTGATTTCTTCATCTGAGAACTGCCTATTCATTTGTCAATTGGGGAATGACTTGATTTTTTTGTAAATTTGACTTAGTTCTTTATATATTTGGGAAATTGAACCTTTGTCAGAGAGTTTTTGTTATAAAGATTTTTTCCCCAGTTTTTTGCTTTCCTTCTAAATTTGGTTACATTGGTTTTGTTTGTACAAAACCTTTTTAATTTGATGTAATAAAAATCATTCATTTTACATTTTGTAATGTTCTCTATCGCGTGGTTTTAAATTCATTCCTTTCCCACAGATCTGACAGGTATACTATTCTGTGTTCACCTTATTTATTCATGATTTCATTTCCTATATTTAAGTCATTAAATTTTGAATTTACCAACTCATATCCTTCTCTGGAATTTTGAAAGCAGACAGGAGTATGTACTTCCTTTAGAAGACACTTTATGAATGGAGGAGTAAAACATAAACCATTTTCCTCAGCAGAAGATATACAATAAAGATTGTGAGCATTTAACATTTTGTTGCTAGTCCAGAGCTGCCAAATTAGTATTGCTTAAAAAAGACTTTAGAGGTCATCTGATCCCAACTTCCCTCCAACATAAGGATTTCTCAGAACATCCAGGATGATGTTTTTTTGTTTTTAATTTAATTTTTCTTTTAATTTAAACATTCAGGTTTTTTTAAGCATCTCATCATTTAGATATTCAGTCATGTTTCTTTAGATTTTTCACCATTTCCCTTATGAACCTCAAATTTTAGGGTTTAGAACTCAGCATTCTGATTTTTGTTCCACTTACAGGCAAAAACTTAGACTTTTCTGTTTGAAAAGAAAATTCCTAATGTGGTTTCAATATGTCTGAAGATTTATTCCAAATATGAAAATGTAGAAGTTGCTTGTGTCCCTGTGTCTTTGAATAGAGTGATATAAGAAACACTTAGCTCATATTAATATAGTGGTCAGGGCTCCTTTACAAAAACCTTCTCCTTCTCAACATACAATACCATATTATGCACAAAAGCATAATTTTTTTAAATGGTGGAAGTTGGCTTGAGGTATGATGTTTTGAATTTTTTCAACTTTTATAACCTGAGCAATTGAATAAAACTCTTAAATTTACATTACACAGTAAAAATAGGGCCCAATTTGTCTATCGAAGAATCCTTAGTTATTAAAGAACCTCATATTAGAGGGAGTTGTAGACAAAAACTACATCGCTTAAATTAGGGGAGGAAAAAGTATTCTTCCAGTTATCAAAAATGTAAATATGTGTGGAGTACAGTCTACAAAACTAGAATAGTTATTGAGAAGGGAAATTTTTTTAGCACATTTCATATCTTGCTTCATCCAGCAGCACATTTTAATTGTTACAAGGTCAGCTCTTGGTTTCAGCCCTTTTCTGCAAATGACTGTTTATCTGCAGTTAGTTAACTGCTTTCTGTTGTCTGCCATGGTAAATGGCTTGTATCGGACAGCCTGGGTGTAGCTTCCTTTCTCCATTTCCTCCTTCTCAGTCTTGTTTCCTCTCGGAGCCAGCTCTGCACGTCAGGAGCTATTCTGCCTACAGGAAGGATCCCTTTGCAACCATGTGATTGTTTCTGTTACTATGGCGCCTCAGGTTTAGGACTGCCAGGTGCTGGAATGAACTCTGAAGTCATTGAGCTTGAGGGGGTGGAGGGACCCCATGTATAAATCCTGCTTTTTTCCTAATTAAACATTGTTTAAAGACCTAATAATACTTTGCATATCTTTTACCCAATCCAAGGACTTTCCAAGGAAGGAGTGCTTTTCTTTCCCTTCCTTTTGTTTATGGGGTAGACTAGATGGCCACTGAGGTCCCTTCCAACTCTCAAATACTGTGATTTAATCATCAGACCAAATACACAGCTCTTTGTTATTTCCACTCCTCTCTCCCAAAACTGTAGACATTTTTACTAAAAAAGAAGAAAGACATCTAATATAGACCCTTAGGTTATGCAATCCAGGTGCACTTAAAGGACCATCAACTCAGCAATAGTTTACAAGTATGAAATGTTGAACACCTATAGAATTGCTCCATATAAGACAATTTTTGTCCTTATCTATCCAAGTATATTTCTCCTGACTTTAGATATAGACAAACTCCTGTTCTTGGTTCAGTAGAGATAGAGTTGAAGTGAGACAAGGAAGAGCAGAGCCTGCCAACCAATATAATGTGGATGGACTTTGAGAATGAATTTAAATTTGTACTCTATTAACCTATTCTTTCTTGTTCACTTGTGTTTGTGTTCACTTTCCTTTTCTTTTAATTCCTTATTAATCAATTATTTTCTTTTTTTAATGTTTAAAAATTAATTAATAATTAAGTTCCTCTAGGAAAAAAACAAACCACCATCTTGTCTTAACCAAGCTAAAAGGAAAGATGTTTTTGGTTTTTTCCTAACCTTGATCAGAACAGATGGTGAATTAAAGGTGAAGAAGGTGCCAGCTCCAGAGCCTAGGAGTAGCTGGGTCAGAGAGTACGTGAGGACTCGAGTGGCATAGTTAAAAGCTGGATATGGATGTTGGTATGGATCTAGGCCATCCTTCCTGCAATGTAAACAGATTATAGGTTGAATTTTCTGTTCCCATGTTTGAATAACATTCCCCCCCTTTAATCTCATTTTATTTCTCTTCTGTTCTCTCCTAGGATGCTGCATTGTTTATGGCCCTAAAATTTAAGTCATAAATCTTCTTCCCCAGTCATCCCATCATATGCATTCTTTACAAAAGACTTTCCTCCCTCTGGTTATCCTCCATGATTAGAAGACATCTTTTCTATCCCACAGAAATGAATTCTTCCTGCTGTTTGCAGTTTCCTACACACTGGCTCTTTTACATCTGGCTTGTCTCATTTTGTTCTCTAACATGGAGCAGACAGTTTAAGGCTAAACTGGAGCCAGATCAGACTCCCTGGTTTAGAGTAGGTATGTGGCAGTGTGCCCTGGAGCTGTTCCTTCATTTGGCTACATTACTACATACTGGGCCTTGCTTTGATATCTGTAGATTTCTGTGATCTTTTCCAGATTTAATGTCTAATGTTTATAAGTCATAGGATTTATATAGCAAATAGAGGAAGGAAGGAGTAGACACTTTCCCTGTCTTGCTTCCATGGTTGTTGTCACTCTTGGTGCTACTGGAAGAAAATCAGAGCTATTGAAACCTAACTCCTAACTTACATGCCAGCCTTGACTAGGTAGATAAGACAGAAAGGTGATTAAGTTTCATGAATCTTATAATAATAGCATGCCCCCTTCCTGGGAACTGTGGTGCTATGGGCAGGTTTTCATTCATCCATATGCTACATATGGATTAATATTTAATATTGTATGTTTAATTATCATTCATTTTATTTATTAAATCATGTAGTAAATATATTAGCATACTATATTTATATTTTTGTATTTTATATTATTATATCTTGTGCATGACAAAATTAATATGATAATTATGTTAAACCATATTATATATAACCCATATATGTACACCTTTCAGAGATAAGGCGAAGAGGTTCTAAAGACCCCTTGGTGAAGGCTATTCAACTGCTTGACAGCCCCTGTGAGTCAGGGGAAAATGGCATTAAATCAGAGACTTTGGCTAAAAGACGGAGTTCCAAAGACCTCCTGGGCAAACCCCCTCAACTGTATGATACTCCTTATGAACCTGGAGAAGGAGGACCCAAACCAGACATACAGATGGGCACTTTACAAGAGAGGAAGATGCGTGCCCCAGACAGCAGGCTTCCCGAAAATGATGAGCGGCCAGCAGCAGAGTATGAACAGCCATGGGAATGGAAAAAGGAGCAGATAGTGAAAGCATTGTCAGGTAAGAGGAAATCACTGAAAGGCTGATACCGTTACACTCAAATCCCTTGTTGCCTAAAATGTCCAGACTTGCTCTTTATTTAGTAATACCTTAGTCAGCATTCATCAAACAAGCCTTTATTAAATGCCTATTTGCCAGCCAGAGTGTTAGGCATCGAGGAGGCAAAGACTAAGCAGCCCCTGCTTTCAAGGAGCTTTGTGTTGAGAAAATAGAATGTGCACAGAAGATTGAATGCAACATATATTTAAAGAAATAAATGGTCATTTAGAGGGAGGAGCAACAAAAACAAGGGAGGCTAGAACAGTTTTTCCATAGAAGCTGGGCTGCGAGCTAACCTTTGATGCAAGCTAGGGATTCTTTAAGGGAAAGGTAAGGAAGGAGTACCTGGAAACAGGAGATGGACTGTTGGGTCCAGGGAACATTGAGTGCATGAAGGAGAGAGTATTGGGCATGTACATCTATACTATAGACTGAGGACAGATTGGGAAGAGCTTTAAAAGACAAACAGGGGTTTTTAACTTTCTCACAGAGGTGAGAGAAATTTCCCAAGCCAAGGAGTGATGTGGTCCACTCTACATTTTAGGAATATCAGTTTGGTGTGAGGGCAGAGGATGAACTGGAGAGGGAAGAGACTGGAGGCAGAAAGATCAGTTAGGAGGGTGGTCTGAACTGAGGTGGTGGCCATATTAGAGGAAAGAAGGGATGGATGTGGAGGTAGAATCAACAATTCTTTATGACTGATTGGATGGGGTGGGGAGAGTAAAGAGTAAAGAATAGCTCTGGGTAGTGAACCTGATTTATTGGAAGGATAGTATTGCCCTCAACAGAAATAAGAAAGTTAAGAGGATTTGGGGGAAAAGACAAGTTTCATTTTGGATATATTGCTTGAGATATCTAGTGGACATTCCATTGGTAATATAGGACTTGAGCATAAGAGAAAGATTGAGTATAGAAATCCTGATATGAGAGTCATCTTTTTAGAGATGTTACTCGAACCTATGGCAGCTGATGAGATCCTCAGAGAGAGGAGACAGAAGAGAAAAGGGTCCAACTTAGCTTGTCTGGTCAAAGAGAAAAATGCACCTTGGCTCTTCAGCCAACTTGATATCTCCATTGTAGGCACCAGATTTTAAAGAATGAGATTTTAATTTTATTTTTCCTTAGTGGTTTAGGGAAATGATCTAAAATTGTTCTCCTTTACGTTTGTCTCTATTTGCATACATTTATTTCTTCTTTAAATGATACCTAATTAGATGTTTAGAATCAGAGGATTTGAGTCTGTCTTAGTTATTTGTTTTTCTTTGCTGTTCAACCTCTGGATTACACACAAGATTGCTTAGCTCTAGAGTTGGAATGGACCCTAGAAATTATTTGGCCTAATTTTTTCATTTTACAGATGAGGAAACTGAGGCCTGTGTGGGACTTTTGTATGTGTTTCCAGATCAGATTTGGAGATAATCCACAAACAGATTTTATAAAAAAAAATCCTATAAATATTCTAGTCTAAATATTAAATAAAATGGAATATGTACAAAATAGTCATTTAAGAACTAAGTGAGCATTGCATTTCTCTCTAATATATTTTTGTTTTATTTTTTTTTAACTCTTCTGTCTTAGAATTGGTTCTAGGTATCAGTTATAAGACTGAAGAGCAGTAAGGACTGGGCAATAGGAATTAAGTGACTTGCTCAAGGTCACACAGCTAGGAAGTGTCTGAGGCCAGTTTTGAACTCAAGATCTCTCATCTCCAGGCCTGGCTCTCTTTCCACTGAGCCACTTAGCTGCTCAGTGGAATCAGATATTAAACTAGATTTCAGAGTGCTCAAATACACCAACATAATTTCTGCTCTCTGCTGTTTGTGTTGAAAGAAAAAAATACCTCTTTCCTGAGCTGAGTCAGGAAAGGAATTTTTTTCTTTGAACTTTACAAAGACCACTGCAATGACAAGTCTGATATTAAATGGAGCCTTCTTTCCAGTCCAGTTTGAGGGATCGGAGAGAGCTTCCATCAAGGAAGAAACGGTGCGGCACCACCACAGGCAGAAGAGCTGGACCCAGAAGATGCTGAAACCAGCACTTTCTGATCACAGTGAGGGGGAGAAAGTGGACCCAGCCATCTGCCTAGAAAAGCAGCCGTAAGTCTGACCCTTTCTTCTTCTTTTTTTAAACCCTAACCTCCCGCTTTAGAATCAATATCGATTCTAAGACAGAAGAGCAGTAAGGGCTGGACAATTGGGCTTAAGCAACTTGCCCAAGATCACACATGTAGGAAGTGTCTGAGGTCAGATTTGATCCGGACTCCAGGCCTGGTGCTCTATCCACCAAGCCATCTAGCTGTCCCTCTGACCCTTTCTTTGATCACCTCTGGGACTGATGAAGAACATTCATAGGATCATAGGTCTAGAGCTTAGAAGGTCCTCAGGAGCCATCTAACCTATCTCTTTGATTTTACAGATGAGGAAACTGAGGCAGCTGAGGCCAGAGAGCTTAAGACTTGCCAGTGGGCACACAGGCCACAGGTAGCAGAGCTGGGGTCCAATGATGCCAAGTCTAGCATTCTTTCCACAATAGCAGGCTATCTCTTGCAAAAATAATAAACTTGGAGGGAAAGTGTTATTCCCCTATCAAGATAGAAACTGGGCCCATTATTTCATTAGTTTGGGGAACTTCCTTCTTACCAAGGCAGGTCACATTCTATGCAATATATAGTTTTAGACTTTGCTCGAAGACGTTTTCTCATTGTATAACCCTGGGCAAGTCACCATTGCCTAGCCCTTACCGCTCTTCTGTCTCAGGAAGGGCTTTAAAAATAATGCTATACTAAGACATTATTTGCCTACTAAAATTCTCTTCTCTTTTCCAATTGCATATCTATGTGAGGCTGGATTGTCTTCATATGTCAACCAAAATCATATATTTGGGGGTAGCTAGATGACTCACCTGACAGAGAATTAGTCCTGGAGTCAAGAAAACCCAAGTTTAAATCTACCCTCAGACATTTATTAGCCATGTGGCATCAGACAATTCAGTTAATATCTGTTTACCTCAGTTTCCCAAAATGGAGATTATAATAGCCCTAACATGGAGATGATAACAGTATTATATTTAGCACAATGTCCATAACAGAAGGGCCATATACATTTTAACTATTATCAACAGAGGCAAATATGAGAATCTAGCTGTCTTTTATTAAACCAGGCCTCAGAGATTTGCAAATATATGTAAAACAATGCCTCTCTTTTCACTGTTTTGTTGTTGTTGTTGTTGTTTAGAAAAATATTTTTATAAAAATGTTATACATATGAACACACAACAGATTTATTGTTCAATTTTTAAGTGAAAGTGAATTAACAACAAAATATTTTAAATGTATCCATTTTCCTTTCTAACGTGGTCAGTAGCAGGAGATAGCACTCACATGCAAAAAGCTCTTTTTGGCCCTCCATAATAAAAAAGGACAAAGGGGTCCAAGCCTTGAGACCAGAGAATTTAGGGATGGCTCTCTCTTCAGTCTGCTTCAGGGCCACTTGGGTTATTCTTTACAGGTTACCTGTACATAATGAGCCTTGTATTGTTGATGTGGCTATCGTGAATTCTCTGTATTGAGGTGGGGAATCGTACACGGATTTTGCTCATTTGACTTGAACCTTAAACATATAATAGAGAGTGAAAATTGTATTTTTCCAACAGAATCTGAACTCACCATTCTGACAGAATTATCCTAATCGCCTTTTAGTATAGCTAAAAATAGAAAGTAGGCTCTAGTATAAAACACGAAAGACACCAAAATGCATTGAGTTGGCCAAGAGTGAATTTCCCATTCTCTAGACCTGGAGTTTTAACACAACTTTCCCTCCCTCCTCACTATAGTTGGTATCATGGATCCATCACCCGGGCGGAGGCAGAGAGTCGGCTACAGCCCTGCAAAGAAGCCAGTTACCTGGTGCGCAACAGTGAGTCTGGGAACAGCAGATACTCCATTGCTCTAAAGTAAGTATCCAGCGGGCAGCTGGGTGGCTCAGTGGATTGAGAGTCAGGCTTAGAGACAGGAGGTCCTAGGTTCAAACCCGGCCTCAGCCACTTCCCAGCTGTGTGACCCTGGACAAGTCACTTAACCGCCATTGCCTAGCTCTTACCACTCTTCTGCCTTAGAACCAATATACAGTATTAATTCTAAGATGGAAGGTAAGAATTTTAAAAAATAAATAGTAAAGTATCCATGCGCCCCGACAAACTGATGAGAGAGGAAATGAGAATCTAAAGAAGGGATTTGGTGGAAGGTACCATAAGTATATATGTAAATAACAGAATTAAAAAGAAGCATTTCTTTTTGAAAGGTGAGCTTGAAGGAACCTTATAGGTTATCAAGAGCACCCCCTCACCATACAGATGAGGGAACGTGGGCCCATAGAGGGAAAGGCACTTGCCCAAAGACACAGAAGGAAGAGGCAAGATTTTGAACCTGGATATTCAAACTCTTTAAATCCTGGGTTTGTGCAATACTAGGACTAAACTATTTAATAAACTCTTAAGACCACATATTGGAGATGGAGAGAGGAGGAACTTAACCAGAAAAAATTAAGAATAAAGGCCCATTAAAATGGCCATGATAGACCTTTGAAAATCATAGAGTGGTTTGATTCAAAGAATACCTTGACAGTAAAGAACTTGCCTTGCAGTGCAAGTGACTTGCCCATGAGAAAATAGAAGATAGCTAAATGACTTCTCTGTGGGAATAATGTTAAGAAAGTAGAATTGGCTTGTTTACTTTCTCTCAACCAGTCAAGAACGGTTGTTGAAAAGGTTTTGATAAATTCTGTGTTCCCTTCTCCATCTGTTTATTATTAATTTTAATTTTAAATGATTAATTTTAAAATGTTTTATTGATGCCCATTGTTTTTAATATCAGTCTTTTCTGAATATACTATCTTTCTCTTCCCACCTCCTTACTTGATCCTTCCTTTTTTACCAAAAACAAATAAGATAAGAGTATAGGGAGTGTATCTGTCTGACAACGCATGCACCCTTCTGTTTCTGTAGCCGCTCTGCTGAGGCAGAGGAGAGATGGATGTTTCAGGGTCTATTTTCTGGGACTGTTCTTCCAGTTCCTTAGAAGGCCAGTCTTCTTTTAATGGTCACATCTGTTTTGTTATAGTTCTTAGGCGGTTTGCTTCTCTCCTACACATTTCCTCATGTTTCTCTAAATTCCATCTCCATAATTGATGGTTCAATAATAATCCATTTATTAGGGAGGATTTTTCAGACCCGCCTTGTGTCTCTCCATTGGGGATGATTACGGAATTAGAATAAGCTCTCATTTGTCATAAAGATCCATTGTGTCCTCTTTCAGTCTGCCTTGTGCGTTTTGTTCTCTGGCCTTTGAGAATTCTGCCCTGGCTGCTGCGGGGCTGCGGGGAGCTTTGCTGCGAGTGTCTTACAGTGGAGAGGAGAGGAAAAGATGGCCAGCCTCTGGCTCTGCGCTGCCCCTGACTGTACACAAAGACGTGTTTATGCCTCGCAGCCCCGATGGAGTCTGGGTGTTCCCTGGCAGGGCTGTCTCCAAGGCTAGTTCGGTGGCGCTATATTGAAGGATCATTGTCGGCAGGACTAACTGCATTTCCTTCCTGAGGAAGCAGAGCCCCTGTAGCTGAAACAATCAGACTGGAGGGGGGAAAAAGGGTCTGGGTGTCCAAGCAATATTGCTCAGAAGGCTGAAATGGCCAACAAATATACAATGCCAGGAATAGCCCTGCTCTGCTCCTGAAACGGGCGCTTTCTGGGTTAGCTCGAGCTTTCTTTGCCAACTCGCATTGTCTGAGCCAACAGGCTGTATCTGAGCAAAACAAACTTACTTAAAACAAGGAATGGCCTTTCCAGACGTGGAAAAAAAAATCCATTTGGATTCATACTTTATTTTTTTGTTGTTGTTGAAGGAAACAGGGTGGACTTTTTTTTAAAAAACCCAAGTCCAAGGGTTTTAAGCAGACTGGTAACATTAATGACGGGATAAGATTGATAATTTTTTTTAAGGCTTTGGATGACATTTTGTGTTCCAAAGACACAGTTCTCAATGATGAAGCAAATTGAGCAGGGGGGTTGGGAGGCCTCCAGGATTTTGTCTGGAGGATTTCTGTTTATGAGAGAACAATAGTGGGAAGGCCAAGAGATGGAATGGTTATGGCCCTGACCATGGTGCGAGGATTCCTCGGAACCCCACTCATTTGTCTCTCTTCATCTGGCTTGTGTCTTGTTACAGGACCAGTCAAGGATGTGTTCACATTATCGTGGCCCAGACTAAAGACAACAAGTACACCCTAAATCAGCCCAGCGCAGTGTTTGACAGCATCCCAGAGGTGGTGCACTACTATTCCAATGAGAAGCTACCTTTTAAGGGGGCCGAACACATGACCCTCCTGTACCCTGTCCACAGCAGGCTACACTGACATTCTCCACAGGGAAAGCAGAAGTCCCCTGGCCTCCCCAACCAGACTGCAGCGGCACAAACCTGGCCCAGGATGGGCTGGACTTTTTCCTCAATTATCGGTATCTACTTTCTACAAGAATTTTCAGGGGAGTGAAAGTTTTCATTTTTAAAAAGAATAAATTATTTGTCCCAAATCCAATCCTCAGCACCCACTTTCTCCTTCACTGAAGGATAAGCAAAGACCTCAGCACAAAGCAAAAGGCAACACTAGGTGCTGGGTGCCAGCCATAGCCAAAGAAAGGTGCCCGCTGATAACCAAAGGGTACCCTCTCTCCAAAACATCACTTTTTTTGTGTTGTCCTTCTGTGCCAGGAAAGGACAGGGCACTTGAGCGTACACATCACCGGATGGACCTTTGGGAATGAAGAAACAATGCAAAATGGGAATTGGCTGATAACCCCGGAAAAGGGTCCTCAAAGGAAGTTTTTCTGTTCGGTTGTAATTCAAGGAAAATTCTAAACTTGAAGGTTTGACAATAGGCTTTTTTAACAATCAGAGGGACAAACTTCTCCCTCTACCTTCTACTAGCCATAGTGTTTGTTCAGGAGTGTGTTTTTAAACCTGGTATCTATCACATGTGCATATAACTGAAGAAAGGTGAGAATCACCCCAGTCTTAATTGCTCATCATTAAACATTGTTCGGTATTGTTTTGAAATTGTAGAATAACATAAGCAGCAAAGGCCTTATTATTGATAGGGAAAATTTTTTTTAATGTTTTTAAGTAGTCATTTACTATTTTTTGAATGGTTCATTTGTGAGTTTTTGCCCCTATTGCTATGGGATCTTTGTGATTTGGGATAATCTGACTAGATTTGCTTTATAAAAGTAGTACTGGGGGACTTCACTGTATGATTGCTTTGAGATTTTGTTGTTGTTTGCCTCTCCCAAGCTGAATTGTAGTCCGTCTGCTATGGTATTTTAAAATAATTTTGGTTGTGCGTGCACGTGTGTGTGTTTTTAACCTCATAACAGGTTTTCTATAAATTTTATTTCTTATGCTCTTAAATAAGGCTTTTGTGTTATCTTTATAATAAGCCCTAAACTTATATTGCCAATTTATTTACTGTGAGAAAAACATGGGGATAACAGACTTACTGTGAGAAGAATAATATTATGGTAAAAGGCTCTATAATTAAAGCTGAGCAGCTGTTTCTGTATTCTGGGGTTTACAGTTTATTCCTAAAAATGGTCTAGATGCCTATGAAAAGATCCAATGAAAAGTTAATTTTTATGGCTTGGGGATTTTTTTTTTCGTCTGTTTGAAAAGCCAGAAAAAATATTACTTTGTATTCATTCTGAGGTAGGAATATCTCTGCAGCCAGCAGTTATCGGTTTTTCTATTGTTCACATTCCATATAAAGAATTTTGGCCAAAGGGGCTCTATGTGTGTGTGGCCTTTGGTTTTCAAATTCTGAAATTGATAATACTCATTTATGAACCTAATCTTATAACCTCTTTTTTTAAGCATAGGTTAGAACCTTCCAAAGGTGGCTCGTTTTTAAGACCCCCACAGGCCACCATTACATTATTTTCCATTGTATCCAGAAACTCATTCTGCAGTTATTCCATAAATGGCATCTAATGGAATATCCAAATTTTAGCAAATGCTAAAACAGTTCCCAAAGTTGACTTAAAAACTTGGCCCAGCCAGCTCCTGTGATGAATCCTGAAGTGACCCTTTCAGGTACAGACGATGCTCCGTGAATCAGGTATTCCGTTAAGCACTTCTCTAGTCCCTGCGTTGTGCGTTTGGGGGACTTTTATTCATTGTGCTGCCTACGGCAATCACGACGCTCATTTCTAAAAAGCCAGCCTGGAAAATCAGTGAGGCTCTTCCACGGAGAGGACTGGGCCGAGAGGAGACGCCTCGGGAAGATGGGGACGAACCCCAAAATGGAGTAAATTGGGGGATGGGGGCTAAGCTTCTCTTAAGATTGTGACAAAAGCCTGAGAACTCGCAGCTGGGGTGGTGACACAAAGTACCATATGTTGGAGAAACAATTAGGCCCAGCGGGGTGTCACCTAATGGCTTCCTCGTTAAGCTGCCCTGCAAAAGCTCGCGAGCGCCATTGGGAGCCGGGAAGGGGGAGGGGGGGGCGTTGAGCCGTCCATTTGTCCCGACAGCAAGCATCTTGGGAGAATTTATTCATGCGAATTCAATTTATTTCCAATAGGGGAAAGGATCTCTCCAGGGCTGTTCTCGAGAGATGGGAGCGTTCCTTTCTGCGGAGGGTTTTAGCACTAGGAGGGGGCTGGAGAGATCACCAGACAAACTTGCTCATCTTGTGCGGAGGAAACTGAGGTTGCTTCTGAGATGGCGACTTCTAGTGAGCGGCGAAATGGCAAGGAAAAGCCCAGAACTGGAATAAAAACCCGGCTTTCCGGCCATTTCTTGACCCCCCACAGCCTCTAGGATTTGCATATAATAACCACTAATTCTGTTTGATGTTGCTCTTCTTCCTTAGTCCTTCTGGGGGTGTCTTTCCCAGGTTACCGAGTTCCCCTTAACCAGTTCCCCACCCCCTCCATTTTTCCTCCTCAAACCCCTCCTCCCATCCTAATGGAAAGCTTCTGCTCCAATGCTTGGGCCAATTGTTTTTAAAGGGTGAATGTCCAAGAACCCTGGCAGAGTTAGTGAGCCCGAAATTAGGATAGAGAATCTTGGAGAAAGTTAATAGGGGGAGCAGCTGGGTGGTTCAGTGGATTGAGTCATGAGGTCCTGGGTTCAAATATGGCCCCAGATAATTCCTTGCTGTGTGACCCTGGGCAAGTCACTTAACCCCCCCATTGCCTAGCCCTTACCCTCTTCTGCCTTGGAAATAATACACAGTATTGATTCTAAGATGGAAGGGAAGTGTTATAAAAAAATATAAAATAAAATCTGGCCTCAGGCACTTCCAAGCTATCACTTAACCCCCATTGCCTAGCCCTTATTGCTCTTCTGCTGCCCAACAGTATTGATTCTAAGGCAGAAGGTAAGGGTTAAAAAAAAAATTGTTTTAATATGGCTAAACAATCAAAACAAAATGTCTACTCCCTCAGGGCACCTTCCTTTTGAGGGCCTTTTTTTTCTAACACTTTTAAAATGTTTCTTTAGAATAAGATTTCTGGAAAAGAACTGTTAAAATTCTTACACTTTCCCAAGCTGCAGGTTGTTTACTGGGTGGAGAGAAAGGCCTGCAATCTGGAAGCAATTACCAAATTACTTTTCATTTTTAACAAGGAGATAAACCTTTCTGGTTTGATTCTATTTAATGTACTATTAGCTGTCTATGTTGAAAAAAATCTGTCTTATTTGAGGATCGAGGGCTTAAGGGGGGTTTTGTTGAGTTTTAGAGTTTCAGAGGACTAATTATGAGGCTGTAAAGTTAGGTCTTTTGTGTTTATTTTTTGAAAAAAAAAATTTTATGTATTCACCAGCCACCTTTTTAAAAGAAACCTTACCTTCCATCTTAAGAATCAATACTGTGTATTGGTTCTAAGGTGGAAGAGCTAGACAATGGAGGTTAATTAAGTGTCTTTCCCAGGGTCCCACAGGTTGGAAATGTCTGAGGTCAGATTTGAATCTCTAGGCCTGGCTTTCAATCCACTGGGCCACCCAGCTGCCCCCTAACTAGCTATCTTCTTAAGAGAGATAGTTCACTCTGTTCCTTGAGGTGCTTTCTGTCAGCAAAAAGGATGGCCTTTTTTCCCCTCATTCTAATTAAGAATGTTTTTTAGTTTCTACTTTTCACCATCCTCGCAGGGTACTTTGGGCCTTTAACTAAATTTCAGACACTGTTATTTCCTTGTTCAGCATCTTGTCATTTAATTTACCTTCTGATTTCCTGTAGCTGCTGTGACACAGATTTCCTGAAACTCTTCCAACTTCGAGAAAAAAAAATATACTTTTAATGAGACTGAGCAAAAGTAATAGCCTTTGTCAGAGCCCTGTGTCTCCATTTTTGGTCAGAAAACAGGGATCGCCACATCACAGTTGTTTTTTGTTTTGGTTTTTTTTTTTTTTTTTAATATCACCCTATCTCAGGGACCCCATTCCTTGATTATTCCCAACCATTCCCCTAGCTGCTAATGGTTCAGCTGTTAGGGCTTCATCCATCCGTAGTGTCATTGGCTCTACAGGCTAACTTATTGGAGAAAGCAGGCCTGCATTTTCTCTGGAGCCTCTAACGTTAGAAAGAGCAAGAGCTAGGCTAATACTACCATCTCATGGAAAGGAGAGCAAACTGCAGTGGGAAATGGGCCTGTCGGCCTCCTTCTGGATGGCTGTCCTACAAAGTGCTATTCATCCCCTTCTTCGCTTCCTAATGAAAGACTGAAACCCTCCCCATTGGAGAAAGCCTAGGCTGGGTGCCGACTGCTGCCGCCACCTAGAATTCCTGCCCTCCCTCTAAAAGGAGACTGACATCGGAATAAGCCCGGATGGCGACCCCACTAGGGGCTCCTCCTTGTTTAGGTTGCCGTGGCTTGGCTTTGGGAGTTCTATTTCAAATGAAAGTGCTAGTGACAATCCCATCCCCAGTGTTGGGGCCTGCGTCTCACTTTGCCAGAATTCTTCATTGTTGGGCTGTTTTGGTAAGGAGAACTCTGACATTTTAAAATATCAGTTGATCTATATATAGGTTTAACTCACATATTTTAATGAAGAATGTTTTTTAACCAACTGCCTATCTTATTCATTTTTAAGTATTTATAATGCAGAAATATTTTGTATAATTTCTGAATGTATTGTGCTAGCCAGCATAGGCTACACATCCTGCCGAACACTGTTTACCCTGAAATGTAACTTAAATAAATATCATGCCAAGCAAACCATAATCTTGGACTTATTTCATTCAGTTAATTTTTAATTGGTTTTTATTGATGTCTTTTTTTAGATTATCATAGTTTTCATTAGTATCCCTCTCCTAGTTCAAATAGTATTATTTTAAACCCTTACCATTTGCCTTGGAACCAATAAATACTGTGTAGAAGAGCCGGAAGGGCTAAATGATGGAGGTGAAGTGACTTGTTCAGGGTCACATAGGTAGGAAATGCCTGAGGTCACATTTGAACCAAGGGCCTCCTATCTCTAGGCTTGGCTCTCTATCCACTGAGCCACCCAGCTGCCCCCTCAAATAGAATTTTTTAAGACAAAAAAAAGGAAATGAAGAAGAAAATATTGGCACAATTGTAAAATATTGATAAAGTTCACTCTGTATCCACTCTGTGTCCATTTTTCCTTACTACTGTTTGATACATTTATCATTTCTTTTGTTTAGTCATTCAGTTGTTTCCAGTCCATAGGGGTTTTCTGGGCAAGGGTCCTGCAGTGGTTTGCCATTTCCTTCTCCAGGGGATCCTTTCATTAAACAATCAGAGGTTAAGTGATTTTCCTAGGGTCATGCAGCTGGGAAGTGTCTAAGGTGGGATTTGAACTCAGGTCTTCTTGATTCTAGGCCTAGTCCTCTATCCACTGAGCCACCTAGCTGCCTCCTTGGCAATCAGAGGTTAAGTAGCTTGCCCAGGGTCACAGAGCTAGGAAGTGTCTAAGGTGGGATTTGAACTCGGGTCTCCCTGACTCCAGGACCAGTGCTTTTAACCAATGAGCCATAATTGTCTTTTTGTCATTTCTTACAGTTCAGTAATATTCCATTACATTCATGATATTTGTTTAGCCATTCCCCTAACAGATTTTCCCCCAATTCTTTGCTATCACAAAAAGTGCTGTCATAAGTAATTTGATGAATATGGGAACTATCTTCTTATCAATGGCTTCCAGTAAAAGCACAGTATGGGAACCTCTGGGTCGAAGGGTATTTAATTTTCATAATTCCAAATTACTTTCCAAAATGGTCATGCTGCTACAAAGCAGTGATCATCAAAACCATCTGGTGGGGGCAGCTGGGTAGCTCAGTGAAGTGAGAGTCAGGCCTAGAGACAGGAGGTCCTAGGTTCAAACCCGGCCTTGGCCACTTCCCAGCTGTGTGACCCTGGGCAAGTCACTTGACCCCCATTGCCCACCCTTACCAATCTTCCACCTATGAGACAATACACCGAAGTACAAGGGTTAAAAAAAAACAAACCATCTGGTACTGGCTAAGAGGTAGAAGGGTGGATCAATGGAATAGACTAGGGGTAATTCACCTCAGCAAGCTACTCAATAAACCCAAGGATCCCAGCTTTTGGGATAAGATCACACTATTTGATAAAAACTGCTGGGAAAATTGGAAAAGAGTATGGGAAAAATTAGGTTTAGATCAATATCTCACACCCTATACCAAGATAAGTTAAAAATGGACAAGTGACTTAAATATAAAGAGTGAAATAATAAATAAATTAAAAGAACATGGAAGAGTATACCTGTCAGATCTCTAGGGAAGGGAAGAATTTAAGACCAAGCAAGAGATAGAGAACATTACAAAATATGAAATTAATAATTTAGATTAAATTAAAAAAGGTTTTGTACAAACAAAACCAATGCAACCAAGATTAGAAGGGAAACAACAAACTGGGAAACAATTTTTATAACAAAATTCTCTAACAAAGGTCTAATTTCTCAAATATACAAAGAACTAAGTCAAATTTACAAGAAATCAAGTCATTCTCCAATTGGCAAGTGGTCAAGGGATATAAATAGGCAGTTTTCAGATGAATAAATCAAAACTATCAATAACCATATGAAAAAAGTGTTTTAAATTCCTCCTGATTAGAGAAATGCAAATCCAATTCTGAGGTACCACCTCACATCTAGCAGATTGGCCAATATGACAGAAAAGGAAAATAATAAATGTTGGAGGGGATGTTGCAAAACTGGAACATGTAATGCATTGCTGGTGAAATTATCAACTGATTCAACCATTCTAGAAGACAATTTGGAACTATGCCCAAAGGGCTTTAAAAGACTATCTGTCTTTTGATCCAGCCATAGCACTGCTTGGTTTGTATCCCAAAGAAATAAAAAAAAATGGAAAAAGTTCTGTTTGTACAAAAATATTTATAGCTCTTTGTGGTGGCAAAAAAATAGGAAAAAGAGGGGATGTCCCTCAATTGGGTAATAGCTGAACAGATTGTGGTATATGATGGTGATAGAATACTATTGTGTTATAAGGAATAATGAATCGATGGATTTCTATAAGAACTAGAAGGACCTCCATGAACTGATGTGGAAATGAACAGAACATTATACACAGAGACTATAACACTGTGGGATGATGAAATGTGATTGACTTTGCTACCAAAAGCAATGCAATGATCCAGGACAATTCTGAGGGACTTATGAGAAAGAATGCTATCCACATCCAGAGAAAGAACTGTGGGAGTAGAAATCCAGAAGAAAACATATGACTTATTACTTGTTTATATGGGTATACGATTTGGGATTTTGGTTTTAAAATATTATTAGAAAATTGAATAATATGAAAATAAATTTTGAGTGATAGTACATGTATAACCCAGTAGAATTGCTTGTCAGCTCTGGTAGTGGGGAGGCAGACAACATGAATCATGTAACCATGGAAAAATATTTTTAAAATAAAATTTAAAAACTAAAAAATATATATATAACAAGATGGTTGTACTGATTCACAGCTCTGCCAACAGTGAATCAGTGAGCCTATCTTCTTAGGACCCTCCCAATTAGCCATTTTTTTAAACTCTTACTTTTTGTCTTAAAATCGATACTAAAGGTCAGTTCCCTAAAGACTAGGCAATAGGATTGAGTGACTTTCCCAGGTTCACACAGCTAAGAAGTGTCTTGAGATCAGATTTGAACCCAGGTCCTCCATCTCTAGGTAAGGGAACTACCTAGTTTCACCCCCTCCTATTAACTATTACCATTTTTTTAAGTCTTTAACAATTTGCAGGGTGCAGTATAAAATCTCATTTGTATTTCTCATACTATTAGATAATCTGGAATATTTTTCATGTGGTTGTCAATACTTTGCAATTCTTCTGAGAATTCTTCATATCCTTTGCTTAATTTTTGGGGAATGATGATAACATAGTTCATTTATTTAAATTTAAATTAATATTATCTCCCTTTGTTGGAACTTTCTGCTTGAGGTGGAATTTTGTCATTCAGTTGTTTCAGTCGTGTTTCAGTTCAGTCTTCATAAACCCATTTGGAGTTTTCTTGGCAACAGATAGATACTAGAGTGGTTTGCCATTTTCTTCTCCAGGTTATTTTACCAATGAGGAAACTGAGGCAAACAGGTTTAAGTCACACGGCCAGTAAGTGTCTGAGGCTGGATTAGAACTTGGGTCCTGCTACTCTTTCTACTGTGCCACCATGACTAAAAGGCAAAGGGGACAGAGGCAGTGTTATAAAGAAAGAGAGGTGTCCTAGGGAGGTATAGATACCAGTGACATGGATGTATCTTTATATTCTCCCTAGGACACCAACCCCAATCACTCTGGCTAGTTTTTTTAATTTCCCCTTTCAATAACAGTTGCCCAGGGAAAGACCCTGAAAAGTTAGGTGGATGGGTAACCCTTTCAGGTCCAACCTGGGGTTGGATAAATTATTAATATTGGGCTCTGATTAGCCTTGGATCATGTTTGCTATCTGACTGCGTTTGCTCCCTACCCAAGCGTCATGATATAAAGACCACTCAGGAAGGTTCTTATTAAACACTCTTTATCTATAATCTAAATCAGGGAAATGATAATCAGGATAAGGATTGGGGATTGGAGACCCTGTCAACCTAATATCTATAATCTATAATCACTCAGGTCTGGAGGCTATTGATTTAGTAAAGCTGGAGCTTTTGTTCTTCACAACCCCTCTGGCCAGCTTGGCCACTGCCAAACCAGAGAAAGTGACTGCTGTTGATACAGCTGTGTTGATGATGTTATTCTCTCAGCTTCTCACTATCCGTGTTTGGTGATGTACTAGCTCTTACAGCCTTCAGGAAATATTCAGATCATACCAACCCTCTGCTTCTTCAGACCTCCTAGCCTCCCTTCACCACCCAGGGACCCAGAGACCTAAAGAGCTAGGAAGATTCAGAGACCTAAAGATCTAAGGGACCAAAGTCCAAAGGACCAAAAACTCAAAGACCCAAAGATCCCCTCCAGGTGGCTGTTAGGGGTATTTATACTCCCAGGCCAACCAACTTTGCCCCTGCCTCACGGCATCTGGGAACATTCCAATCTCTCCAACTGCCTCCCTTGTCAATCAAGGTGATATCCAACATTTCTCAGGATTTGAATATAACAGCAGCTGCAGCAAGGAAAACCAAAAGTTATATTTCGGAGTAACCAACTGGCTCTGGTGTCAGAAAACCCTGGGTTCAAATCCCACCCCGGACACTAATTTTCCAAAATTGGACAAGTCTTCCTCAGCCTCAGTTTCTTCCCTTGTGAAATGAGAGGGTTGGCCTCAGGGCCAGCTTCAGAGTTAGGATGTTATGCTTCTGTGAAAAATGTGAAATTATCAAACCTGTGAGAAGAGCATCTGGCTTTCCTTCTATTATGATCGATTTTGATCCTGATCTTGATTATTGCAGTTGATTATCAGTTGATATAGATTTGATGTTATAGTTATCACTGACAGAGAGCTTCAGGTGATAACAGTTGATAACAATAGCAGGAGACAAACTATTATTTAAAAAATAAACTATCAGAAGGAGCAGGGACAGGAAAAGGAAATATAGATATTGATTATGGATCTATTTACCCTAAATCTAAGATTATCTCACTAAAAACCCAGAGCCCAAATCTGTCTCTCACGAGACGTCTTCTTCCCTGATAAATCAGAGCTAACTTAACTATTCTATCTGTCTAATAAAATAATTTCTAACTTACTAAACTAATCTATTTATAAAACTCCTTAAATAAATATTCACAGATTAAAGAGAAGTCTTTCTGTGTCCTCAGCACCAAGATTCACTGACAGGGTTTTACAGCCGCTCTTATCCTCCTGCTCTCTGCTGCTCCCGCGTGGTGATTCCAGGAACAGCCTGAGCTTCTCTCACTGTTGAAAACCCTCTCCAATTCTTCTCAGCTATCAAAGATGTTTTTCCAGGCTGTCTCCGAATTTTCAAAGAGCCAACTCCCTAGACACCTTTACCCAACAAGGAAAATCTAGAGAGTGACCAGTATTCCTAACTGCCTCTTCCAAGGGGGTGCTGGGAATTCTTTGCCCCTGACCCCCTGAAAATTCTCTTGCTGGTTAAAGGAGCCGAGATGAAATTTAAAACTTTCTCTAGCTTAAAATCCTTATTTCTACTTAGGAATTATTCTTTAACAAAGCTAATTAGCTAATTAATTAACACTTCTGTTCTTTCAAATCTCCCATGCTCTGAAATGGCCTTTCTTTTACCTTCCTTCTCCAGAGAAAGTATTCAATAAAGAAGTTTTTTCTAGATTTTCTTGGCATAAGCATTTAAGTGTCTTAAAATTCATTCTAAATAACATATTATAAAGAAGTGAATTTTCCACCATCCCCCTTTTTTAAGATGGAAAATAATTCTTCTTTTTTTTTTTAGCTATTCTTTTGTTCAGTAAATCCATCAAATCCCAGATACGGTTCTACTAAGCATGAATAATTCTGTCCACAAGGAGGTATGAGAGCTCACTAATTTTTTCCTCTTAATATTTGGCCAAAGGGTTAGGATTTTTTATTTGAGAAAATATCACTTAAAAGTAGTATTTTGGAGGATTCAATTTGTTTGCAAGTAGATGAAGGGATCTTGGGTATTTCTATTGGATGTTAATCTTTCACAAGGCCAAAGGGTGGCTGTCCATCCTGATCTCTTTGGCGCTCGACATATAGTGGTGTTTAATTGATACTAATGGTGAATTCAGTCAACTCAACAGGAGAAAATCAAAATAGGTTTCATTTACAAACATTGAATATAGTGGGCACCTGATTTTTTTTAATATAAAAAAACTTTTCTTAATTTTGACTTATTAGCAAATCAAATCATAGCTTTTCTATTTATCTCAGATATTTTGCAGAATTGAAATAATCATGAAAGACAACATTTTCCAAAACCCACAGTTGGTACAGTTTGGGGGATTATGTTTTTTATCCTCCACCTCCATTTCTGCATCATATTGTATCCCCATTCAAAAATGGTGTGTGACTCATTCTAGACCTTTTCTGCCTGTAACTTATAATTTCTCTCTGCCCATATCAAACTTTGAAAACATGGTATGTGGGATAGACTTCAATTTTTTAAAGTAAATTATATTGATCCAGCCATCCTGAAAAACAATTTGCAATCCTGCTTAAAGAAAAAAAAAGTCCATATCCTTTAACCCAAAATATCACTGCTAGGGTATACCCCAAGAAAGACCCATAAATACCAAATTATTTATTGCAATACTTTTTGTAGTAGTGAAAAATTGGAAATAAAGGTATTCACCAGTTTCCTTAATGGTGGTGGATTCTGCCTCACTGGAAGTTGCACAGGGGGAGGTTAAATGAACTCTTGTCAGGCCTGGTGTATTGGGAATTCCTTTGGGGTGTAGGTTGGCCACTGAGGGCTCTTCTTCAGATTCTGTGTGATTTTATGATCAGGTTATGCCTAAGTAAATTATGTTACATGGAAGTAATAGGAACATTCCTGTACCATAAGAAACAATCAATATGAAGAATTCAGAGGAACCTAGAAAGACTTCATGAACTGATACAGTCAGGAAACAGGGTACACTATGGCTGCCATAAGGGAGAGTTAGAAAGAAGGAATGAAGAAAAAAGAAAAGAAATTAAACCTTGAGTAATTGGGATGTCTGAGCATGGCACCAGAGAAAGTTTGAGAAAATCTGCCAAAAGAGGCAGAATGGTATGTATGGTAGCAACATGTTGAATATGCCATCACTATGTCAGTTGATTTTGCAGAACTATTTTTTCTTTCTTTCTTTTTAAAACTTTGTTGCAAGGAAAGGCTCATGTTGGGTAGAGGAATGGGAAAATAGATTTAAGAAATGAATGTGATGAAGCAACTAGATGGTTCAGCAGTTAGAGAGTCAGGCCTAGAGATGGAAGGTCTTGGGTTTAAACCTGGTCTCAGATACTTCCTAGCTGTGTGATCCTGGGCAAGTCACTTAACAGCCCTTACCACTCTTCTGCCTTGGAACCCCAAACACAGTATAGATCCTAAGATGGAAGGTGAGGGTTTAAAAACCACATATACTTCATCTGAAAGGACAAAAGGTCAAGAATATCAAGGAAACTAAAAAAAAATGAAGGAAAATGCCATAGCAGACCAGATCTCAAACCAAACTATAAAGCAGTAATCCTCAAAACAATCTGGTATTGGCTAAGAAATTGAATAGTAGATCAATGAAATAGATTAAATATACAAAAATACAATTAAATATACAAAAAATACAATGCTATTTGCCTCCTGAGAAAGAACTGTTGGAGTCATCTTTCACATCAGAGGTAAATAATCATAACAACCTAGTGTTTGATAAACCCAAAGACTCCAACTTTGGGGATAAGAACTCATAAAGTTGTTTAACAAAGACTTCTGAGAAAATTGGAAAAAAGTATGGCAGAAACTAGGTATAGACCAGTATATCACATATACCAAGATAAGGTCAAAATGGATATATGATATCAAAATAAAGAGTGATACCATAAGTAAATTAGGGGAAACATAGTTTACCTGGCAGATCTTTGGGGAAGGGAAGAATTTATGACCAGACAAAAAATAGCATTATAAAATGTAAAATGAATAATTTTGATTTATTAAATCAAATAAGCTTTTGTACAAACAAAACAAATCTAACCAAGATTAAAAGAGAAACAGCAAACTAGGAAAATATTTTTATAAAAAATATCTCTAATAAAAGTATAATTCTTCAAATTTATAGAGAACTAAGTCAAATTTAGAAGGATACAGGTCATTCTCAACTAATAAATGGTCAAAGGATATGAACAAGCAATTTTACAATGAAGAAATCAAAGCCATCAATAATCATATGAAAAAATGTCATCAATCACTCTTGATTAGAGAAATGCAAATTAAAACAATACTGAGGTACCTTCCTCCTCACATCTATCATATTGGCCAGTGTGAGTGTAAATATTGGATAATTCAGGTAACTGGACAGATAAATGTTGGGATGTAGCAAAATTGGGACACAAATGCATTATTGGTGCAGTTGGGATCTGATCCAACCATTCTAGAGGGCAATTTGGAACTATGCCCAAAAGGCTATAAAACTGTGCATACCCTTTGATCCTATAATATCACTACTGGGTCTGCATATCAGAGGTCATAAAAAAGAGGAAAGGACCTATTTGTATAGAAATATTTATTGCATCTCTTTTTGTAGTGGCAAAGAATTGGAAATTGAAGGAGATGTCCATCCATTGGGGAATGGATGAACAAATCGTGGTACATGTTGGTGATGGAACTATTGTGCTATAAGGAATGATAAGCAAGATGATTTAAAAAAAAAAAGCTGGAAAGATCTGCAGGAACTGATGCAGAGTGAAATAAGCAGAACCAGGAGAATATTGTACACGATAACAGCAATACTGGATGATGATTATCTGTGAAAACTTGGCTATTCTCAGCAATGTAATGATCTGAGACAATCCTGAAAGACTTATGAAGGGGAACACTATTCACCTCCAGAGAAAAAATTGTTGGAGTCATCTTTCACATCAGAATATTTTTTGGTTTTATTTTGGGGTTTTGGATATGTATGAGTGTGGTCTTACAACAATGACCAATATGGAAATGTGTTTTGCATGACAATAATAATAGAAATTTTAAAACACACACATGTGTATACATATACATACATGTATATGTGTATATATATTTATATATACATAGACACCCACATATAATGTATATTTTAATTCCAGCTCTGCTACTTAGTAATTGGGATCCAGAGACAAGCACAGGGTAGTAGGGGGAAAAAGCACCCAGGTTTAGAATGAGAAAACCTGCATTGAATCTTGGCTCTCACTGCCTGTCTCTGTGATCTGAGGCAAATCTCTTTCCTCCTCTAATCAGGACTTGGATAAAGTCAGTGGCTCTCAGAATAGTTTGCAGACCCCTTTGAGTCACTGACACCTTTGCATGAGTGTCCCTAGAGTCAAAACTCTTTTCATAACAATACTAAGAAATTATTTGCCTGTTCAGATACTCATCCCTTTTCCATTTCTGTGATGCTGGATTTGTCTCTCTCTCTCTCTCTCTCTCTCTCTCTCTCTCTCTCTCTCTCTCTCTCTCTCTCACACACACACACACACACACACACACACACACACACACACACACACACACACACTTCAACCAAAACAATATTGCGACAGATTGAATGTTGAAGCAGCTGTCTTCTACTAAGTTGGACATTAAAAAGATTTGCACAAATATGTAAAATGATGCCACTTTTCTCATTACATTTTTTTGTTTTAGAATATATATTTTTCATTAACATATGTTTATGTCACCATGTACTGAATTCATTACTGTTATTTTAATGAATGAATATTTTAAATGTATATTTTAATTTCTAATATCATAATATAATTTATATTTAATTTGTAATATATTTAATATAATACATACAATGTTTAATTTATAATATAGCCAGATATAATACATAAACAAAAGCTCTTGAGGATCTTCCATAATCTTTAAAGGTGTAATGGGGTCCTCAGACCAAAAAGTTCAAGAACAACTAGATGAGATGATCTCTAAATTTCTCCTAGCTCTAAAGCTTATGGGATTATGAAGTTATGCCATCTCTCTGAGCCTCAGTTTCTTTATTTGCAAACTGAGAATAATGTCTGCACCATACACTTGATAGCACTGTCTTGAGGGAAGTCAAATATTATCACTTCTAAATTCCCAACTTCTTTCTCCTATGTCCCCTTTTCTCCACTCCCAGCTACCCTCTAATTTCAGACCACCATCACTTCCCCCAAGACTACTATAATAGCTCCTAACTGCTCTGCCTCCCTCAAGTCTCTCCTTTGCTCTATGTCAAAGTGATTTTCCTAAAGAACATAATCTCCACATCACTCCATCTTCAGCAAACTCTTTGGTGGTTTAGTCATTCTGTTGGTATCTGATTCTGTGTGACTCTATTTGGTTTTTTGTGTTTTGGTTTTTTGGCAAAGGTACTGCAGTAGATGTTATTTCCTTCTCCAGCTCAATTTTACAGATGAGGAAAGCAAGGCAAACAGGATTATTATATTATTTAAATATATATTTGATTTTATTTATATTACTATTATTTATAACACACTATTTATAATTATACATTATTTGTAATATTAATATTTGTAATTATATTAATATATAATAGCACTATTATTTATATATTTGTAATATTAATATTATTTATACTTATTTTACTATTATTTTAATAGTAATATTTATAATCCTATTGCTGTTATTTGTAATATTACTATATTTATTATTATAGTAATGTTGTTTGTAATATTCATGCATTATATTATATATTATCATTAATAATGACTTTGTGGCTTGCCTAGGGTCACACAGTCAGTAATTGTCTGAGTCTGGATTTGAACTCAAGTCTCCTGGACTCCATGCCCTTTATCCATTGCACCACCTAGCAGCCCATTTGCAAACTCTAATGGCTCCTTATTAGCTCCAGGATCAATATAAAATATAATATAATAATAAAATGTAATTTTTTTGGTATTTAAAGCCCATTAGAAGCTGGCTCCCTTCCTACTTTCCAGTCTTCTTAACACTTCCCTTCCCTTCCCAGACTCCTAAGATCCAGGTTCTACCAGTCTACTTGCCATTCCTCCTGCATGTGCACAAATCATGTCTTTGGGTAGACCATTTCTCCTGCCTGGAATGCCATCTCCCTCCTCACCTCCATCTCCCAGCTTCCTTCAAGACTTCCCAGCCCTCCTTCCTTTCAAAATTACCTTCCATGACTGTGAAATCCTCATAGAAGGCCAATTCACAAGCAAGTCAAGACATCAGCCCATGTTGTCATCAGTCCTCTTCAAAATGAAGATGGAACAACAACTTCCCATTCAGACTGTCCCAGATGTACAGAACTACCTGCATGTGGTCTCCGCGCTGGAACGTGTGGTCCTCGAGGGCTGGCCATTAACTGGTTTTTGCCTATCTAGCCACGTGCCTGGAATATTTTTTTCCTGTTAACCAGCATTCATTAACTGGCAGTGTGCTAAGTATTGAGAGGGCTTAATAAAATAAACTAAAATAAGCTCCAAGTTATACAATAGATCAATTGTTTCCCCACATTACATTTTCAATCTTTTACCTAGTGTGAATCTTGTTGAATCCTCACCACTCTTGTGAGGTAGGTACTACAGGAATTATTATGCCCTTTTTACAGATGGGGAAACTGAGGCCAAGAGCTTAAGTGACTTGTTCACCGTCTCAGAGCTAATAAGCATCAGAAACAGAATTCTAACATGGGTCTTTCATGTCTCCAAGTCCTAACATAGGGGCAAAGTCCTAACATAGGGGAAAGAGTGCTGGCTCTGGAGCCAAGGAATCTGGGCAAGTTTTTCCTTCCTTCCTTCCTTCCTTCCTTCCTTCCTTCCTTCCTTCCTTCCTTCCTTCCTTCCTTCCTTCCTTTCCTTTTTCCTTTATCCATTTATTTAGGTAGTTCAGTAGTTAGTTATTTAGATCGTTATTTATTTATTTATTTGTTTATGTATGTATGTATGTATGTATGTATCTATTTATTATGTCTCTGGACCTGAGAGTCTTCATCAGTAAAACAAAGGGGCTGACAGGCAGTTAGGTAGCCCAGTGGATAGAGTATGGGGCCAGGAGTCAGGAGGATTTGGGTTCAAATTTGACCTCGGACATTTTTCCTGGGTATGTGACCCTGGGCAAATTGATTAATCCTGATTGCGATTGCTGAGTCCTTGCCATTCTTTGATACTTAGTATTGATTCTAAGACAGAAGATTAAAAACAAAAACAAAACAAAAACAAACAGAGCAAAGGGGCTGGACTAGATGACCTCTAAAGCCACATTCAGCTGGTAGGACCTGTTAAATTCTAAACTGTGATCCATTTCATACTCCCTGCTTTATGGTTTCTAATATTTTCTTTAGGGTTTGCTTAAGGATATGTTTGCTTAGAATCTTGTATCTGCATAGAGATACTCTTCCTCTCCGGAGGGTATAAATGAATTGATATTATTTACTATAAAATATATACATTCATGGAAATTGAGGGGTGTAGGAAGTAAATTAAGGGACAGAGTTAATTTCAGGGATTAGCTTTAAAAAGAAAAGAAGGGAACTTGGATACAAGCCCTCGGAGAGGATTCTGAGAAGGAGAGAGGGATTGTGGGAGTTGTACTGGCAATTAACTGTCATTTGCACTTTCTGCTCAGATCTTTACCAAGCTAGAAGGAGGTGTTTTTGCTCTGACAGTTTCCCTTGGAAGTCCAACATCTCGTGGAGAGATTAGGGACTCCTTGGATGAGAGTCTGCTTTGGAGTGAACTGTTTCCCTGAGCACAGAGATCATCTGCCAGTTATTCATCTGCCAGAAATCCTCCTGGGCTAAGGTAATCCAAAAATTGTTATCTGGGACTTTGGGTTATATAGTATAGCCAACCCCAGGCTTCCCTTTTCTCTCTTTTTTTTTTTGTTAATCCAGAGTAAATAGATTAGGATAGAGTTAGATAGTTTTGAGGTTTTTTTAGATAAGACCAGGGAGCTATAGGCAGGGCCCAGAGAAGACCAGAAGCCCATCTCTTGCGAGATGCTTAGAGGTTGGGTAGAGCCTAGATTTTAATAGTGTTAGGATCTTGCCTACCAGTTTTCCTTACTCTCATTATAAAATAAATCTCATTTTATTATAAGCCAAGGGGTTTGTTCTTTACTGGCCCTGGGGAGGTTCCTAGGTGGGTTATATCATCTCACATCCCTCTAGGAAGGTTACCTATTTCAGGGGATGTCCATCCACTGGGGAATGGCTGAACTAATTGTGGCACATGTTGGTGATGGAATATAATTGTGCTATAAGAAATGATAGGCAAGATGATTTCAGAAAAAGCTGGAAAGATCTGTGAGAAGTGATAGAGAGAAATAAGCAGAAGTAGGAGAACATTGTACATAATAACAGCAATATTGGATGATGATCATCTATGAAAACTTGGCTCCTCTCAGCAATGCAATGATCTGGGACAATCCTGAAAGACTTATGATGGGGAATGCTATCCACCTCCAGAGAAAGAACTGGTGGAATCATCTTTTACTTCAGTGTATCTTTGGTTTTATTTGGGAGTTTTGGTTATATACGACTTTGCTCTTACAACAATGACCAATATGGAAATATTTTGCATGATGATAAAAAATGAAAAATAAATGAAAATAAATTTATAGACATGGAAAAATATGCATTCATATACACATTAATACATTGTTATATCCATAATTGACACCTTTTTCCTGCTAGGAACTTTGTGTATGGGAAGTTTATTCACTCTTTATCATCTCCCTCTCTGACTTCTGGTTTTCTTTGAGACTCAGCTCCAATCCCATCTTCTGTACAAGGCATTTCTAAATTTCTAAAAAACACTTCCCCCCAAACTGCTATTGCTTTCTATCCGTGATTACTGCCCATTTACACTATATATATTTTATATTTATAATTATTTATATATTGGCTTCTTCATTAGGATATAAGCCACTTGATGACAGGGACTGGATTTTTGTCCTTTTTTAATATATATATTCTTGGTACTTAGCATGACGCCTGACACATTTTCATTGTTCAGTTATTTTTCAGACATATACAGTTCTTCCTGATCCCATTGAAGATTTTCTTGGCAAAGACACTGGAGTGGTTTGCCATTTCCTTCTCCAGCTCATCTTACAGATAAGGAAACTGAAGCTAAAAGGATTAAATGATTTGCCCAGTATCACATACCTCATAAGTGTTTGAGTCCAGATTTGAACTCAGGAAGATGATTCTTCCTGATTCCAAGCCTGGCATTCTGTCCACTGTACTACTCAGCTGCCCTGACACATAGCAAGTGCTTAATAATCAATCAATCAGTCAATCAACATTAAACATGAAGTGCCTACTTTGTGCCAGGCATGTGCTAAGAGATGGGAATACAAAAAGAGACAAAAGACTGACCTTGCCCCAAGGAACTTTCTCATTTCACAGGTGGTGGGCTTGGTGAACCAACCAATAATAATAAACAAACAAAATATATACAAAGAAGGACAAATAGATCATTAAATATTTAAATAAATATATTAAAAATCAAATATATGCAAAGAAAGGATGAATAGATCATTAACAGAAGGAAGGCACAAGAATTTTTTTAAACCCTTGCCTTCTGTCTTAGAAGCAATACTGTGTATTGGTTCTAAGGCAGAAGTGCAGTAAGGGCTAGGCAATGGGGGTTAAGTGACTTGCCCAGGGTCACACAGCTAAGAAGTATTTGTGATCACATTTGAACCCAGAACCTCCTATCTCTGGGCTTGGCTCTCAATCCACTGAGCTCCCCCACCTCAGCTGCCCCCAGGCACAAGAATTAAGAGACTGAATGATCCATAGAATCTAAGTTAGCCTTAGTGTTAGCCTACATTACATCAAGGAAAAGATTACTGATACCTCCAGAAGAAGGACTTTGAGCCATACTGGAAAGGACCCTGTCAAATTCTACCCATTTTGACAATGGCTGGGTGATTTAGAAACAGAACTATGCTATTTGCAATATACAAATCCAACTTCAGAAAGAAATCCACTTTACAAAAACCTCCTTACTGAGTGCAGTGGATTGAGCACAGGACCTGGAGTCAGGAAGATCCAAATTCAAATCCAACCTCAGATACATACTTGCTGTGTGACTGAACTGTGGATGAGTTGCTTAACCCCTATTTTGCCTCAGTGCTTCACCTATAAAATGGGGACACATTGGGCAAAGAAATGACAAACCACTCAAGTATCTTTGCCAAGAAAATCCTCTGAACTTGTTCATGGAGCCATGGAGAGTCAGACAACTCAATCAACTATGTTCTCTCTTTTCACTCCTAACTTCTTAACTTGGTGTTCCCATCTTCTAACCCCTCTAAAAAAATAAAACCCTAAAAAAAAGGCCTCCGAGTGAAAACAGAAGTCACCTGTGTCTGGCCCCACATGTCTTCCTCCCACCCCCACTCAGTTCTTCCTCCTGCTCTCTTGCTTTTCTGTCGTAGGCTCTCACATGTGCCAGCCCTCTTCGTGTAGATACAAAGTGAGAAATGTCTGTAGAAACATACAAAAACAGGAAGGTCTGTCATTTTTGTCTTTGTAGAAACTCTTCCATGACTTCTCCCAGGGGTTCTTCACCTGGGGTCCCTGAACTAAGTGTTTTTTATGTATTTTTTAAAACCTTAACAACAATTTTAATAAAATGTTTTCTTTGGCATCCTATGCAATTTACTTTAAGCATCTTAAAATTTTTTTTATTTTTAAATTTAAATTGAAAAAAAATTTAATTGTTTTGAGATGCCCATGGGTTTCACCAGACTTCCAAAGGGGTCCATGTCACCAAAAAAAGGTTAAGGACCCCTGACTTAGTAGATACATCCCAGGAAGTTGCCTCAAGTACACAGAGGCTCATGAACTTGCCCCCAGGATCTAGAAGTTTGACTAATATAAGAGGGAACATTATGAGACTGGCCATAAATTCTATTATTTTATTTCATCAAAAAAAGAGCAGGGGAAAAGGATGGAAAAAGAGAGAAACTAGGGCAGGACATCTCAGGCTTTTCCTAAGTAGTCAACATGAGAGGAAGAGGAGGAGAGGAGAAGCAAACTCCCTGCTCTTGAGAGGACCCTCCAGGGTACCATTAATTTGGGGCTTCTCATCTTGTAGCCCTCCACAGATCTGTACATCCAGGGAAGTTGGGCTAAGGAAGGCAGGTCAAAGGAGAAGGTGATGGCAAAAGCAATGTTGGGTCAGGCATGGAGACGGAGCCCACCCTTGCCCACAATCCACTATGGGGCAGCCACCTCTCAGATTACCTTTTGTGTGGCTTTCCCCAAAAAATTTTTGCCCCAGGTGAAAAAGTTTGTCATTTTTGGGCCAGAGTCCCATAACTTATTTGTCAGGGGGTGGAGGGTAAGGCAAACATTTATTAAGCACCTACTACATGCCAGGCATTGGGCTAAGAACCTGACTAATATTATCTCATTTGACAGGTAGGAATTAAATGCAACATATGTTTTTATTTAAAAAAAAAAATAGCAGTCTTTGAGCACCTGCTGGGGGAGATACTTTATTTTTAATCTTTAGAACAGCTTCATTCCAACAGAGATGAGTGTACCCGCACGTTTCTGCTGTGACACTTGGTTTCACTGACAAGATTTGATTTCAGTCACCTTCTAGGTCACCACCTAAAGCTATTTTGGTCTCAGTTAGGAAGTAGCTGAGTCAAAAAGTTCATTTGAAGTAGAGAGGAGGGGCTTTCAGAAAGAAAACAAGGGGAGATGTGGGGAAATATTTGAAAAGATGGGGGGGAGGGGGGTCTTATTGCCTGTGGGGAAGATGATTAAATAGGAATACAAGCCAAACCGGCCAGAGAGGAAGTGTAAATAACTGAGGCAGGTTTCTTTCTTCTTCTTACAAGATTGTATCTATTCTGTATCAAGTGATAACATTTGTACAATCCAATAGAATTGCTTGTTGGCTCTGGGAGGGGGGAGGGAAGAGGGGAAGGAAAGAAAATGAATCATGGAAAAATGGAAGAATATTTAAAAAAATTTTTTTTAAATAGAATATATTTCTGGATTGCCAAGTATCCCTAAAAAAAAAAAAAAAAAAAAAAAGATTGTACCTATTCGATGGTTAGTTGTTTTAAAAGTGTGTTACTGGGGCAGCTGGGGGCTCAGTAGATTTAGAGCCAGGCCTGGAGAGGAGAGGTCCTGGGTTCAAATTTGACCTCAGACACTTTGTAGGTGTGTGACCCTGGGCAAGTCACTTACCCCAATTGTCTAGCCCAGGGATTGGCAACCTTTTTGGCCGTGAGAGCCATAAACGCCACATTTTTTAAAATGTAATTTCATGAGAGCTGTACAGTGCTCACAGTGCGCGTTCCTGTAACAGTGTCTGAAAAAAAATTGACTTTATGGCTCCTGCAGAAAGAGCCATATCTGGCCCTCAAAAGAGCCAAATATGGCTTGAGAGCCATACGTTGCTGACCCCTGGTCTACCCCTTACCACTCTCCTGCCTTGGAACCAATACACAGTATTGATTCTAAGACAGAAGGTAAGAGTTTATAATAATAATAATAATAATAATAAATGCATTATTGGAGGCTGCTAGATGGTTCAGTGGATAGAGAACCAAGCCTGGAGATGGGAGATCTTGAGTTCAAATTTTGTCTCACACTTCCTGGGCAAGTCACTTAACCCTCATCACTTAGCCCTTACTGCTCTTCTGCTTTGGAACTAATACCTGATTCTAAAACAGTAGGTAAGGGTGTTTTTGTTGGTTTGTTTATTTTTTAAGGAATATTATTTTTAATTTTTTTTTTTAGAATATTTGTCCAAGGTTACATGATTCATGTTCTTTCCCTCCCATCTTCCTTCCCCCCTCCTGGAACTGACAAGCAATCCCACTGGGTTTTACATGTCTTATTACTTAAAACCTATTTCTATATTATTCATATTTGTTAAGGGTTTTTAAGTGCATTATTAATAACTAAAAAACTTTTGATGCTTCTAATTTTTTGGCACGGCCAGCTATACAGCAGCTAGAGTGCTAGTTAGCAAAGCACTCTGAAATTCATCTACTCTACCGCCTCACTTGACAAACGAGGGAGCCAAAGGCCAAGAGAAGGCAATTCACGTGTGCAAAGTCACACAGCGAGCATGGTGTAGAGCTAACACTAGACCCCCAGGTTTCTTCACTCATAGTGCATTGATCTCTAACCATACAGATTGAATGCCAGACCTATAACCAAAGAAACCCCCCCTTTTTTTTAGTCATTTTTCAGTTGTATCCAACTTTTCGTGACCCCATTTGGGGTTTTCTTGGCAAAGATCTTGAAGTGGTTAACCATTTCCTTCTCCGACTTATTTTACAGATGAGGAAACTGAGGCAAACAGAGTTAAGTAACTTACCCAGGGTCACACCATTAGGAAGTATTTGAAGCCAGATTTGAACTCAGAAAGAGGAGCCTTTCTAACTGCAGAGCAGGAATTCTAGCCACTGCACCCACTACCTAGTTGTCATAAAGAAAGGCTTTAATAACTGCTTATTAAATAACTTTAGTAATAATATAATTATGAAATAATTAAAAATTTAATAACTTTAATAACTGCTTATTGCCCGAGGAAAGCTCATCCAGCCCCCCTGTTTCACAGATGAAGAAACAGAGACCTAGGGAGAGGAAGTGACTTGTCAAACTATATCTGCTCAGGATAGAAAACCAAGCCTTGATGCAATATCAAGAATCCTGCTTTCTTAGAAAATACTCCGAGAACAGAGTGTCCCTGGTTTGAAGCACCATCTGCCTGCTCCAATTCTTTGGGGACGAATAGCCTGGCCTGCCACTCTAATGGGGAGAGCATCAGAAAAAAGGGAAGGCACCGGCTCTTGTTCCTTCTTGCCCCCGGGCTCCCCTCTCCACGCAGAGTTGTCGCTCTGGGGCCATCTGCTTCCTGTGTAGCTTGGAGTGAGCCAGGGGACCAAGCTCAGAAACAGAAGTGGCCATCCTGAAGGAAACAGGGATACGGCCATTCTTGTTCCTGCGGTTTTCCTCTGATTGCCCCACCAGGGGAGCAGGCAGCGCATGGCTCTCACATGGTTTTCAGTCGGTCTTGGGTAACTTTCAGGCATCCCGGCAGGGTTTTATTGGGGTTTTTCCTCCCTCTTCAACCTTAAACTATTTCTACTTTGCCTTCTGTTGTCTGTAGCTTCCACATACTGATATTTCAACTCAGTTGTTGTTTTTTAAACCCTTATTTCTGTCTTAAAATTGATAGAAGCGTGGCTTCCAAGGCAGAAGAGAGATAAGACCTAGACAGTGTGGGGTTAAGGGACTTGCCCAAGGTAACACACCTAGGAAGTGTCTGAGGTCTTCCCGACTCTGGGTCTGACACTCTGTTCCACTGTGCTACCTAGATGCACCACAGGTCGGTTTTTGGAGAGTTAATTCCTTAATTCTAATTCCCAAACTTTCTCTATCTGGAGACCCTTGGTTTTTCTACTGAGCAACCCTAGGCTCTCTGAATTGTCCCTCCTAAGCTCCTGAGCATCTACTGCTTCAACTACCCAACATCAATAGAATCCATGGGTTCCAAGAACAGTTTTTGCCAGAAAATGTTCTCTCTTTCAAATAAATGTTCTGAACCTTTCCCCACCTCCACCCCCCCCCATTCTTTTTATGTCAGGGGCTCTCATAGCTAAGCTAACTCCTGATGGGCAGGGAGGGGTGACTTTTTCCACTCTCCCCTCCTTTTTGTTTCAAGTTAAACATATTATTTAAAATTTTTCTAGGTGAGGAATTTAGGAGACTGCTTTAAGCAACTGCAGATATAGAGGAGCACTTAAATTAGCTTATATTGGCTTTGGAGAGCTTGCTGAAGCCCTATCAATTCAAACAAATGTTCCTTTTGGTGTATATTTTGCAAATTGAATATACAAGCCATGTGGCTGAAACAGCATTTAGGCATTCATTCCTTGCAACCCAGGGTGTGTGGACTTCTAAGTGGTTCCTGGATAGATTTGGGGATCAATGAACTTGGATGGGAAAAAGAATTGGATCGTTATTTCACTAATCTCTATCTAAAATTTGAAGTTTTCCTTGAATTATTTAAAAGAATTCTTCTGAGAAGGGGTCCATAGACTTCGTCACTGGGCCAGTGGGGTCAGTGACACTCCATGGTCTTGAAGAATTTGATTTTGGGGGCCACATACCAATACCAGAGGAAATGGTTTTCTTAGACTTCATTGGATGGCCTGCTACAAATGTTGCAGTCATCTGTCTCAACTGGGGGATGCTGTCCTTGAAAGTTGATTAGCAGTAGTTTTATTCACTCTCTTGGCCTGGGTACATGTAGCTCCCAAAGCAGAAAACTGGGTCAGTGCTCTAGATAACACCCAGCAAACTGTGCCCTTCTAGTTGGTTGGAGCCTACCATTCAGAGTCTCACAGAAAAAAATGTATTAGAAGGAAAGCAAAACAGACTCTTAAATGCAAAATCAGTAGGCCCCAAAGATAGATGTAGATGCCCAGTGGCACTTCTCTCTCTGGCTCTTATTTCCTCTTACTCTATTTCTGTTTGTCTCTATCCCTCTTTCTCCTCTCTCCCTCCTTCTTTCTTTCTCACTCTCTCTCCCCTTCTCCCCATCTCTCTCCCTCCCTCTCTCTTTCTCTCTCCTCTCTCTTTCCCCCCCCCTCTCCTCTCTGTCTCCCTCTCTCTCTTCTCCTCATTCCTGCATCACTCTCTCATTTCTCTCTCTTTCCCTCTCCCTCTTTTTCTCTCCCTCTTTCTCTCTCTGTCTCTCTTCCTCTTTCTCTCTCCCCTTTTCCCCTCCCCTCTCCCCTTTGTCTCTCTCTTTCCCTTTCCCTCTCTCTAGTGCCTTCCCTTTGTTGAGGATCCCCCTCTTATCCTGTCTATAGATTGTTTGTACATAATCATTTGCACATCACCCCTTGCCCCCCCCCCCCGCCCAACCCTTAGACTGAATTCTTCTATAGCAGGGACTGTCATGTTTTTTCTTTGTATCCCCAGCTCTTAGCAGAGTGCCTGGCACATAGTAGATGCTTAATAAATACTTGCCTGACTTCTCTCCCTCCATCTTCCAACTCCTTAGCCACCTAACCAAGTAGTTTCTCAGAAAAAGCAAAAATAAACATTAATGGTTGTAATCTTTTAGTGTCCTCTCTCCTTGTAATATGAGGTCAAAACCTTCTGGGTTTTCTTTCTTCTGATCATACCATTCCCCTTCTTTCTATATTATTTCTCCTTTTTTTCTTTAAGTTTCTCTCACATGTACATCTCATCTTGGAGGAGAACATAAATCTAACCTTATAGCACTCCCTGGAGGAGCTCCCTTCAAACTCTTCCCTTCTCACAGCTGCCAAATTAGACTTCCTAAGTGTATGTGTCTAGCCACATTCTCTACATTCCAGCCCAACTAGACTATTAGCTGTTCCCATATTTGTCCTGCTCTCTCCCCTTTCTGTGCTTTTGCCTGGGATGCTCTTAAATCCTCTTAAGGCCTAGTCACCGACTCCTTCATGAACTTATTTTGAAGGCCTTGGCCATGGGCTTCTCCATGAAATCCTCCTCTTCAAGACCTTGGCCAAGGGCTCCTCCATTAAATCCTCCTCTTCAAAACCTTGGCCATGGGCTCCTCCATGAAATCTTCTTCTTCAAGGCCTTGGCCAAGGGCTCCTCCATGAAATCCTCCTCTTCGAAACCTTGACCATGGGCTCCTCCATGAAATCCTCCTCTTCAAGACCTTGGCCAAGGGCTCCTCCATGAAATCCTCCTCTTCAAGACCTTGGCCATGGGCTTCTCTATGAAATCTTCCTCTTTAAGGCCTAGGCCATGGGCTCCTCCATGAAATCCTTCTCTTCAAGGGCTTGGCCATGGGCTCCTCTGTGGATTTTCCCCTGATCACTCAAACCCCAAGCTGACATCAATCTCTCCTCCATAAACCACTTCATTTCCCTGGGCCCCACTTTCCTCATCTGTTAAATGAGGAGGGTAAGACTTGATGTACCTTCCAACTAACTCAGATTCTGGTTTTCTTGGTAATGAATTTGTTTAAACTCCTCCCTTATCTTTCTCATAAAGTCCCTTGTTTTATATTTATCTGTGTGCATGTCTTGTCTCTCTCATTGGACTGTAACTTAATTCAACAAATAATGACTAAGCGTTTATTCCGCACAAGGTATTTAGTAGGTCCTGGGAATCCAGAAACAAACATCATAGGCCAAGCTCCTCTCCATGAATATAAAGAGGAATGTAAGCTCCCGGAGGGCTGGCAGCAAGTTGTTTTTCCTGTCACTCCAGCATATGGTGCAGGGCCTTACACACTGAAGGGGCTTAATGGATGCTTATTGAATTAATTAAATGTCCAGCCTCTGATTAATATCATCTGACTCTAAAGAATCTTGGAGCCTTTCTCTTTTTAGCTCTCCATAGGCCTTGAATTGGGAAATATTTTTTGAGGAACATCTATGTATTTCTTGAGCTGAACCCATTCCTACTTCTCCCAGAGATGTGTTGATAAAGCATTGATGGAAAGAAATAAAAATCATAATACACTAATAGCTGGCATTTATATATGCTTTAAGTTTTGCAATACACTTTAGCAATATGATTTCCTTTGATCCACAAGACAATCTTGACACGTAGGTACCATTATTATCCCTTTTTGAACAGATGAGAAAACTGAGGCATAGAGGGGTTTTGCCCAGAGTCACACAGCTATGAGTGTCTAAAGAGGGGACAGTTGGGTGGCTTAGGGGATTGAGAGCCAGGCCTAGAGATGGGAGGTCCTGGGTTCAAAATCTAGCCTCAGACACTCCCTAGCTATGTGACCCTGGGCAAGGCACTTAATCCCCACTGCCCAGCCCTTGCCCTTCTGTCTTGAAGTTGTTACTAAGATGGAGTATAAGGGTTTAAAAAATAAAACAAAAGCTTCCTAATTTTCACCCTTCCTCATCATAGTATAGAACGCTAGCACCTAGCACAGTGCTTTGGTTGTGGTGGAGTCCAATAAATGCTGAGTAGAAAGCTGGAACTAGGAGAGTGCTAGGTGGTGCAATAGACTGCAAATGGACTTGGAATAAAGAAGACCCAAGAATTTGGTCCTGGACAAATCACTTAACTTCTGTTTTGTCTCATTTTTTTTTTCATCTGTCAAATGGGATTAATAATAGCATCTCTCCTCCTCCCATTGTTTTTATGAGGATCAAGTAAAATATTGATAATGCAGGCATCCTTCTCAAGTATAAATGTAGACTGCTAATCCTCACATAAATATCTCTTCCGTCTGCATGGTAACTTAGTTTTAAAATATAATATTATCTATGTTTTATTTATTTTGTTAAATATTCCCCAATTACATTTTAATCCAGTTCAGGCTACACTGAGGATGTTGAGGGCTACCTGCAGCCCATTGGCTGCCTCTGGTGTAGTGACTAGAATATAGGACTTGTGAGTCAGGGGGACAGCTGGGTATCTCAGTGGATTGAGAGCCAGGCCCAGAGATGGGAGGTCCTGGGTTCAAATCTGACCTCAGATACTTCCTAGCTGTGTGACCCTGGGCAAGTCACTTAACCCCCATTGCCTAGCCCTTACCACTCTTCTGCCTTGGAACCAATATATAATATTGATTCTAAGGTGGAGGATCAGGGTTATCAATGCAAACAAGTCACTTCCCTATAGCTTGTTGTCTTATAGAGTTGCCTAGAATATTGAGAGGTTGATTAATTTGTCCATGGTCACACAGCTAGTAGGTAGTAGAGGCAGAACCCGAACCCTGAACTTCCTTCCTAGTCTTTCTTTTTCTTTTAAATCCTTACATCTTAGTATCAATTCTAAGACAAAAGAACATAAGGGCTAGGCAATGGAAGTTAAGTGACTTGCCCAGAGTCACACAGCTAGGTAGTATCTGAGGATAGATTGAACCTAGGATCTCCTGTCTCTAAGCCTGGCTCTCAGGCCACTGAGCCACCCAGCTGTCCCTCATATAGTCTTTCCAAATAATCTGGGAACCTCAAAGTCAATTTCATTGCAGACACAGGTTTTTAAAATGTGTTTTATTTCAAACATTAAAAATATTTTCTTTAAATGAAAAAAAACCAGCAGATAGAAAATATGTTGAAAAGGTATCCTATTGATACAGATATTAACCTTTGGTAAATGCTATCAGGAAATCAGGTAGACAGTTGAAAAATATTACTTCTGTCGACAAAATCACATAGAGTTGAGGTATTTTACAAAACAAGACAGTGATTTACATCCAGGTAAATTCTGTAGCATTAGTTGCCTTGCCACCTGCTAGAATTCTCCAATGTGGAGCAGGCTCATTTCTCTGGTGGCATCTTAGCTTGAGCCAACATTCATGAAACTAAGAATGCCCCTTAATTAATGTTAATGTTACCATGGAAACCTGGGATGGCTGGCTCCCAGCCACCCCAAGGATGTGACGCAAAGATTGACATAAGATAGTTAGAGGAGACATCTGCTTTGAGTGCTATGCTCAGGACTCCCCGCCCCCAACTCCTCTACCTACTCCAGAAACTGCTACAAACTTTCCAGAAACCCTAGATCTTGGTCACTGACCCAAGCAGAAAGCCAGAGTGTCATGCTCTTGCCCCAAATCCCCCATCATCCATTTTCACTGTTTCTCCAACGTAAGATGTCTTCACAGACTATCTCCATCCTCCGAGGTGCTGTGTGCACTTATACTTTCTGAAGAAAGGTTTTAGGTCACAAACCCTAGAAATGGGCTCTGATTCAGTGTGAAAGAGGAAGAGGATGCAGTTCTGGAATACTCACTGAGGAATTCAGAAACCATGATCCTTCTCATCACAGAATGGGAGACGCCACAAGCCACAGTTAACTGCAGTCCATTTCCCCAAGTACAGAAATACAAAATGAGTGCTGGTGTCCCTCCACGGCCTTATTGAGTCAGCATAGTAGACCTGTCCTATGACCCAGTAGACATATCAATACTGAAGAAGGGTGGAGAAGGGATCATAGGCACCAGAAAAGACCAGTGCTTGGGAGAGCCAAGTTGTGTTGAACCATTTTCCCCTATCTCGTGGTACTCACCTACAAGTCTCAATCTAGGCTCCTCCACTGGGTCTCCTACTTCCATCTCAAATCACTGGATTTGAACACATCGAAGAAAGTGTGGTATTTAGTGTGCCTGAACTTTTGGTTTATTCTTGCTTGGATCCCAAGAGGGTCTCACTCCTCCCCACTCTCATCAGAGACACAATTTCTCCATGTCCTCCAGGAAGCATCTGCCAACTTGTCCCTGGCAAATGAAGCCACAAATTCATTGCTTTCTTGGAGTTACTAGTGGCTTGGTGGTCCCAGTGTTCATCAGAACAAATCCTTTGGTGTTCCTCATTCCAAAAAAGAGCCTCAAGGCTGCACAAAAATCTGAATGCAATATTATACATACAGGGGTTTCCAGTTCTTCCTTGTCAGAAGAATAAGCTGATATTCTTGACATATCGCCTCTTACTATAAATGTTCATGTCTAGCAACTTTGCAGGTAGCTGCCCTCAGTCACTAGCACCATCATCATGGATGAAGGATGACATATGAAGCTTAGGTCCGGGGCTTCCCATGTGTTTAAAATCAATAATAGTCAATATGGAGGAGAATCTTAGTGCTAGCTTATAACTTTAGACCATCCACTCGAAGAATGATAAGGAACTTCCAGGGGCATCCAGCAGATCCCAATCTGAAGCAAAATCCCCCCTTGTGTAATCTACCCCATTCTCTGCTAGAGTCTCTGCAATGATGGGGAACTGGCCACTTCTCAAGAGAAACTTGGGGCAGCACTTTCTCAGGGAAGGCACAAGCCTCAAAAAAGAAGGTTCAAATTGACTTAGACTTCATTTCTCCTAGCTTATTGAGAGGGCCAGAGACAAGAGACAGGGAGACAAAGAGAGAAACGAGTACAAGACAGGTTGGGGAGTGCTCTTTGGTTAGAAAAAAAAAATACCTTCAGAGTTACAGTAATCCTGAAAGCAATCATCATTTTGAGATCAAAGCTTGCTGGCTCTCAGAGATAATGAATTATCTGAATTTCACATCTCAGCCTAACTTGGCTCAGCTTGAGTTTGTTAATCTTGTATGTGGGCAAAAAAAAAATACCTTTCAAATACTTTAAGAATTACAAGGTACAAAACAATCCTTTTTGAGGCAGATGCTTATTTTGAAGTTTCCTCTGAGTGATATTTCTGCTGTGCTCAGGTTCCAGAAACCTTTATGAAACTTCAGATAACATTAAAAAAACCAATACCAACCAACCACCCTTAAAAACCTACTTGATATATTTCTGAACTGAGATCCACTGACTAACCAGAAACAAGGATTTTTATAAGTTCACAGTTTAAAAGACAGCTTTGCAAATAACTCTTGGGTATCACAGAACTGGAAGAAAGGAAGAAATGAAGGAAGAAATGAAGGAAGAAAGGAAGAAAGGAAGAAAGGAAGAAAGGAAGAAAGGAAGAAAG
>NC_058133.1:168985043-168988848 GCF_016433145.1 Gracilinanus agilis
TAGCACAGTGGATAGAGTGCCAGGCCTAAAGTCAAGAGGACCTGGGTTCAAATCTGGTCTCAGATACTTCCTGACTCAGTGACCCTAGGCAAGTCACTTAACCCCAATTGCCTCATCTTTGCCCCTCTTGGAAAGAGTTAAAAAAAAAAAACAGCAAACTGGCAAGAATAGCTAAAAACAGCAAAACTCAAATCAGATGGACAGTGGGCAAAGAGGTTCCCTCTTGTGTGGTTGGTAGGACTGTTAACTTCTTTAAGCTTTGTGGAGGCCAATCTAGCAGTATTCAAACCAAAACACTGAACTGGTCCTGTTCCTTAATTCAGTAATGCCATTAGTTCACGGGTTTTAGAACCGGGAAGAATTTTAGATATCATCTAGTCCAGAAGGGTCAAAGTCACAGCCCACTAACTTCAAGCAGTTTAACAAAACTCCTGAGTGCCACCTGAGCCAAATTAAAATGTAGCTGGAATTATTTCGATCCATTAAGATATGTTTAATGAAATAAATGAAAAAAATAAAATGCAACAGAGATAACATTAATTTCTATTAACATAGTAAATCATACAGAGATCATATAATAAGGGCTAGAACCAGTATTCTAACCAGGTCCAAATCTAAAGGTTTAAAGCCATTAAACCATGGGTGCTTCTTATTGCTGGAACAACTGGAAAAGAAACACCCACAGAAACAGGATTTTTGGGGAGGAGTAGAGAAGTGTTTCTATATAAAAGTATCTGAATTGATACTTTTATTTAATTTTTTCCCTACTGAACTGATACATTCTTTTGGCAAGACAGGAACACTGCCAACTATAAAAACACATTTCTATCTGTATTAGACAAGCTTAAAGTGAGCTCTAAACCCAGAGAGAATTATAACCAGCATAGGACTAGTAGAGGGAGAATGGGATTTTGCTTCAGGGCACTGGTGAGGGGGGAATGGGAGAAGCAGGGAATGGTCTCTTAAAGATGTAGGGTATAAGAGAGAATGAGATTTGAATGCGTCCCTAATCAGATTGTCTCTTTTCCCTCCCTCCTTCTCCAATCTGACTGTCCTCAGCACTGTTAATTCCCTCTCCTGGCTCATCTGTTTCTACTCCAGACTTAAAAAAAAATACAAAAAAACCCCAACTAATTATGGCTCTGGCCCCCAGACACAGGTTCTCATGAAAATCACACCTGAAGCTAAGACAGAAGAAAGGTGATTTTTTTTTTACGTTTTTCTCACTTATTTCTCAATTCCTTTTCTCAAATCAAAACAATAAGTGCCCCAATGCGTTCTGGACTAATTCCTTTTGGGCCTCAGGCACACATCAATTTGCACATTTTTAAAGTTAAATCAAGAGAACTGGAATGTTTCTTCAATGGTCATTCATTTGTTAAATGGGCCAGGAAACTATGCCAGCCTCAGTTTTGTGCAGATTCAGAATGAGTGCCAAAAAACAAATACCTACATGGAAAGTGAGATGGGATGGTTTAAAAGGAAATCCTGGAAGCAGTTGGGCAGCTCAGTGAATAGAGAGTTAGACCTGGAGAAGGGAGATCTTGGGTTCAAATGTGACCTCAGACACTGACCCTGAGCAAGTCACTAAATCCCAATTGCCCAGCCCTTACTCCTCTTCTACTCTGGAACTGATACATCATACATCATTTCTAAGACAAAAAGTAAAGATTTAAAAAAAAATTTTTTTAAGGAAATCCTGCTCCCAGGGCCTACCTCTGTACTACTTCTTCATAAAAACACATTTTAAAATGTAAGCAAGGAGGATTTTGTGTCTTTAGTGTAATATTCCAGAGTTCTAGCCCAGAACCTGATAACTGTATTCTAGGATGACCTAATCATGTGAGCAAAGAAAACCAAGAATGCAAATTGTACAGAACTATCCCAGCGGGGTCATCTTACCTCATGATAATGCCAATGAATAGAATCGTTCCCAAAACCAGGCTTCCACCAGCTACCAAGAATGTGTAAGGTGAATGAGTAGAGTCAGGCTCTATAAAAGAGAAAATATAAGAATACCTCATTTTATTGGGCTTTACTTTATTGCCCTTTAGAGATATTAGGCTTTTAACAAATTGAAGGTTCAAGTTAACCATTTGCCAAACAAATCTATTAGCACCATTAAATTTTTTTAAAAACTTCCCCTCGATTACAAGTGTTAACTTTCAACATATGTTTTCTGAAACTTTGAGTCCCAAATTGTCTCCCTCCTTCCCTCCCTCCCATCTCCCCGAGATGGCAAGCAACCTGATCTGGGCCATACATGTAAGATCATTATCAGCGCCATTTTTCCAACAGCAAGTGCTCACATTGTGTTTTGTGTTACATTTTGGTAATTCTCCAATATTTACAGCTTTTTCGTTATGATTACATCTGTTGAGGTGATCTGTGATTAGTGATCTTTGATGCTACTATTCTAATTGTTTTGAGTGCCATGAACTACACTCATATAAGATGGTGAACTTAATAAATGTGTGTGATCCAGAGAAAGAACTGTGGGAGTAGAAATGCAGAACAAAAACATAGGATCGATCACGTCATTCGATGGGGATATGATTGGGGTTTTGATGTTAAAAGATCATTCTACTGCAAATATGAATAATTTAGAAATAGGTTTTAGACAATGATATATGTATAACCCAGTAGAACTGCTTGTTAGCTCCAGGAATGGGGAGGGAAGAGAGGAGGGAAAGAACATGAATCATGCAACCATGGCAAAAACAATTCTAAATTAATTAATTAATAATAAAGAAATAAATATTATGTGTATCCTGAAAGCTCAACGGACAGGCAGTTCTCCCCTACCCCCTCCTTGGGCTTCCTTATTCCTTGAGACACAACCAAATTGCAGTTAAGCCATTAATAACCTTTCGATGGCTGACTTTTAGGTATCCAAGTGAAAGGAAGAGTCCATTATAAAGCAAAATTCATTATTGTCTTATTTCTCAGCAATTGCCCCAGTTGCCCCAGCCTTCAGCAGCCACCAACATAGAGGCAAGACCCTCTATCAGCAAAAGGATTATTACTCACCAAGGGCTCAGATGATAGTTAGCATTTTTTTTTTTAATTTTAAACCCTTAACTTCTGTGTATTGACTTATAGGTGGAAGATTGGCAAGGGTAGGCAATGGGGGTCAAGTGACTTGCCCAGGGTCACACAGCTGGGAAGTGTCTGAGGCCGGATTTGAACCTAGGACCTCCTGTCTCCAGGCCTGGCTCTCAATCCACTGAGCTACCCAGCTGCCCCACGATAGTTAGCATTTTTAACAACAAAGTATTTCTTTTTTTTTTTTTTTTAAACCCTTACCTTCCATCTTAGAATCAATACTGTGTATTGGTTCCAAGGCAGAAGAATGGTAAGGGCTAGATAATGGGGTTTAAGAGACTTTCCTAGGCTCACACAGCTAGGAAGTATCTGAGACCAGATTTGAATCCAGGGCTTTCCATCTCTAAGTCTGACTCTCAATCCACTAAGCCACCCAGCTGTCCCCTAATGTATTTCTTAATTAAGGTATACACATTTTTTAGATATAATTCTATTGCACACTTGATAAACAATAGTATGATGTATAATATGCACTAGGAAACCAAAAAATTCGTGTGATTTCCTTTCTTGTGATATTTGCTTTATTGTGGTGGTCTAGAAGTGAATTTGCAAAATCTCTGAGGGATGGCTAGATGTAGAGAGTATTATAAATTTTTTTAAATTTATTTATTTTTTATTTTTTTTAACATTTATTAATATACATTTTTAACATGGTTGCCTGATTCATACTCCTCTTATCCCCTTCACACACACCCCCCCC
>NC_058133.1:168988948-169004776 GCF_016433145.1 Gracilinanus agilis
CCCCCCACCCATGGCCGATGCGCATTTCCACTAGTTTTGTCATGTGTCCTTGATCAAGACCAATTTCCAAATTGTTGGTAGTTGCATTGGTGTGGTAGTTTCGAGTCTACACCCTCAATCATGTCCACCCCGACCCATGCGTTGAAGCAGTTGTTTTTCCTATATGTTTCCTCTCCTGCAGTCCTTCCTCTGAATGTGGGTAGCATCTTTACCATAAATCCCTCAGAATTGTCCTGGGTCATTGTATTGCTGCTGGTGCAGAGGTCCATTACATTCAATTTTACCACAGTATATCAGTCTCTGAGTATTATAAATTTTGAAGGAGCCATGCAGCACACGTAAAGACAGGGATGACAGCTCACCCATATAGTAATACTTAAATTTAAGAAGGTTACATTGCAGGAGTTCTTTCCATCACTACAGATCACAACTAGTTTGTAAATTATAGGGCTCTGAGGCTCAGCTGAGGTAAGTGTCTGAGGCCAGATTTGAACTCAGGATGATGAGTCTTCTTGACTCCAGGTGTGGCACTCTATCCATTTCACCACCTAGCTTCTCCCTCCTGATCCCATATTGCTTTTGAAAATCAAAAAACCTATTCAGCACAACTCCAAATATGTCTAAGGCATCTTGGGCCCCTGCAGAAATGCCAGCTCTGCTTTTTTTCTGTATTTGCATACCCATCCTCCCCACCAGTCATGGACTTTTTAGGTCTGACCACAGTCTTGCCCAGGCTAGTAAAGCAGCTATTTTTAACAGACTCTTGTTAGGGCACAGATGTGGTTTGAGAAGATCAATTCAACAAAAACAACCCCTTCCATTTGTTTGGCACTTAATTTATATAAGGCACTTAAGTACCACTCCATCCTGTTTGCCTCGGTTTCCTCATCTGTCAAAGGAGCTGGAGAAGAAAATAGCAAATCACCCTAGTATCTCTGCCATAAGAACTTCAAATGGGGTCAGGGAAGGATTCAACTGAAACAATTGAACAATAATTCAGATAGTTATAGTCAATCATAGGGGCAGCTAGGTAGCCAAGTAGATAAAGTCCTGGGTCTAGAGTCAAGAAGACTCATCTCTCTGAAATCAAATCTGGCTTCAGACACTTACTGGCTGTGTGGTCCCTGGCAAGTCACTTCACCCTATTTGCCTCATTTTCCTCATCTGTAAAATGAACTGGAGAAGGAAATGGCCAACCACTCTAGTAGCTTAGCTGAGGGACCCTGGGCAAGTCACTTCACCCTGTTTGCCTCAGTTTCCTCATCTGTAAAATGAGCTGGAGAAGGAAATGGCCGACCACTTCAGTAACTTTGTCAAGAAAACTCCAACTTGGATCACAAAGAGCCAGATAGGGGTGAAAGGACTGAATCCTTATCTCTGTTACAGTTTCCAAGTTTGCTGACAATAGCCCCAGGGTAGATTACTTATGGGATATTAGGGATGTTTCCTACTACATCCTTACATGTTGCTGGCTGACATCTGAAGGGGTAACCATGCCAACCTGATGAGGAAGGTTTCTGCATTGGATAGAGACCTATTCTGATCTGCTCTGCTGATCTCTAACTTTTTCTTGGGCTCTCTTAAACACCATCAGGCAAATAGGATCTTCTCTGCTTTGGCTTTCAAATAACCACATAAAACAGAGCTCTGTAATCTGAGATATGTGAACTTGTTTATAAATATTCTGGAAACTGTATTTCAATAGACTGCTGTTGTTGTTCAGTAGTTTCAGTTGTGTCCAACTCTTTGTGGCTACCCTTCACCCTTTGGGGGGGTTTTGTGGCAAAGATAGTGGAATGGTTAGCCATTTCCTTTTTCAGCTCATTTTACAGATGAGGAAACTGAATCAAACAGGATGAAGTGACTGGCCCCGGGTCACACAGCTAGGAAGTATCAGACCAAATTTGAACTCAGATCTTTTTGACTCCAGACCCAGTGCTCAATCCATTCTGCCCATCTTTTCCAGGTGAACTGTAAGTTAAAGAATTTGCTGATGGTCCCAAACCTCATGAATGTGTCAGACAGGATTTGAATCCAGTCTCTCTTGACTGCGAGTCCAGAACATCCCTCACTGTGCCATACTGACTCTCAATGACCACTTAGCATCTTCTTCCTTATAGGGAAAAATGTATCTTCAGTTTCGATGAATAACCCAAAAGACCCATGACGCTGGAGATGGTATGGGTCTCAAGCCTACCTTCCTTGTCTTTGTAGATTAGCTAATGAATTGATAAGACCCAAACAAACTCCTGGTGATAACTTCTTACACAGAGAAGTGTTAAGGCCTCCAACGTACTTTCCTCACAAGTGCTTTCAGTCAGCCAATTAGCTTTTAAATGTCTATTTTGTGCCAAGTATTGGGCAGCTAGGTGGTGCAGTAGATAGAGCAGTGATTCCCAAAGTGGGCGCCACCGTCCCCTGATGGGTACTGCAGTGATCCAGGGGGCCGGTGATGGCCACAGGTACATTTATCTTTCCTATTAATTGCTATTAAAATTTTTTAAAAATTTATTTCCAGAGGGCTAAGTAATATTTTTTTCTGGAAAGGGGGCGGTGGGCCAAAAAAGTTTGGGAACCACCGGGATAGAGTGTCAGGCTGGAGTCAAGGAGACTCATCTTCCTGAGTTCAAATCCAGCCTTAGTCATTTACCAGCTGGGTGACCCTGGGCAAGTCACTTCATCCTGTTGGCCTCAATTTCCTCATCTGTAAAATGAGCTGGAGAAGGAAATGACAAACCACTCCAGTCTTTGCCAAGAAAACCCCAAATGGAGTCCAAAAGAGTAGGACATGACTGAACAGCAACACTGAACTGGGGGAAGGGAAAAGGGACCAAATACAGATTCACAGAATCAAACAGTTTCTGTCCTCAAAGAGTTTACATTCTATCAGGGAAATAATATGTAGATACACAAATATATGCAGAAAATAAGCTAGGGGAATGAGTGGCTCAGTCGATTGAGAGTCAGACCCAGAGACTGGAGATCCTGGGTTCAAATCTGACCTCAGACACTTCCCAGCTGTGTGACCTTGGGCAAGTCACTTGATCGCTATTGCCTAGCCCTTACCACTCTTCTGCCTTGGAGCCAATACATAGTATTGACTCCAAGACGGAAGTTAAGGGTTTATTTAAAAAAAAAAAAGAATTACTGGGTTGTAAAGCCTTTCTAGATGTCAGCGCCTTCCCTCCAGTTATCTTGCATATATTTGGTTTCTTTTCTTTTCTTTTGGTTCTAAGGCAAAAGAGAACCTAGGACCTCCTATCTCTAGGCCTGGTTCTCAATCCACTGAGCTATCCAACTGCCCCCAGTAATTCTTAACCTGGATAGGGTCTACATACTTTTTTCCCCAAAAAAAGATTTCAATAACTACATTTCCTTAATAATCCAATGTATTGGGCAGCTGGGTAGCTCAGTGGATTGAGAGCCAGGCCTAGAGACGGGAGGTCCTAGGTTCAAATCCGGCCTCAGACACTTCCCAGCTGTGTGACCCTGGGCAAGTCACTTGACCCCCATTGCCCACCTTTAACTCTTCTACCAAGGAGCCAATACACAGAAATTAAGGGTTAAAAAAAAATAATCCAATGTATTTTGTTTTATGTATTAAAAATAACTCTAAGATGGGGTCCACAGGCTTCACCAGATTGCCAAAAAATATTAAGTAACTTGAGCTAAGTCTTAAAGGGAACTAGGGACTCCATGAGATAAAGGTGAGGAGGAAGTGAGTGCCCTGGTACCTTGGGGATAAGATAGTACAAAAACCAGTTTTGTGGAACAGTAGATAGAGTACTGGATCTGAAGCCAGGAAGACCCAAGTTGAGATCCAGCCTCAGATCAGCTATATAGCTCTGACAAAATCACTTAACCTCTGTTTGCCCCAATTTCCTCATCTGTAAAATGGGAATAATAACAGCACCTCCCTCTCAGGTTTGTTGTGGGAATCAAGTGAGATAATATTTGTAAAGTACTAGGCACATAGTGGGCACATCACAAATGTTTATTTCTTTTTTTTTCTAAATCAAAGGCTCAAAAAGTTTAGGACCCCCACAACACTATTTTCAGTTTCTTGGCTCTTAAAATTAATTCAGAAAGGGTATCTTTGTGCTTAGGGTAGCTAGATGGTGCAGTGGATAGAATGCCAAGTCTAAAGTCAGGAAGATGAGTCTTCCTGAGTTCAAATCTAGCGTCAGATATTTATCAGCTGAGTGACCCTGGGTAAGTCCAAGTCACTTAACCCTGTTTGCCTCAGTTTCCTCATTTGCATAATGAGTTCAAGAAGTAAATGGCAGACCACTTCAGTATAATTTGCTAAGAAAACACCAAATGGGGTCACAAAGAGTCAGACACAACTAAAAAATGACTCAACAGACTGTATACATAATTGATATGTATATCTTAACATTTATATGTGTGTATTACATATATTTATAGCTAACATATTTATATGTGTGTATTACATATATGTATATGTACATGTGTATGTAGAGATACATAATGTGGGCCTCTCAGGAATGAACATTTTGCATCGACATCTCATTTTATCAGCAGTCAGCTCCACTTTGGCTTCAAGTCATGCACAACGTGGGACAGCAATTCAAGCGCATTTCTTGAATGGTCTTCTCCAATTCAAACTTGTCAGATTGGTTTTCAGTCCATTTTTCAAAATATTAAGACTTTCCTAGCTGCAGTTTCCATCCACAGCTTAGCCCAGAGCCCCTAGAAAGTGAACCTTGAACTCTTACCTGGTAAAGTATTGGTAATGCCTTCAGGGTTCTCAGGAGAAAGGCTCTCAATGGAGTTCTCCCAGGTAGTGGGCACCTGAAAAGAACATTCACAAGTTCATGCATTCAGGGAGCACTTATTAACCACTTACTTATCAAGGGCTCAGCCTAGGGTCCCTAAAATTGTTTAAATTTTTGTTTATAACTGAAACAAATAAAATTTGTTATTCCATGAAAATGAGAAAAGAAAAATTTTTTAAATTTAATACTTTTTTTCAGTTTTTTTTCTCTCACTTCTGCCTTATATCCAGCATCCGTTCTACTTCTATTGAACTACCCAATAGGAGGAAGCACAAAGGCAGCTGGTTAGCTCACTGGATAGAGAGCCAGGCCTAGAGACAGGAGGTCTTGGGTTCAAATCTTGCTTCAGACACTTCCTAGCTATGTGACCCTGAGCAAGTCATTTAACTCCTTTGCCTAGCCTTTACTACTCTTCTGCCTTGGAACCGATACTTAGCATTGATTCTAAGACAGAAGGTAAGAATTTTTTTTTAAATAGGAGGCAGTACAATATAGACTGCTGGATTTGGACTCAGAAAATCCTGTGCTTGAATTTTACCTTAGACATTGACTAACTCTATGACCCTTCCCTGGGAAAATAAGTAATTTTATTTATCTGGGTCTTGGTTTGCTCATCTGTAAAATGAGGGAGGGGGTGAATTCCTTGATCTCTGAAGTCTTTTCCAGCCCAAAATCTCTGATCCCCTTCAATGCTCCATGGGAATTCTAGACTCTATGTCTTTGCTCTTCTTAAGATACCCTCCTCTCTCCTCTCACTACAAATAACCAACTTTTGGATTGTTCCTTCAAGATCTAACTCAAGTCCAACCTTTCCCTTTAGCCCATCACTGACTACCCCAACCCTCTAGGAAGCCCCTCCCCGCTGCCCAAGAGCATTTATTATTTGTGCTGCTTCCCACATGCCAACTTGACTTGTATTATTATTATTATTATTATTTATCTTTTTAGATATATGTCAAGTCTCCCCAACTAATTGAAAAATCCCTTGAGATCAGGAATCAGACCTCATATCTTTTTCCTGGCTTCTAACCCAGCCTCCGGGCCCAAGTACAGCCCAGCCACAAAGAAACACTCAATAAGTTCTCCTTGATGAACCCCCCAGAACCACACTATTCCCATACTCTCAACTCTTTCCTTTCTTCTCTCCCTCTAGTCCAATGCCTGTACCCCTTTTCTCTCTCCATGCCTCCCAAATACTCCCCTTAATACATCTGATTTCCCCTCCTGACCTTTTTAACTAAGAACATAATTCCCCAAGTTTCTCTGTCTCTCCCCACTCCCTATTCACCCTTTCTTCTCTCCCTCTCCCTCTCTCTCTTCTCTTACCTTCCATCTTAGAATCAACTACTGTATATCAGTTTCAAGGCAGAAAAGTGGTAAGGGCTAGGCAATGAAGGTTATTGCCCAGGGTCACCCAGCTAGGAAGTATCTGAGGACAGATTTGAACCCAGAATCTCCCATCTCCAGACTTGGATCTCTGTCCACTAAGCCACCTAGCTGACCCATCTATCTTTTCTCTTTCTCTTTTTCTCTCTCCCTCTCTCCCCTCCCCTTCTCTTTCTCCCTCTCTCTGGCTGCCCCTGAAGGACTCACCTTCCCATGAGTGTCTGGGCCACAAAGTTTAGCCCTTGGGGAATCATGACTTTCATTAAAGAGGTATAGTAGGAAGGGAAGGAAATTAGATTACTCAATAATGAAGAGAGCTAAGCAGCTTTGGCTGTTATCTCAATTAAATCACGATACCACCAACCCACAGAGGCAAGGGCTTCCCAGACTTCCCAAAAACACCTATTAAATATCAGGGACCAAAAAGAAGAGCTAAAGGGCCTTGTGAAAACTTCATAGCTTACCTGTGTGGAGATGAATAATTCTGTCTCAACAGTAGGGGTCTTGGGTTCTGCAGATTTAAGAAAAGAATTATATTTGACAATTAGGATAATCATGTGTGTTTTTGTAAGGCTTTCTGGCATAATGGGTAGACAGCTGGCCTTGGAGTGAGGAAGATCTGAGTTCTAGTCCTGCCTCTAATACATACCAACTGTTTGACCCTTGCCAAGTCACTTAATTTCTTAGTGCCCCAGGCAGCTATCTAAAACTAAACTGAAGAAAGGCTACATCTTACAATGGGTTTCCAAATAGGAGCTCCCTTTACTCAAGAGATCATTTATCTGGCTATTTGTGGTGACAAACTTTACAGATGTTATTTCTCTTGAACCCTATGAGGTAAGTATTATCTCCCTCTTTAGGCTACAGAAAGAGAAGCTTAGATAAATTTAGTGACTTCTCCAGGGTCACATGGTTAATAAATGTCAGAGCCATAGCTTAAACCTAGGACTTCCTAATTTCAAGTCCAGTATTCTTTCCACCAAATTATGCAGGGATTGGCTATTCCCTAATATTATTTTTATGATTTAAAAAAATATGCTTCAATTGAGTCTGATGGTCCATGACCCTACTTGGGTTTTTTTTTTGGCTAAGATCCTGGCACAGTTTGCCATTTCTTTCTCCAACTCATTTTACAGATGAATAAACTGAGGCCAACAGGGTTAAATGACTTGTTCAGGGTCCCACAGCAAGTGCCTAAAGATAGATTTTAACTCAAGTCTTCCTAACTCATGGCCTGGCACTGCACCCACTGTGCCACCTAGCTGCCTATTCCCTAAGACACCTTTGGGCTTTAAAAATGGAACAAGTTCTTATGCCTATGGCAACAGCTTAAGAATCTTGTTATAAGTCAGGGATGGCCTAGTGACTTCTTAAAGCCCTTTCTCTCTAAACATTCTCAGATTCTCTGTGGGAACTAACTCTTCCCAAGCAGCAGGGGAACAAAGGGCTGAGAACTGGGTGGAACAGAGAGTTTGGAATATGACTAGGATGGAGTGGAATGCCTTTTGGGTTTTGAAATATTTATTATTTCTTGTTTAGTTCATCAAGCCAACATGAAGAAGTTAAAAATAATATTGTGAGGTTTTGTGAAGAATGTCACTACCAAGACCATATGAATTATTTCATGGGAGAGCCAAGAAAAATGGACGAAGAAGATGGCAGCCACAAGATTGTTTATTGTCAAGAGAAGAATGAATGCTGAGATGTGGTTCCATTGAAGTCTCTTGAGAATTATGGAATATCTGCTCTAGACAAGGCACTGTGCTAGGCATGGAGGGAAGAATGATAGGGGAGAGGAGAGGAAAAGAGAGCCACTAACCTCAAAGAAGCTATAGTCTAGTCAAGGCAAAGACAAGACCAGGCATTCAGGAACATGGGAGCAAATTCAATTTGGGAAGAATAATGGGACAGAGAGAAGAGTCCTCCTTAGATTCAGCTGCTTTCCTCAGTACAACTAAAAGGGAAGGTAGGGGACATAGTGATGAGATAAGCCCCAGAAGAAGAGTGAGACCTTCAGCAGTGGGACCCAACATGTAGCATAAATAAAATCAGCAGAGGACAATGAATTAAGGAGATATCAGTATGGATGACTGCCTTCAGAAGGAAGCATATGTCATGATTAAAATTTGGAATCCTGGGATAAAACCTTGATTCTACTGCTCTAGTTACAACTTTGAGTAGGGAACAGACAAAAATTAAGGTTGGCTAAATTCTTTTCATCCCTCAAACTATCATCCTATGTCGTTTTGTTTTTTCATAGTCAAACTCCTAGAAAAAGCTTCTCTCTACTTCATCTCCTCTCAATTCTTTGCAATCAGACAACCATATCCCTCAATTGAAATTGATCTCACCAATGTAAACAGTTATCTTTTATTATTTTTAAACCGTTACCTTCCATCTTAAAATCAATACTAAATATTGGTTCCACAGCAGAAGAGTGGTAAGGGCTAGGCAATGGGAGTTAAGGGACTTGCCCAGGGTCACATAGTTAGGAAGTATCAGACCAGATTTGAACCCAGGATCCCCCATCTCTAGGCCTGGCTCTCTCAGATCCACTAAGCCACCTAGCTGCCTCAATAGTTATCTTTTAATTGCCACATCCAATAACCTTTGCTGACTCTTCATCAAGGTTGACTTTTCAACAGCATTTAACATTGTTAGGTACCCTCTCCACCTGAATGCACCCTTCTCAGACATTCTATGTTACTTCTCTTTTGGTTTTCCTCAGTCTCTTTTGCTGAATCATAAACTATTCTCCTCCTCCCCCACAACTGTGTGCAAACCCTAAAATTCTGTCCCGGTTCCTCTTCTCTTCTTTCTCTATACTCATCAGCCACCATTGGTTCAATTATCACTTCTGTAGATGACTCCCAGACCTTATATCCTGGTCTTTTCCCAAGTTTTAGGCACACATCACCAATTGCCTGCTGGACATTTTCAACTGGATGTTCCATAAGCATCTCAAATCAGACAGAACTCATTATCTCCAAGCTGTTGATAAACCCATCCTTCTTCCCAACTTCCCTATTTCTATTGAAGGCATCATCATTCTTCTAGTCACCCAGCCTGGGAATCAATCTCTTTTCTTCACCCTTCCTTAGCTTCTGTCACCAGTTACAAAGTCTCATAGATTCTCTTTCTATGACATCTCTCTCAGCCCCTCCTTTTCTCTTCTTATACAGATACCACCTTGGTTCAAACCATCATCACCTCTCCCTGGGGCTATTTATTATGAGAGCCTCCTATCTCCCTGTCTGCAGCCTTACCTCACTCAGAGGGACATTCTTAAGGCAAAGGGCTGCCTGGGTCATTTCCCTACTTGAAAACCTTCAGTTTCTATTGACACTAGAATTAAATGAAAATTCTTCTGTTTGTCATTAAAAGCCCTTAATTATCTACCTCTAGCATACTTTTCCAGGTTTATTATACCCCTTCTTAAACTGAATTTCTAACCAAATAGGGTTACTTTCTTTTCTCCATGCAAAATTCTGTTTTACCTATCTACGTGCCTTTTCAAGGCTGTACTTCACACCTTCTTTCTCTGTCTCTCAGAAGCGCTGGTTTCCTTCAAAGCTTAGCCCAAGTACCACCTCCAACATAAGGTCTTCCTCCACCTTTCCAATTGTTAGTTTTCCTCCCTGCCCAACTGTATGTGTATGTTTTCCCCTATAATAGAATATAAGTTTTTGAGGGCAGGGATTGGTTTGTTTTTTTGTTTTTTTGACAGTGCCTGGCACATAGTAGTTGAGTGCATATCAACTGATTGATTCTCCTGACCTATAAGGTGGTGGTGGTGTTCAGTCATTTCAGTCGTGTTTGACTCTTCAAGACTCCTTTTGGAGTTTTCTTGGTAAAGATCCTGGAGTGGTTTGCCATCTTCTTCTGCCCATTTTCCAGATAAAGAACTAAGGCAAATAGGGTTAAGTGACTTGCCCAGGGTCACACAGCCAGTAAGCATCTGAGGCTAGATTTGAACTCATAAAGATGAGTCTCCCTGACTCTAAGCCTGACATTCTATCTACTGCATCACCTAATTGCACTTGCCTTATAATTAGATTCATCCTAAAACTAGGTAAAAAGAACAGCAAAGAACTAATGCACTAAATCAATTTTGTGGAAGTCAAGTCAAACCAGGAAGTTCATGTCATGAAGACAAAAACAACTTGATGGATAGCTGCAGGTCAATTTAGGATCAGCCATAGAAGTATAGCCTGAGAGCAGGAAGGAACCTTAGAGGGCATCTAGTCCAGCCTTCCCATTTTACAGATAAGTAAATTAAGGCCAGGAGGGATTAAGTGAATTGCTCAAGGACATATAACAAAAGTAACATTATATCCCCAATGTGGTTAACCAATATCCCATTATGGCAACTAAAGATCATTATATGTCTTTCTATCCTGTGAAAGAAAAGCTGGTTTTGCATTATTGTTTATGGGACTCATAAATCCTAGATTTAGAGCTGGAAGGGCCCTTAAGAGGCCATTGAGTCCACCTTCTTCATTTTATAGATGAGAAAATGAGGCCCAAGAGGTTAAGTGACTTTCCCAAGGTCACACAGAAAAAGATAGTAGTAGGATTTTAACTTCGACTCTCTAAGTCCAAATCCAGTTTTCTTTCCATTGTAGCATGAACATATTGCTATGTGTGCATATTGCATATATATGTAAACTATATCAATATGCACACACACACATACATATACTGTACAATTTAAATAGGTAGCTGCCAGGTGATGAGCAGTGGATAGAGTGCCAACCCTAGAGCCAGAAAGATTCATCCTCCTGAGCTCAAAACCAGTCTCAAGACAACCTATCTGACCCTGGGCAAGTCATTTAAACCTGTTTGCCTCAGATTCCTCCTCTGTAAAATGAGCTAGAGAAGGAAATGGCAAACCACTCCAGTAACTTTGCCAAGAAAACCCCAAGTAGGATCACAAAGGGACACAACTGAAAGTGATGGACAATAATAAGAAGAAATAACTTAAACAATGGGTATTTTACTTAGTTGTATTTAGTTCTTCAAGTTCTCACTTTATTTTGCAACTAGAAATAGCCTACATCAAGGACAGAAAAGATTTCTGTTTAGTTCAATTAAAGTCTGTTGACTGCTGAAAAAAAATGAATCAAGGGTAACACTCAAATAAAAAGTAATTTAATTATTTCATTTGGAGGACTGAATTTACTTTGAGAATCAGACATTTTAAATACCCAAGCCATCCAGTTTAAAATTAAGACCAGAGAATGTAACATTTTATTCAATAATTCAACAATATATGAACAAAAATATGCCTCAGTTCTATAAGTTACATATCATCCTAAACAGCTTACTATCAAACCTTCTGTCTATGCATACTTCTAACTACTATGACAATGATAACAATTTTTAAGTTATAGATATCACCTTTCTACATAAGATTATAAATAATTTGACCTTATTGAAGCCCTTAAATTTTTTCTCTTTCTTATTTACTTTTTTGTGCTTCTCTTAAATTTTGTATATGGACATCATATTTTTTGTTTGTCTGGTCTTTTCTTTGGGAATGCTTGGAAATCTTCTATTTTATTAAATGACCATACTTTCCCCTGCAAGAATATAGTCAGTTTTGATGGGAAGGTGATTCTTGGTTATAGACTCAGTTCCCTTGTCTTCTGGAATATCATATTTCAAGCCTTCCAGTCCTTCAGTGTAGAGGCTGCTAGATCCCACGTAATCCTGACTGAGGCTCAATGATATTTGAATTGTTTTTTTCTGACTGCTTGAAGTATTTCCTCTTTGGCCTGGGAGCTCTTGAACTTGGCTATAACATTCCTGGAAATTGTCATTTGGGGATTTATTTTTTTAAATTTTATTTATTTTGAAATATTTTTCCATGGTTACATATTCATTTTCTCTCCCTCCCCTTTTCTCTCCCCCCTCCCAGAGCTGACAAACAATTCCACTGGGTTATATGTGGTTATCACTTGATACTTATTTCTAAATTATTTATTTTTGTAACAATAATCTTAAAAACCAAAGCCATTTGGGGACTTAATGTAGGGGGTGGTCTGTAGATTCTTTCAACTTCTTTTTTTCATAGCAATTTTCTTGGATAATTTCTTATAATATGACATTTAGCCTTTTTTTTTTTTTTTGTCATGACTGTCAGATAGTCCAATAATTCTTAAATTGTCTCTTCTGGAACTATTTTCCAGGTCATTGTTTTTTCAATGAGATAGTTCATATTTTCTCCTATTTTTTTCATTCTTTTGATTTTGTTTTATTGTTTCTTGATGTCTTGTGAAGTCATTCACTTCTAATTATTCAGTCCTGATTTTTAAAGAATGAGTTTCTTCCATGACCTTTTGATCCTCCTTTTCCATTTTGTCTTTTCTACTTTTCATGCAACTCTTCACTGGATTTTTGTGCTTCTTTTTCCAGTTGACCAATTTTGCTTTTTAAGCTGTTATTTTCTTTTTGCATTGGTTTCATTCCCACACACACACTCTTTTACTTTGACCAGTATTATCTGATTTTTTAATTCCTTTTTGAGTTTTTCCAGTGTTTGAGACCAATTTCTATTTTTCTTTGAAGTTTTGCATGTGGTTGCTTGGATCTCACAGTCTCCTACTGACTCTGTGTTTCGTTCTCTCTCCATAGAAATCTTCTAAAGTTGGGTGTTTCTTTTGCTATTTGTTCATTTTCCCAGCCTTTTTTTGTCTGTGGAGTGGAAATTCTGAAAGCTGATGATTCTGTCTCCTCTGCTGCTGGCTTGCAGGCTTGGTACTGTGAACTATTTTGCTCTGGGGTAGGTCTTCATAGCAATGCAGGGTCCAGCACTTTAGACTTTCAGGATTCACTGTGGGCTAGTACCAGGGCCTGAGATTTCAAGAGTGAGTCTGAGGTATTCTTTTGTTGGTGTAGACCAAGTCCAGGGATCCTGATTCGGATCAGGTTCGGAGCCTGGTGCAGTAGGTGGGATGGGTGTGGTTGGCCAGCATGCTTCTGTGTGCAGTTTGACTTCCAGTTCCCCCCTTATCCCATGAAAATTGACTCTCTGCTTGCCTTTCAAGTTGTGTTTAGCAGGAAAGCCCTCTCACTCTGTCTGGCTATTGGTTTTTGACTCCTGTTGTTTTGAGGCACTTTTTTAAAAAGTGGTTTGGAAGGATTGTCAGAGCAGTTTCAGCTTTCTCCGCTACTGAGACACCTTCTTGGTTTTGCCCCTTAATTCTATACGTTGATAAAGATTGTGAAAAGAAACAATGAGGAAAGGAATCAGAAAGCAAAATAAGAGGAAAGAGAGAGAAAAAAGGATGGGGAAGTAGGGAGAAACTATTATACACAGAGTGTGGGCAAAGAGAATGGAGAGAGGAAGAGAAAGCCACAAATTGCCCTTTAAATGCTAATTAAGCTGGGAGCTGTTAGGGGGCTCAGTGTATTAAGAGCCAGACCTAGAGATGAGAGGTCCTGGGTTCAAATATGGCCTCAGACTCTTCCCAGCTATGTGACCTTGGGCAAGTCACTTAATCCCCATTGCCTAGTCCTTAACCCTCTTCTGCCTTGGAACAGATATTGATTCTAAGAGAAAAGGAAAGAATTTTTTTAAGAAAAGCATATTAGGGCCAGGTAGATAGCACAGAAGATAGAGTGCCAGGCTCAGAGACAGCAAAACCTGGGTTCAAATTTGACCTCAGATACTTCCTAGCGGTGTGATTGTGGGCAAGTCATTTGACCACATTTGCCTAACCATTGCCCTTCTTAGAGTTATTACTAAGACAGAAAGTTAGGGTTTAAAAAAAAGTACTGCTGGAAGGGGATAGCTAGGTGGCTCAGTGGATTAAGAGCCAGGCCTGGAGATGGAAGGTCCTGGGTTCAAATATGGCCTCAGACACTTTCTGACTATGTGATTGTGGACAAGTCACTTGACCTCCCCATTCCCTAGCCCTTACTGTTTTTCTGCCTTAGAACCAACACACAGTATTGATTCAAAGATGGAAGGTAAGGGTTTAAAAATAATAATAAAATAAAATAGGGGCAGCTGGGTAGCTCAGTGGAGTGAGAGTCAGGCCTAGAGACAGGAGGTCCTAGGTTCAAACCCGGCCTCAGCCACTTCCCAGCTGTGTGACCCTGGGCAAATCACTTGACCCCCATTGCCCACCCTTACCACTCTTCCACCTATGAGACAATACACCGAAAGTACAAGGGTTAAAAAAATAAAATAAAATAAAATATTCTAGATCCCATGAGGCTACCATCCACAGAACTGTCCACTTTAAGGGTTCTGTCAGCTCTAAAGTGAAAAAAAATTGCTCCCACACTTAATGAGTGTTCCTGCAAAACCTAATAAAATCTCTCTTTGTGAAAATGGTTGCTAGGCAGCTATGTGTGGGTCATCCCCATTCATGTGCTATTAGCATCAAATGGCTGTTCTTTCTTCACTGACATCAGCAAAAGAGAAAGCAGTCAGCCAAGAGAATGCTAAGACCCTTTCTGCCCTGGCTGTTCACTCAGCTTGTTAAAGCTCGGAGCTAAACTCAGAGTCAGGTCACTGAGTCACAAAGCTTCAGAGCTGGAAGGGACCTCAGCGACCTTCTAATCCCAGCTCAGATCTGGAAGACATCTCGTCTATGAAGAGCCCAAAGCAGCTTTCCAGCCTTCACTTAAAAATCACTTGTGAGTGGGATCCCATTGCCACAGGAGGCAGCCCATTCAACTTTGGAATAATACTAAGTTATTAGCTGGGGTGGTTAAATGGCAAAGTGGCTAGAGGGTCAGGCAAATGGCAAAGAGGCTAGAGGGTCAGGCCTGGAATCAAGAATGAGTTCAGATCTGGCCTCAGGCACTTACTCACTGTGTGACCCTGGGCAAGTCATTTAACCCTGTTGGTCTCAGTTTCCCTTTCTGTACAATGAGCTAGAAAAGAAAATGCAAACACTCCAGTATCCCTGTCAAGAAAACCCCAGATGGGGTCATGAACAGTTAGATGTGACTTTAAAAATGGATAAACAACCACCACAAGTTGTTAGCAGGTTTTCCTACATTGATCTGTAATAACGAGTATTCTCTTACAAAAATGAATAATATGGGAATATGTTTCAAGAGATAATACATGTATAAATCCATGGAATTGCTTGTCAGCTCCAGGAAAGGGGAGCAAAGAAGAGAGGAAGAGAAAATGAATCATGTAACCATGGAAAACTAATCTGTAAATTTGTTACTGGAATAAAATCAAGATAAATTTTTTAAGTAGTAACAAGTATTATCATTGAGCATTACTTCCTACCTACATGACCCTGGGCAAGTCATTTAATCCCCATTGCCTAGCCCTTATCACTCTTTTGCCTTGGAACCAATAGACAGTACTGATTCTAAGACAGAAAGAAAAGATTTTTAAAAAATACATTATGGGGGCAGCTGGGTGGCTCAGTGAATTGAGAGCCAGACCTGGAAATGGGAGGTTTTAGGTTTAAATCTGACCTCAGACACTTCTTGGCTGTGTGACCCTGGGCAAGTCACTTGCCCCACCTCCACCCCCATTGCCTAGCCCTTATCACTCTTCTGCCTTGGAACCAATTGACAGTATTGCTTCTAAGACAGAAGGTAAGGGCTGTTATTTTGAGAGAGAGAGAGAGAGAGAGAGAGAGAGAGAGAGAGAGAGAGAGAGAGA
>NC_058133.1:169005147-169042735 GCF_016433145.1 Gracilinanus agilis
GAGAGAGAGAGAGAGAGAGAGAGAGAGAGAGAGAGAGAGAGAGAGAGAGAGAGAGAGAGAGAGAGAGAGAATATTGGAGATAAAAGGAAGTATATTTCAGGTGCAAAGGGTGGGCTTGCAGGGCAGCCTGAACAAAGACAAGGAGAGAAATGAGGGAGTGTTGTGTGGGAAGAATAGCAAGGAGACTGGACCAGCTAGGATGCAGTAGGGAGAGAAGGGAAATAATATATAATAGCGTAACAGGGACATCCCACAGGGCATTCTCAGAGTGGCTCTTTCTGGTTCCTGCTGACCTCTTGGGACCTTTGGGATTTGCTTCCAGCTTATGACTCATGGATGAGGGTCCGTGCTGGGAGATGACAAAGAGTCTTGTTAATTGGCTAAGGAGCTGGAGAAGCTGATGACTCAGTGGATGTGCAAAAGGGATTGGCCTGCCCTTCTGCTGCTCCCTGTTTTTCTGGGCAGAAACATGAAGAAAATACTGTTTTTAACCTGCTTGGATGGCAGAGGGGTGGCCAGCCCATTTCACAACCCAGACTGCTAAGTGATTGTGAGCTCCTGACTTGCTGAAGCATATGTCCTGCCTAGGCAAGCCTGTGCCTGGGTCTGGGGTCTATCCTTTGGGGGCTTATTCTTTCCTGATTTTAGGTATAAGAGTACTTATCCTACAATGGTCTGGGATACTCATAAGAAACAACTTGGTGAATTCCAAGTGTTTATCTTTTCTACATACACTGAGTCACCTGTTACTCTGGCTCAATAGCCAACCTGGGGCATCTTCATCATCTCACAGTGCCTTAGTGATGAGTCATACATAGCTGGAAGCCAGTCTTGATGCTCCCACAATGTCCACTGCAACCGGTAGTGGCAACACCCAGCACGCTCTATGGGATGCCCTTACTAACTAAAGCAGGAACAATCAGTCTGACCTAGATTGCAAAAAGCCTGAGATGTGTGATAATAATATATGATGAAGACAGAGAAATTTGTATTTGTTCCCAGAAGTAATAGGGAGCCACTTGAGTTTATTGAGCAAGGCGATGACATGGTCAGCCCTGTAATTTAGGGAAATCATTTTGGGAGCTACATGGAGGACAGAAAAGAAAGGGAAGGCACTTGAGGCAGGAAGACCAATTAGGAGAATGTCGCCATAGTCTAGGGGAGGTAGCTCAGGGAACAGAGATAGCTCTGGCCCATCATTTAACCCTAATTGCCTGACCCATACAGCTCTTCTTACTTGGAATCAATACTAGGGGCAGCTGGGTAGCTCAGTGGATAGAGAGCCAGGCTTAAAGACAGGAGGTCCTGGGTTCAAATGTGACCTCAGACACTTCCTGGCTGTGTGACCCTGGGCAAGTCACTTAACTCCCAACTCCCACTGCCTAGTCCTTACCGCTCTTCTGCCATGGAACCAATCCATGGTATTGATTCTAAGATGGAAGGTAAAGGTTTAAAACAAAACTAGTCTAGGGGAGAGGTGGAAAGGACTTGAGGTAGGGTGGGAGCTATATGAGCAAATAAAGAGAAGTAAATAGCTATGAGAGATGTAGCACCAACCTCTGGAGGTTGTTATAAGGACAAAAGACTCTAAAGCAATTTGCCTAAAGCTATATAAAAATGCTAGTTCTTTATTATTATTTTTATTAGGCAGCTAGGTGGCATAGAGGAGAGGGTACTGGGTCTGGATTCATCTTCCTGCATTTAAATCTGGCCTCAGATTCTTCCTAGCTGTGTGATCCTGGGCAAGTCATTGAACCCTGCTTGCCTCAGTTTCTTCCTTTGTAAAATGAGCGGAGAAGGAAATGGCAAACCACTCCAGCATCTTTGCAAAGAAAACCCAAATAGGATCATGAGGAATCATGACTGAAATGGATGGATAACATGTGAAAAAAATCTAGAGACTTCAGTCTTAATATGAGAGAACTGATCAGCATAGCTCCAAACAGAGCTACTCTTCAAGATAACAAAACTCACATTTATAGAACCAATAGAACATAAGTTCCTCAAGGGCAGGGACTGTTTAGTTCTGGTCTTTGTATCCCTCACACCCAACACAGTGGCTGGTGCACAGTAAGTGTTTAACAATTGCTAGTCGAATGAATGAATAAATATATTACTTTACAACTTATAGAGGATGGTCTCTCAGCAAAATAGAAGACAGGGAAATCAATGGAATTCAATATACAACTCAAAAAAAATAACAACATTGTTAGCGATTCTCAAATAACATTGTTTTTAGGAACTAGCAAAGGAAGAATTTGGGGAAATGGGGATCAGGAGAAGCAGAAAGTGAAGGAAAACTATATTCAAACTGGCAACAGAAGAACAAAAAATGAAATTAGAAATTTCGGGGGAGGGGCAGCTAGGTAGCACAATGGATAGAGTGCCAGGCTTTGAGTCTGGCAAGTCATGTAACCCCAATTGCCTAGACCTCCCTGCTCTTCTGCCTTGGAAATAATTCTTAGCATCAATAGTGGGGGTAGTTAGGTGGCTCTTTGGATGGAGAGCTAGGCTAGAAATGGGAGATCCTCGGTCCAAATCTGACCTCAAATATTTCTTAGCTGTGCAACTCTGGGCAAGTCACTTAATCCCCATTACCTAGCCCTTACTGCTACTGCTCTTCTGCTTTGGAAACAATACTTACTATTGATTCTAAGACAGAAGGTAAAGACTTAAAAAAAAAAAAGAAAAATTCCTGAAAATACAATGTAATGCAGAATGGATATGCTGAAGGAACATAGAAGGAAATGGAATTGGAAAAAATATCAAAAGATAAAATAAAGAAGCAAAGGGGTCAAGTAAAAAAGTCTAAGAAATTTTAGGACAAGATGATGATAAAATTCCTGTTTGGAGAAAACCAAGGGAAGAAAATAAACAAAATAACAGACTTGACAAACAACAGAATTATTTCACTGGAGAGAGCAAAATGATGAAAACTAAAGCCAAAACAACAAGCCCAGGAAATGACACAACTGGAAAAAAATGTGGATTCTATGCAGGCAAAAATGAGAGATGTTGAGGGCAGGGCATAAAGAGAAAACTGAATGATTGTAAGGCTTCCCAAAAATTGAAGGGGAAAATCTGATTGTTATCTGTCAAGTAATCATAGAGGAAAAAAATTTTGTTTATATTTTTTAAGGGGACAGTTTGTAAGCTGACAGCATTTGATACCAACAGTGGTAAACTCAAATTCAACTCACCCAGACACCATCTTGTGAGAATAGCATCCAGATTGTGTGACCCTGAGCAAGTCACTTAATGCCCATTGCCTAGTCTTTACTTCCCTTTGCCTTTGAATCCATACTTAGTATTGACTATAAGACAGAAGGTAAAGATTTTTTAATAGAATCAGGATAATGAAAGATCAAAAAGAGAGAAGACTAAGAGAAAAGCTAAGGACAATAATAAAGGACCTTTTATTCATTATAATGAGTAAAATAAGATTGATCCAAATAGGGAAGAAAGGTTGTACTTGGAGTGAAAAAGAACCAAGTTTGAATCCTATTTTGGTCAGTTATTAGTTGTGGGATGGATTCTAGGCAAGTCACTCCACCCTTCTCAACCTCAATTTCCTCACCTGTAAAATGGGAATAATAATAGGCCCTGCCTCTTAGGGCTAGTGTAAAGATCAAATGGCATAATGTACTGAAAAAGTCAAAGTCCTGTGTAAATGTAAACTATCATGAGCTAGTATTATTAAGAAAAAGGACTGCCTCCTGGGGCAGATGAGATGACAGTAATGCTGGCAAGGGTGCTTAATTCTTTACTTCGCTTCTGTTTTTTTCTGCCAAAGAAAATAATTTGGGATCTAACTAAAAATGACTAATATGGATTTGAACCTCAAAACAGGTAGGGAGGTGGTAAGAGTGCACCTAGGTGCCTTTGAGGAAGTCTCAGCACCCAGGTGTAAGAAGGTGGTCAATCAACAAACATTTATTGGGGGCGACTGAGTGGCACAGTGGATAGAGTGCCAGATCTGGAATCAGAAGGTCCTGGGTCCAAATCTGGCCTCATATGTTACCCCCCAAGAAGCTTACATTCTAATAGGAAAGATAACACACAAATGTGTGGAGAGGAGGGGCAAGGGCAGAGTGTACTGGGCAGGGCAGACTAAAGGTGGCGATCATGCCACGCGTCTATATCCTTCAGAGAAAAATCCAAAGATCACTGGGTTCTTTTCCACTGCATTTAAGCAGTTAGTCTCGGTGTAATCACTAAAAATTAGAGCTAAGAAAGCAACAATTTACAAAGTTCTTTGCTTACCACTGTTTGATAGGGTTGGACAAAACAAGCATTAGTATTGCCCTTTTGCAAGGGCCCAGAGAGGTAAGTCATTGCACTGCCCACAGTTACATGCCAGTAAGAGTCAGAGTTGGAATATAAACCCTGGTCCATGAGGTCCGTCCAACGTTCTTCCTGTTGCCCTTAGAAGTATTAGTGCAAGTGAGGCAGCCAGATTCCTGGATGCAATGGTTCTACCAACTCTGCACTCTTCAGACCACATTTATTAAATGATATTTTATTCTGGGTCATGTTGTTTAAGCCCTTACCTTCTGTCTTAGAAGTACTGGTTCCAAGGCAGAAGTATCCAGAGTCACCTGGTTAGGAAAATGTCTGAGACCAGACTTGAACTCAGGACCTTCCCAACTTCAGGTATGACTCTCAATCCACTGAGCCACCCAGCTGCTATATATATATATATATATATAAACCCTTGCCTTCTGTCTTGGAATGAATACTGTGTATTGGTTCCAAAGCAGAAGAGTGATAAGGGTTAGGCAATGGGGGTTAAGTGACTTGCCCAGGGTCACAGGGCTAGGAAGTGTCTGAAGCCAGATTTGAACCCAGGACCTTCTATCCCTAGGCCTGGCTCTCAATCCACTAAGCCATCCAGCTGTGCCCAACCAGCTGCCACATATTTTAAGAAGGACACTGGCAAAGACTCTACGGAGGAGAGCATCCAGGTTGGCAAGGATTATAAAAAGCATTTCATGTGAGAATTATAGGAGGTGAATATGTCTGAAGGAACTGGGCAGGGAACCAGGAATAGATATGGGCCAGAGATGAGTGCCTGCAAAGAATATTGACTATTATCTTCAAATATATGAAAGGCTATTGTTATATAGAAAAGGGCATCTATTTGTACTGTTATTCCAGAAGGCATATCAGACATTTGGAACCAGAAGGGACTTCAGACCTCTTCTAGTCCAGCTCTCTCCTTTTAATGATGGTGAAACTGAGGCTCTGGACAGTTAAGTGCCCAAGCTACCCAGGTAGGATTTTAACTCAGATCCCTTAATTCCACAGCCAATGCTTTTTTTATTAAACCATGCAGCCTCCCAAACAGTGGGGGGGGGAGGGCATATTTGGATTTAACCTGAAAAAGAACTGTGTAGCAGCAATGAATAATAATAATAGCTAGCATTTATAATATGTAAATTATAGATAATATAAATATGTTATTTATATTATAAACACAATATAAATATACATTTTATATAATATATAAAATAGCACTTTAAGATTTGCAAAGTCCTTGTCAGATATTATCTCATTTGATCCTCATGACAACTCTTGGAGGTAGGTGCTATAATTATACCCATTTTATAGTTAGGGAACTGAAACAGAGAATTTAAGCCATTTGCCCAAGATCATATAGCTAAAAAGTGTCTGAAGCTAGATTTGAACTCAAGTCTTACTGACTTTAGACCCATGGATTTATGTGGTAGGACATCTAGCCACCTGTCTTGTGAGAAAATAAATTCCCTGTCACCAGAAGTGACAAATGGAGGCTAGATGATTGGTTACCTATTGAGGCTATTTTAGAAGGGCTGAAGTACCAGACCTCGAAGGACCCTTCCAACCTTAAGTCAGAGGAATCCAAATACTTGGCCTGCAGGCCTGAATCAGAATTATGATATAATTGAGAAATATTTAACAAATGCTGGAATAAAATAAAGAAAAAAAATTTAAGAAATATTTAACAAAAATTTTAAAAATACAACAGAATATATATAATGTCAACATGGTTTTCTAAGTCAATATGCCACTTATAGGGATACTTAGGTATGGCATTGTGGCCCCATTTATATTTTGCTTTTGACATGACAGCTCTATTGTTAAGCTTTAAAAAGCCAAGACTAAAGGAGGAATATTTGTCCCTTCCCCAATTCTACCTGTCCATGGGGTGCCCATGACCTCCTGGCTCCATTCACTCCATTTGCCAAGTTTAAACTCTTCCTGGGCTCGAATCTGCACTATGTGCCTCTCGCCCATCCAGGCATCACTGATAATCAACGAGTGTTGGTCCTTACTCTGAAAGAGGCACAAAGACAGGAAATGAATTAGGCGTTTATACACACAGACACAAGACACAAGCACACGTGAGCACCCAAGCTCCAGAACACACGTACCTGGGTGCAAGGACAGCTATGAGTATTCATCCACTCATATGTAAATACGTGAGATAAAATGTCTTCAAACACATATGTGTATAATACTCTTTTCACATGTACACATGCATCCATACTAGTGATTCCCAAAGTGGGTGCTACTGCCCCCTGGTGGGTGCTGCAGTGATCCAGGAGGTGGTGATGGCCACAGGTGCATTTATCTTTCCTATTAATTGCTATTAAATTTTTTTAAAAATTAATTTCCAGGGGGCTAAGTAATACTTTTTCTGGAAAGGGTGCAGTAGGCCAAAGAAGTTTGGGAACCACTGATCCATACCATCCTTAAAATGAGTCAATGGGGCCACTTCTAAACAGCTGTACAAGTTTCTACTATTTACCTAAATCAAGCTATTCTTGGGTGATAAATAATAATAATACATTTCAGGAACAGGTAGGTGGCTCAGTGGATGGAGAGCCAGACCTGGAGATAGGAGATCCTGGGCTCAAATGTGACCGCAGACATGTCCTAGCTGTGTGACCCTAGGCAAGTCACTTAACCCCTGTTGCCTAGCCCTTGCCACTCGTGCTCTGGAACCAATACACAGTATTGATTCTAAGATGGGAGGTAAGGGTTTTAATAACAGTACATTTCAATAGTACTTTCAAGCTTTCAAAATATTTCTCTTGTGCTCACTTTACCAGGAATTTTCACACTTCCTGCCCCTATTTTACACAGGAGGAAGCTGAGGTTTATAGGAAGGAATTATGCAAATCAGAAAGACTTAAATTCAAATCCAGCCTCAGACACTTACTAATTGTGTGACCCTGGGAAAGTCACTTAATCCCCATTATCTAGCCCAGTGGTTCCCAAACTTTTTTGGCCTTCTGCTCCCTTTCCAGAAAAAAATATTACTTAGTGCCCCCTGGAAATTATGAAACTATTTATTGAACTCAGAATAGAATGTAATACAAAAAAAGTGTGGCCATCACCACACCCCTAGATCGCTGCAACACCCACCTGGGGGTGGTAGCGCCCACTTTGGGAATCACTGGCCACTGCCTCTTGGTAGGTGCTGCAGGGGGAGTGATGGCCACAGCTGCATTTATCTTTCCTATTAATTGCTATTAGAATTTTTAAAAAATTAATTTCCAGGGGACTAAGCAATATTTTTTCTGGAAAGGGGATGGTAGACCAAAAAAGTTTGGGAACTACTGGTCTAGCCCTTTCCACTTGTGCTCTGGACCTAATTCTAAGATGGAAGGTAAGGGTTATAATAATAACAACAACAACAACAACAACAACAACGCATCTCAATAGCACTTTCAAGCCTTCAGAACATTTCTCTCTTCCTCACTCTACCAGGAATTTTCACACCCCTCCCCCTGTTTTACATGGGAGGAAGCTGAGGTTTATAGGAATGACTTATCCAAGTCGGAAAGACCTGATTTCAAATCCAGCCTCAGACCCTGAGAAAGTCACTTAACTTTGCCTTAATTTTAAAAAATTAAAAAGCAAAGACATGGCTTATCCAGAGTCACAAAGCAAGTAAATTTTGGAACTGCTATTTCCATTCAGGTTTTCCAATTCTAGCTATGGTGCTGCTGCCCCCACTACTCATTGACTTTTGAGGAATCAGTAAAACATAGTAAAAATGATGATGATAATAATAATAATAGCAGCATTTATTGTTTGCCTCAGTTTCCTCATCTGTAAAATGAGCCAGAGAAAGAACTAGGAAGCTACTCCTGTATCTTTGCCAAGAAAACCCCAAAAGAGGGCACAAAAAAGCAGACAGGACTGAAACAATTGAACACCGCCAAGCAGATGGCTCTCTAGGAGCCCTTTCCAATTGAATCCAGTTCCCGTTACTTGCCCCCACTTGCCCTACCCTTTGAAGAGGTTTCTTTCAGACGCTACCTCAGCAAAACAAAACAAAAAACCGGTTCTGTTGGACTCTGCTAACACACAGGAACTGTGTGACCCTGAGAAAGTCACTCAGCCAGCTCCCTAGGACTCCTCTACTAAACCTGAGGCGGATTATATCTCCATCAGGATTGGGCGGAAATCCGCGCCCTGCCCCCGCCCCCTTCCGTCCACCCTCTCCAATCCTGAGGAGAGCAGAGTTCTGTCACGTGTCTCCACGTGGCCGCCTGCCGCAATGGCTCTCACTTTCCATGCCTCTAGTCACGAAGGGAGGGGGACAATTGAACTGACCTCTATCTTTGTGAAATCCGTGGTCTTTTCAGCCCGATATCTGAGCTCAAACTGGAGCCTGTAGTATATGGAGTTCCAAGAAGGCGGATCTTTCCAGGTGACCTTGAGTCGATGCGGGCTTTTGTCCACGGCTGTGACTGTGATATTGGTTGGAGGATCTGGTTGAACTGGAGTTGCGGAGGGAGGGGGAGAAAGAAGAGGGAGAAAGAAATGAGAAGGGAATCTACTAAAGTGGCCAACTTGGTACTTAGGACAGACCTTCCCCCTTCATTTATACCTTCATTTATTCAATCAAGAAACATTTCTTTTTTATTTTTTTATTTAATTTTTAAAAATTACCCCTCCCCCATGGTAACATGATTCATGTTCTCTCCCTCTCCTCTTCTCTCCCCCCTCCCGGAGTTGACAAGCAATTCCACTGGTTATACGTATATTATCTCTCAAATCCTATTTCCCTATTATTCAAGAAACATTTCTAAAGACGACCTGGAAAGCCTCTGCTGACAGTCACCCAATCAGGATGATAAACAAACCATATCCCTAGTCCCCAACCCAGTAGTGGGCAGGTGCCACTCCCAGGGGCCAGAGCTGTCTCTTCCCTTCTCAGAAATTGGCAAAATGCTACAAATCAGAACTCAATTTCTGGTTTTGTGGATCATCAGGATTTAAAAAATGGAGATTGCACTTAAAAGTATGTTGGAGGCAATTATTTTTCCCCTAGAAAGCTTGTTGTTAAACATTTACTAGGTTTGAAAGCCAGGCATAAGGACAGGAGGTCCTGAGTTCAAATTTGACCTCAAATTTTTCCTGGCTGTGTGACTCTGGGCAAGTCACTTGATCTCTATTACCTAGTCCTTACCATTCTTCTGTCTTGAAACCAATACTTAGTATTGATTCTAAGATGGAAGGTAAGGATTTTAAATAATTAATTTTTTTGTTTTTTGTTTTTTAAATATTTATTTTTTAGAAAAGTTAACATGGTTACATGATTCATGCTCTTACTTTCCCCTTCACGCCCGACCTTTCCCCCCCATAGCCACTGCGCATTTCCACTGGTTTTAACATGTGTCATTGATCAAGACCTATTTCCAAATTGTTGATAGTTGCATTGGTGTGGTAGTTTCCAGACTACATCCCCAATCATGTCTGCCTCAACCCATGTGTTAAATAATTAATTTTTTTAAATTTTACCAGCATACCCTTACCCACAACCCTTGCAAAATGACTCTCTGGAACCATTAAGTAGCTCATTGGACACAGCATCAGGCCTAGAGACAGGAGGTCCTAGGTTCAAATTTGAACTCAATACTTCCTAGCTGGGTGACCCTGGAAAAGTCACTTGGTCCCCATTACCTAACCCTTACCCCTCTTTTCCCTTGGAATCAATATTGATTCTAAGATGGAAGAGAAAGATTAAAAAAAAAAAAAAAAAAGACTGGCTCACCACAAGGGTTTAAGTAGGAGTCCTCTCTCCATATACTCTTGTTGGGGAAAGCCAGGGCATACTTACGGATTTCATAACCCCTGAACTGCTGGGCTTTGCTGGCCTTCCTCATGACCCCGTTGGTGACACATAAGACAGCCAAGTAGAGCGAGTTATCCTCTTGCCTAAGATGAAAGGGGCAGGAGAACTTCTGTGATCCCTGCAGGTAGTGGCATGGCCTCTGAAATGTCTCTTCATTCTGTCTGCCAGAGACACAAGACCAAGACCACCAAATGTTTCATTTCTAGCCTTCCCCTTTGCATTGCCTCTGATGCACAGTCCCAAAAGTGAAAAGTGGTAAAAATCGAACTAGAAAACCCATTTGGCAAATGATAACTACATTTCTGGGGCAGCGAGGTAACACAGTGAATAGAGATGCAAAGTCATCCCGAGTTCAGATCTGGCAGCAGACCGTTACTAGCTGTGTGACCCTGGACAAGTCATTTAACCCTGATTGCCTCAGTTTCCCATCTGTAAAAGTAGATGGAGAAGGAAATGGTAAACCACTCCAGTATCTTTGCTAAGAAAGCCCCAAAAGAAGACACAAAGAGTCTGACATGACAGCATTGACACGACAGCACTGACTACAACAACAAGAAGATAGATATTTCTATGTTGTTCTGTGGTTTACATGAGAGGAAGAATAGTAAGATAAATAACAGCTGACCTAGAAACCAAGAAGCCCTGGTTTCAAATCCTGACTCTTAATACCTAGTGGCTCTGTGTGTGTGTATCCAGGTGAGTCACCTAATCTCTCAATGTTCTAGGAAATGAAGATTTTATTATTTTTTCATTAATTTTAACCCAGTGGAATTGCTTGTCAACTCTAAGAGGGGGACAGGGGAGGGAGACAATAAGAATCATGTAACCACAGAAAAAAATTTAAATAAAATTTAAAATTAATGTGGGAATAGAAATCCAGAAGAAAACATGTGATTTATCCCTTATTTATATGGGTATGTGATTCGGGGTTTTGGTGTTAAAGGATCGTTCTTTTACAAAAAAAAAATTATATGGAAATAGATTTGAGTGATTATATATATATATATATATATATATATATAGTGTGTGTGTGTGTGTGTGTGTGTGTGTGTGTGTGTGTGTGTGTGTAACCCGATGGAATTGCTTGTCAACTCCAAGAGTGGGGAGGGGAAAGGAGAGGGAGAAAACAAGAATCATATAACCATGGAAAAAATATTTTAAAAAATAAATAAATTTAAAAAAAATAGAGTAATCTTTTAAAACAAAAACCCCAAATCCTATACCCATATAAACAAATAATAAATCATGGGAAACTAAGAGTTTAAGTGGCAAAGAAGGTTACAGCCTGCATTGCTAGAGGGAATTTTCTCATCTGAGAAATCCTTTTACCAATAAAATCAGTGTGCAGTCCCTATCTCCTGTGGTTTAAACTTATTTCACCTCTATTCTCTCATTTTCATCTCTCCACTGCCCTGTGAGTTGCTTGTTGTAAATACTATTCCCATTTTACAAATGAGAAAGTAGAGGCTTCAAGAGATTGATCCCTGGTTATGGGTTCAGACATTGTTATTAATCTTTCATTCCAGTCAGGTCTGACTCTCCATGACCCCTTTTGGGGTTTTCTTGGCAAAGATGCTGGCATGGTTTGGCCATTTCCTTCTCTAGCTCATTGGACAAAAGAGGAAACTGAAGCAAGCAGGTTTTTAAGACTTGCTCCCTAAGAAAGGGATATCAACAGCTTTTCCACTTTACCCTGAGGGTCTTGCCCAGGGTCACACAGCCAGTATGTGTCAGAATCTGGATTTGAACAGGTCTTCCTGACTCCAGACCCCATGTTCTAGCCACTGGCTATCTGTACCTTCTCATTTTAACTTAATTGAGTGTACTAGGGTCTCAGCCCTAATGGAGTTGTGTAAAATACTACAAGTGCTTTAAGCAGTCTCTACATCCAGGACCCTGGGATACAGCCCCACTTTCAGTTCACAAGACCCTATTTCTCTGGTCCTTGCCATTTGTGAGATAGACCTTGGGTCAGTCCCTTTACCTTTACGGGCCTCTGTTTCTTCATCTGTAAAACAAGGAAGCTGGACTACAGGCCCCTTCCAGTGATGACCATCTGAGCAGAAAATGCATTTCCCTGTCTTTTCTGGGGAATATCCCTGGAGAGTAAGGTGGGACTTAAGGCCAGGCAGGCCAAAGGACCCATGACCCACTCCCTCTCCCTCTTCTCTGTCTGTTCCCTCTGGGCAGCATCCAGTTACTCTTTGGTGTGAATCAACCTGAGAGGCTAAGCCTTCTTTCGCAGGAAATACTAAAGCCCAAAGCAGAGTGTTCTAGCGGAAATAATGTATCCTGCGTGTTCTATCAGACTGTTTTCTGCTATTTTCCATCACAAACGAACATATAAGATTTCAGCCACATCACAAAATAAACAAGCATTTGCATGCTTTTATAGCCTGGTAATCTCACCACACTGGGCTTTTTTGTTGTTCAGTTGCATCTAATTCTTTGTGACCCCGTTTGGTGTTTTTTTTTTTTTTTTTGGCAAAGATCCTGGCACAGTTTGCCATTTCCTTCTCTATCTCATTTTACAGATGAGGAAACTGAGGCAAATAGGATGAAGTGACTTACCCAGGGTCACCCACTATCTGTGGCCAGAGGAGTCTATCAGGAAGATGAGTCTATCTTCTGGGTCAGTAACAGGCCTGATATGACTAAGGATGAACTCTGAGTTCTAAGTAGCCCATTTACAAAGACTTGAAACACAATATTAGTAAATAAGATAAGTCAGGAGTTGTCTCTATCCTTTTCTTGGGGAATGATCCTTAAATAAGCAATAGCTTTGAATAATTTTTAATGTTTTTTTTTCTCAATGGGGCAAGACCTAACTCTTCATTTATAGATTTTGGAATGCACATTTTAATATAAACTCTTCTACTCTGAGCCTGTAGACCATCAAGAGAACCTTTGGGAGGCTACTGGTCGTCTCTGAACTATGGTTTTGGAATAAATCCTTTGGGGAGGATCTCAGGGCATGGTGTGGCACTGGAGAATCTGTGAATTTGATCTGCGTGTTTATCTGGTTTAGATTAGGCTGGAAAACATTTGGAGTGAAGAGGCCTCAGCTGCAGGGTTGTCAGTTAGTGACAAGATTGTGAAACAGGCCCAGTATATCTTTGGCACCTTCTGCTTCCTCTTTTGACATCCCCCCCTTCTCACCCTTATTGCCCCCATCCCTACATGCCCTGTGCCTTCAAGATATCCTACCTAGCTAGAGTATCCAGGTCTACCCTCCCCTTCTTTCTCCAGCAAGTGTTCACTCTCTGTATCTCTTTCTTTTCTGTCTCTGCCTCGGTTTCTCTTTCCTTCAGTCTCTTTGTCTTTGTCTCTCTTTCTGTCTATCCCTGCCTCTATTTCTCCTTTCTGTCTCTTTCTGCTTCTGTTTCTCTTTCTCTTATCTCTGTCTTTCTGTCTCTCTCAGTCTTTCTGCTTCTTTCTTCTTTCTGTCTCTCAATCTCTCTTTCTGTCTCTGACTCTCTGCCTCTATTTCTCTCTTCTTTCTGTCTTTTTTTCAGTCTCTCTTTCTGTCTCTGCTTCTGTTTCTCTCTTTTTTCTGTCTCTTTCTCTCTCTGCCTTGATTTCTGCCTGTCTGTCTTTCTGTCTCTGACTCTGTCTTGATTTCTTTCTCTGTCTCTTTCTGTCTCTCTTTCTCTCTGTCTTTCTCATCTAATCTCATTCAAGTCAAGTCAACAAACATTTATTAAGTACTTTCTATGTGCCAGGCATGATGATGTATTATTTCTACCTGGCTCACTTGCATTTTAATAGGAGAACATCTCCCAAAGTTGTTGTGAGGACCAAATGAGATAATATATGTAAAGCCTTTTGAAAATCTTAAACCCTGTGTAAATGCTATCTATAAATAATAGTTAATAATGATAATAACCCAAGAATTTACTCCATGATGGTGGAATTTCAAGGCATAAAATCAGAATTTCAGTGTTTGAAGGAACCTTAGAGGTCATCTCCTCTGGCCTGTACCTCCTAGAGTATAAGAAATAGTCATCTAATCTGCCCTGGAAGCTTTCAGTGACAGGGAACTCACCACCTCCTATTCTCAGACAGCTCTAACTGGCAGGAAGTTGTTCCTTAGGCTGAGCTAAATTTGGCCTCTGTGTAACTTCTATCAGTTACTCCTACTTCTGCCTTCTGACATTTGCTATCATCATGAACCAGGAGGGGAAGATATTTTTAGGGGCCTAACTGGAGCTCCTCAGATCATGCCATGCCTCAGTCCAGCAGATATTTTCTTTCTTTTCCCCTCAACATCTAGTACCTCATGTGTCATGACTTCTGAAGATTCTTTCTCCCCTCCTCAGGATTATCTGATTTTTAAAAATAACTCTTACTTTGTCTCTTAGTGACAATTCTAAGACAGAAGAGCAAGGGCTAGGCAAAAGGGGTTAAGTGATTTGCCCAGAGTCACACAGCTAGGAAGTATATGAGGACACATTTGAATTCAGGATCTCCTATCTTCGGACCTCACTCTCTGTATCCATTATGCCTCCTAGCTGCACCCCACAAAGAGTATTAACAGAGCCATATTGGCCATAAATGAATAACAAAGTGAGAAATACTATGGGAATTTTCATCTGTTAATTGTGAGTCCACTAGTTGGGTACATTTTCATAAAAGGACCTTGGTGCTAATGGGCAAGAGTGCAATTAACTAGGTTAAGTCATTCGTACCCAGTACCTCCTTGTTGGGACCAATCCAATTGGCATTTAATGAATTAATTTTTATGCTCTTACTTTCTGTCTTAGAATTAATATTAAGTATTGGTTCCAAGATACTAAGCTAGATAATCAGGGTGAAGTGACTCACTCAGGATTGCTAGGAAGTCACATTTGAACTCAAGTGCTCCTGACTCTAGACTGACTCTCTATACACTTTGCCACAGAGCTGCCCATGATGGTCTGATTTTAAGATGAGATCATTTCCCAAGACACTTACACATGCCTCACTAACAAGACGGCCTTCGTCTGTGGGGATGGTTTCTTCTGCAGGCTCCATTCACACCAAATACTGGTAACGAAACTCTTCCAATGACATGAGAACACGGGCTCTTCAGGAGGATCTGAAAAGGAAAGCATTCCAAGCGTAGAAAAATAGGGAGTTTTGTCCTAGCAGCAGATAAGAAAAGCCTTCTTCTTGGGGGTGAGAGGACCAGGCAGTTTAAAAAGAGGAAAAAATCTGAAAAACACAGGGTTTCATACCCTACGGGGATTCCCATACTCCACAGAGGGTGAACAGTACTTACATTCTAAATATTCTAAATTGTAAAAATCAGGGGTGCCAGAGAGCTCATGTCCCTCCTGAGAAGGAGAATCAGAAGGCTAAAGAACATTTAGAAAAATTGGAAAGGGACCATTTAGTACAATACTCTCCTTTTATAGATATAGAAACTGAGTTACAGAGAGGTTAAGGGGACTTTGGGCAGTGGAGAGAATGATCCTAGAGTTGGGAAGATCTGAGCTCAAATCCAGCCTTAGATACTTACTAGCTGGGTGACCCTGGGCAAGTCACTTAACTCTATTTGCCCCTGTTTCCTCATCTGTAAAATGAGCTAGAGAAAAAAATGGCAAACCATTCCAGTATTTTTCCCAAGAAAACCCCCAACAGGGTCACAAAGTGTCAGATGAGACTGGAATGACTTAACAGCAATAAAGGAGCTCTAGCAAGAGTGAGAAATAGGATTTGAACTGATGTCTTCTCATTCCCAAACAGTTGAGTTGAATCCTCACCCTACTGTACCTTGCTACCTCTCAGAGAAAGGGGAGCAGCAAAGATTAGTAATTCTGCTTCGTGAGTTCTTTTTCTTCAAGCTCTAAGACTAGAGGAACTCTCAGAGAACATCTAAGCCTCCTTTAATAGTTTGACCTTGAATGTCAAGAAAAGGAATTTTGAACATCTTCAGCTTCCTCATTCTTAACACGAAAGAGAGGAAATGTCCCACAAATTAGGAAATAACATAATCGGCACCCATAAGCAGCTCAAGACTCACTCCAAACTATGCTCAAAGGGCTATAAAAGAATGCCTGCCCTTTGATCCAGCCATACCACTGTTGGGTTTGTATCCCAAAGAGATCATAGATAAACAGACTTGTATGAAAATATTTATAGCCGCGCTTTTTGTGGTGGCAAAAAACTGGAAAATGAGGGTATGTCCTTCAATTGGGGAATGGCTGAACAAATTGTGGCATATGTTGGTGATGGAATACTATTGTGCTCAAAGGAATAATAAACTGGAGGAATTCCATGTGAACTGGAAAGACCTCCAGGAATTGATGCAAAGAGAAAGGAGCAGAGCCAGAAGAACATTGTACACAGAGACCAATACACTGTGGTAAAATAGAATGTAATGGACTTCTGTATTGGCAACAATGCAATTACCCAGGACAATTCTGAGGGACTTATGGAAAAGAACACTACCAACGTTCAGAGGAAGATCTACAGGAGTGGAAACAGAAGAAAAACAACTGCTTGAACACATGGGTTGAGGCGGACATGATTGGGGGTGTAGACTTGAAACTACCACACCAATGCAACTATCAGCTATTTGGAAATAGGTCTTGATCAATGACACATGTTAAAACCAGTGGAAATACGCATCAACCATGGTGGGGGGGGAAGCTCAGGGGGTGAAGGGGAAAGTAAGAGCATGAATTATGTAACTATGTTAACTTTTCTAAAAAATAAATATTAATAAATGTTTTTTAAAAAAAAGATTCACTCCAAGCCCAGCTGTCCTTTGTATTTATGTTCTAATTATGTTTGCCATAATCAATCAGTCACAGATCTGCTTTCATCTTATCTTGCTAAGGTCCAAGGCTCTACTAACTTGAGGCCATTTCCGAGCCATGCCAAGACCCTTGTGCCCCTCTTCTTTCTAACTCCTCTTTATGTATTATCTTACCCCATTAGAATGTAGGCTCTTTGAGGGCTTGCTGGTATTTGTATCCTCAGCATTTAGTAGCCCAGTGCCTGGCACATTTTTGCCATTCATTGTCCAATTCTCCATGGCCCTATTTGGAGTTTTCTTGGCAGAGTTATTGGAGTAGTTGGCCATTTTCTTCTCTGGTTCATTTTATAGAAGAGGAAACTGAAGCAAAACAGGGAGAAGTGACTTATCCAGGGCCACCCAAATGGTAAACATCAGAAGCCAAATTTGAATTCATGAAGATGAGTCTTCCTGACTTCAGGCCCAGTACTCTATCCCCTGAATCATCTAGCTACCCATGCCTGGCACATAGCAAGTGCTTTTTAAAGGCTGGCACTCTCTGGTAAGTATCTACTAAGCACCAGGCACTAGGATGGACACCAGTCCTCTTCAAGTTCAGATCCTAACTCCTGAGTACCTAGTGCAAGTCATGATGCTAAAATAGCCTATATCCAGAAGAGATTCTCCCTTTCCTTTTACTATTTTTTAAAAAATCCTTCCCTTCCATCTTGGAGGCAATACTGTGTCTTGGTTCCAAGGCAGAATATTGGTAAGGGCTAGGCAATGAGGGTTAAGTGACTTGCCCAGGGTCACACAGCTAGGAAATGTCTGGGACCAGATTTGAACCCAGGACCTCCTGCCTTCAGGCCTGTATCCACCGAGCCACCTAACTGCCCCCCTCCTTTTGTTATTTAAGATGTCTTCCAGGTCATTGAGATAACACATGAGAGAAGGAAGCATATATTTCTTTTTTTTATTTTTGCCTTTACCTTCCATCTTGGAATCAATTTTGTGTATGTGTCCCAAGGCAGAAAGAAGAGTGGTAAGGGCTCTGCAATGGGGGTTAAGTGACCTTGCCCAGGATCACACAGCTAGGAAATATCCAAGGCCAGATTTTAACCTAGGACTAGCTCTCAAACCACAGAGTTACCTAGCTATCCTCAAGAGGCAGTATATTTCCAGCATCAGTTGAGCCCAAACAAGCTAAGCTAGTATATGAGCAGAGATCTGAGCTCTTTAGGTCTTTAGCTCCAAAATACCTGGCCCAGCCAAGAGCCAGAATATTCTCCAGTATCTTGTTACTTGCTGGCAAATATAATAGGCTTTTCCTGTAATTTCTTGGTCCAAGTAAATAATAGGATATTAAAGAGATCTTTTCAGGTATGGCATATATCTGAAAGCGTTCAATCAACAAATGTCTACACACAGTGCGAAGCACCAAGGAAGATGGCAAGTTTAAATATGAAAAGGTCTCTGCCCTCATGAGGTATACAGTTTAGAAAGAGAATATAATAATACAAGCACACATAAGTCTAAAACCCAATTTTACACAAGTGCATTAGAAAGATGCCAAGCAAAATTCTCCATGTAAGGTTTAAGAAAGAAGGTTGGCAATGGCAAGAGAGTTTGAAGAAGGCTTTTCAGAGGGAGTTAGGTGGCTCAGTGGAATGGGAGGCAGTCCTTGAGCCAGGAGGTCCTGCATTCAAATCTGACCCCAGATACTTCCTAGCTAGGTGACCCTGGGCAAATCTCTTGACCCCGATTTCCTAGCCCTTAGCACTCTTCTGCTTTGGAACCAACACATAGTATTAATTCTAGGATGGAAGTTAATGGTTTTTAAAAGGCTTTTGGAAAGGGATGGCATTTCAGGTCGGCTTTAGAGACTAGATAGAAATTCAGTAGGCAAAAAGGGGCAAAGGATATCACAGGCATAAGAAGTAGAATAATCAAAAGTACTGAAGTTGGTGTATATTGGGGGATAGGAGGAAAATTGTCCAATTTGGTCTGAAATTAGAAATGTAGAAGCAGGTAACATAAAATAATTCAGGAAAGCTGGGGGTGGTGAGGTGGAAGGTAGCACTGGATTATGGAGGGTCTTGAATGCCAATGAAAAGAATCAAAATTTAACCCAGCAGTCAGTAGGGAGCCAGAAGTTTAAACTCTAAGGAAGTTTAGCCCAACAGCATTATGAAGTTGAATTTGAGCGAGGTCCCTAGGCCTTTAAGGCAATGCAGGATGTATTGAAGGAGCTTCCAAAAGAATGGTGGCAGAACTTTGAAAGAAAAAACTAAGGGAATAGAAATGCAAAAGCAAAACATGTGACATCACTTATCACATGTATATATGGGTATGTGATTTGGGGTTTAGGCTTTATAGCAAAAACGAATAATATGGAAATAGGTATCCAGTGATAACATTTGTACAACCCAGTGGAAGTGCTTGTGGGCTCTGGGAGGGAGGAGGGAAAGAAAATAAATCATGGAAACATGGGAAAATGTTTTAAAATAAAAAGAAATAAAAGAATGGTGGCAGAACAAAGCTGGGGGCATTACTCACCAACCACTAGCAGAGGTAAGGTCCTCACTGGGCTGCCATCCAGGTAGCAGGTATAGTTTCCCGAGTCATTGTACTGCACAGACCTCAATAATAGCTTGCCCCCCACCATCTCCCTTTGACCAAGCTGTGGGCCAATAGGCTTGTCCTCCAGTGTCCAGTGAATGGTGGCATTATTCTTTAGCTCCCCATCCAAGCAGGTCAGAGTGATGGGGGCACCAGGTACCTGGGTCAGTATATCACCTGGCACATCTGTGGAAGGGAGGAGATATAGAATCATAAAACTCTAGACTAGGAGAGACCTTTGACATCATCCATGCCAACCCATTCATTCATTCATTCATTCATTCAACAAACATTTCTTAAACTCCTACTAGGCATGCTAAGTGCTGGGAAAACAAAGATATAAAAATTATACCATCTCTGCCTTTAAGGAGTTTACATTCTAATGGAAGGGAGGGGGACAACCTGGACAACGATGAGTAAATTGAAAATATCTACAAGATTAATACAAATTAATTTCGGGGGGGGGCACTAGCAACTAGCTAGGAAGCCTGGTAGAGGCAGGGACATGAGCTAAATCTCTCTTAAAAACAAACAAACAAACAAACAAAAAAACATTCCCTCTTAGTATCAATTCTAAGGGAGAAAAACGTCAAGGACTAGGCAATGGGGGTTAAGTGACTTGCCTAGGATCGCACATCTAGGAAGTATCTAAGATCACATTTAAACCCATTCTAGCTCTTGATTCAGAGCCACCCTGCTGTCCCATTTTGTTTCCACCTCAACTGGGCATGCTGTTTAGGTATATTACTAGGGAACAGAGGGCATTCTTAGATCTCAGGGGAAATTCACAGAGAGATGTTGCTATTGGTTGGACCTGGGACTTTGCAGTGTAATAGCTGACATCTCCTTCACAATGTAATCGAATGAGCAATAGATATGAAGTTGGGAGGACCAGAGTTTGAGTCATTGAGTTGTTCAACAAACTGTTGTATGCAGAGCATTATATTCTTTGCTGGAAATAAAAAGATATATGTGTAAATATAGCTATATGCTATAAATGTAAATACAGATATATGAACATCTCATCTACCTACCTATCTATATCTATTTCCATCTATCTATCTCTAGCTCTATCTATCTGTCCATCTAGCCATCTCTCTCTCTCTCTCTCTCTCTCTCTCTCTCTCTCTCTCTCTCTCTNGTCCATCTAGCTCTCTCTCTCTCTCTCTCTCTCTCTCTCTCTCTCTCTCTCTCTCTCCTTACCTACCTATTGGCAGCACATGAGCTGGCCTTAAAGGAAAAGAGGACTGGAAATTGATTGAGATTGGGGTGGCATACCCCCTAAAAATGTGTTCTCCTGTACACAATGTTCTCTTTAAAATAGGGAACAAAGACACACACAAGAGTAATTAAAAAATGGGGGAAGGAGGTCAATCCTGCTTGCCAGATGGTGGGGTATGGGAAAAGCAATAACATGAGCTGGAACCTGATTATAGAAGTTCTTGAATGCTAGAGGCAGGAGTTGATATTTAATTCTGGGAGACCTAGAGAGTTTTTGAGTAGAGGGATGACATGATCCTAGCAGTGTTTTAGGAAGATGCTTCAGGCAGTGACATGTGAAGGATGGATGGATTGGAGAGGTGACACAGACAAGACCTATTATTAAGAGTTCGGAAATGTTATTATCCCAAAGCAAGTCCTTGGACTACCTCTACAAAAATCCAACTTCTGATTTTAGAATCACTGCTTGAAGGAAGGTCTCTGGGCAAGTCTGGGCTCCAGAGACTAAAGAAACTCTGCATTCAATGGGTGTTTTTCAGGTGTCTAAACTAGATAATAAACACCTGGACTGAAGGGACCTCAGCTACAGGGCCAGCCTTAGACAAGATTATGAAGCAGCCCCCATGTCTCTTTGGCAATTTCCACTTCCTCTTTGGGGCTCCTCTATGCCATGTGCAAAGTGTCCCCATGGTTCCTCCTGGCCACTCAGAACAGACTCCAACATCCTGCCCTGCCCTCCCCTCTTGGTCCTAGTTTTCTTTCTTCTTTCCTGATTTCCTTCCTTCCTTTCTTTCCTTTCTTTATCTCTTCCCCCAATACCAGTCTATCTTTGGGTCAGCCATTATTATTATTATTCTATGGCACCGAAACATCCCCTATCTCCTGTTGACCAAAAGGTGCTGACTTTTCACATCCTTGGACCTCAACCTGTATCTTGGCCTCCAGCCACATGAGAGGATCTATGTTTATTCTCAACACATACCTCCCTACATCTCTCCATAAAGCTGTGTCCTTTAGCAACAGTACTTTTGGGCTTTCTTTCCACACTATCAAAACTGGGACATCAAACACTTTTGGCATCTAGAAGCCAAAGGAGGACTCAGGATAGGAACCACAATCTCTAACTGAATCTAAGGTGGGACCAGCAGTGTTGGAGGCAAGCTCTGTATTCATTGAGAGATAGATCTGGGGGTGTCAGGTACTATGAAGGGAGGCCTTGAATCAGCCTTGAAGTTACCTTACAGTTATATAGGTTTTTTGAATTGTTTCTTCCTCTTACTCCATTGCCAAATTTACTCTTACAGGTCACAACTCACGTTTCAATATTTCCCTAAGATTTATATTCTTTTTAAAAATTTTCCCCAATTATATGTAAACAAAAATTTTAATATTTGCTTATTTAAATTTTGAGTTCAAAATTCTCTTCCTCCCCCCTCCTTCATCCCCTCCTTGAGAAGGCAAGTGATTTGATAGAGATTATGCATATGCAGTCATGCAGAATATTTCCAAATTAGCTATGTTGCAAAAGAAAACACAGTCCCTTGGGGGTAGCTAGGTGGCCTGGTGGATTGAGAACCAGGGCCAAAGACGGGAGGGTCCTAGGTTCAAATCTGGCCTCAGACACTTCCTAGCTGTGTGACTCTGGGCAAGTCACTTGACCCCCATTGCCTAGCCCTTACTACTCTTCTGCCTTAGAGCCAATACACACTATTGATTCCAAGATGGAAGGTAAGAGTTTTTTAAAAAAAGAAAAGAAAACACAGATCTCTCCCAAAAAAAATGCACTAAAATTTTTCAAAGACTTGTTGTCACAAATAGTGTGTCAAGAAATGATTCTTACCACTACCCACTACAGAGAAGGACACTAAGGCTCAGAAAGGTGGGGTGACCTTCCTGTGGTCACACAACTAGTAAGTATTAAATCCAGGTCTCCTGCCTCCAACCTAGAGTTCTTTCCACTACACCACTCTTCTTATTAGTTGGGAAAGCCTTGCACTGAGGAGGACACTTGGATACTAGTCACCAAGTGATTGGGTGAGTCCAAGCAAGTCTCTTAAAGTTCTCTTTGCTTCCATCTCCCCCTCTGTAGGGAGGTTAGCCTCTCTGCCACCTATTCCCTGTTTGATCACTCTTTTTCCCTGGATCTCAGTTTCCTTATCTGTAAAATAAGGAGGATGGATCAGATGATCTCTAAAGTTCTTTTTAAGCCTAATATTGTGATCCTTTGATGCTTGACCTTAAACATGAAGATCATTCTTGAAAGAAGCTTGGAAGAATCTAGCTGTCTTATCCTGCTACAGTCAACCTCCAAACCCCCAGGCATTACCATCTTCCCTACTTCTGTACCCTCAAAACCACTGGGGCTTGCCATCTGCCCTGCTACTGAACCCCACAGCTGTGTTGTCTCCTGTTAGAATGTGAGCTCCTTGAAAGCAGGGATTGTCTTTCTTTTCTATTTGTAGCCTCACCACTTGTCACAGTGTTTTGTGTGTAATACACACTTAATAAATACTTTTTCTTTCAAACATTCACTGAGAAACTTTGTAGCCCTTCCTCCTTTCTCCATGGAAAGGGAATACGCATTTATCTAATACTCTGTGCCAGGCACAGAGAGAAGGGTTTTTTGCAAGTACTATCTCCTTTGATCTTAAAAACAACCCTGTAAGGTAGTTATTATTATCATATTCATTTCACCATTGGAGAAACTGAGGCAGACAGCAGTGAAGCAATTTGCTCAGAGTCACAGAGCTAGAAAGTGTCTGAGGCCACATGTGAACTCAGATCTTCCCTGATTCCAGGCTTGTATTCTATGTGCTAGACCACCAGCTCACTACCCCTTTAGAGGATAGTTCAGAAGGTGAAAGATCAGGAAACATAGTGGGGTGGGGAGATCAAAATTCTCCATCGTAGAGAGCCTTCATGAATCCTTCGCCCCATCAGATAGAGTTTTAACTTTCTAGATTTGAGACTTTCTCTATGGGGCAATTCTATGGAGCCCGCCTGAAGGCCCCCCATTTCCTCTTCAGGACTGACCTTCTTCATGCCAGACTGACCTAAAGATGGGCTTTCTCGAGCCTCGTTGTGGGTGGACTGGAGCTCAGATTATTGATCTTCCCATCTGTCCATGTTTGCTCCTTCGTCTCTGGCCAGGACCCTCCCAGAGTTTGGCCCCCACAGAAAGGGAGGGGAAGTGTGTGTCAATATTTGTCGGAGAGGCCAGGAGAATGCTTCAGCGAGCATCCCTTCGTGGCTCTGTCCAGCACTCAGCCCTGGAGACCCGCCTCTGGGAGGCCGGGAACTGTTGTTTGCTGTCCCCATAAACGCCAACACCTCCACCCTGTGCAGGGGAGGTGTGGAGAGACATTCCTCTTTCTAAACTTATCCTGGCGCAGAGAGGGATGAAGGGGTGGAGACAGAGCCCGGAGGAGGGCTACGAATTCTGTTCCTCCTGACTGTGAGCAAACAGCCCACAAATGAGCGTCCGAGGTTGTTGGCTCAACAACTCAGCCAGTTGGGCTTTGAATGGAGACCCGCCTTCCTCGGCAGAGCACAATGTTCAGACTCTCTTAGAGACAGTTTGTTTATTCCTCCGCACACCCCTTCCCGCACACTAGACAAGTATTGACACAGCTTTTCCGTTTTCTCCCTCTGGGTCCAGCCGCTCACTCCCTGTGTGTGTGGCCTTAGACGAGTCATTTTCTACCTAAATCTCTAAAATATATTCATATATGTTTACATATATAATAATAAATTATATATTATTATTTAAAATAGAATAGAATAGATTCGAAGTATGGTTCCAAGGCAGAAGAGTGGTAAGGGCTAGGTAATTGGAGTTAAGGGACTCATCCTGGGCCACACAGCTAGGAAGGGTCTGAAACCAGACCTTCTCGGACTTCAGGCCTTATTCTCTATCCACTGAGCCATCTAGATGCCTCTGTCACACTTATTATTAATTATGCCACATTTCTAAATGTATAGTGACAAAATTCCCCATTTTATTCAATTAAATCTCTCCTTCCCTTATCAGTCTAATTGATTATCAATCAATTGGGGTAGAATCGGGGTCCTCAAATGGTTGTGCTTATTTATTCTTTACCCATTGACCTGCTCTGTCCCTCCAGAAGGATGGAAGCTCCTTCGAGCCTGGCTTTCCTCTCGTGTTCTCAGAACCTAGCATAATTCCTTGCATGAAGCAAGTCCTTAATAAACTCTCATCGGATTGGCCTGGGCAGATAGGCAAATATTAATTCCTTTCTAACTCCAGTCATGTTTTATTTTTCCCAGTTACATACCAAAACAATTTTTAGCATTTACTTTCTAACATTTTGAGTTCCAAATCCCTTCCCCAGCCCTCTTTCTGAGGCAGTGAACAATTTGATATAAGTTATACAGCAAACATTGATTCTCGGCTGGCTATTGAGCATTGGTATCTCTCCCTGCCCACGGCAGGATTGTCCCTCTCAACCTGTGTGCTCTCAGAGGGCAGAGAGAATGACTGGTTCAACCCCAGCTGCACATCACACATCATGCCGAAGGCAGGTACTTCATTTTAATCTTGGGATAACGGCAGGGCCAACTCTTATTCTCTAATTCTAAGAAGACCTGGCTCTGGCCCAGCTCTGACTCGTAACAATTACTGGATTCCCCAAGCTCTCTAGGGAAGGACGTTTCCACCACCTCCTTGGGTTTTCCCTCAAAGAAAAGGAAATCAGTGCCTTGCCTAAGGCTCCAAAGAACTTGGATCAGTCTCTGGAAATTAAGCCTTTTGTACCTGGAGCTGCTAGAATCCCAGCTCCCTGGTGGGGCAGGATTCACCCAGCCAAGTGATAAATGCCCCACATTCTTTGGATTTTATGGCGAAGGCCAAAGAACTGGGGTCAGTCCTGACCTTCCCCATTCTTGGCTTCTGGTTGTGGGTTTGGGGAATGGAGAGAGTGGGGTGGAGGCAGTCATCTTCATTTTTTTACCCTCTCTCTCCATGTACACTTGTGAACATTAAAACTAGAGAAGAACACAAACACATATTTCCCAACTCTCTCACACAGATCCCTTATGCTCCGTGCCAACAAAAACAAACCTCTGATTCCCAGTCCCATTTATGTAAGCGGCTAACTGGGCCAAAGCAAGAGAATTAGCTCGTGGCTGCTAATCCCAGCAGCCCCGTGGTCCAGAGCAGGAGCTTAAGGTCATGGGCTGGACCAACCGAATGACCTCACAGCTTCCTGCAACCTCACCCTCCTATCCTCTCAGGTTGTAGCCTGATAGGATTTGAGATGTGGCCAAAGAGGAGGCAAGGAAGAGTCTTATTTCAGGAAGAGAACCTTTGATCAGAAGGGGGATGGGTGCCAAGAACAGAAGCCTCCAGCAGCTGGAGACTTAGGGAAGGGAAGGAAGCCTCTGATCCGCAGACCTCACACAACAATTTCTTTGTCCTTCTTTTCCACATGTATCATATATTAATTTATAGTATAACTATTTCTGCATGTGCTAGATGGCCTAGTGGATAGAACCCAGGACTTGGACTCAGGAAGACCTGAGTTCAAATCATATCTCTGACACCAGTTATCTGACCCTTGACAAATCACTTAATCTCTATCTTCAGTGACTTCAGTTTCTTCATCTGAGAATATCATTTATATTGCTGGGGTTGATAAAATGCCATAATACAGGGTGTCCCCAAAATCTTAGTGCTGTTTTAAGCTAGAACATCTTAAATCTGCACTAAAATTTGGCAGACACCTTGCATATATGTAAAGAACTTTGTGCACTTTAAAGCTAAAGAAGCTAGCTGGTCTTTCAAGTAGCTAACCTCTGCTAGGCATGGATTATGTCATATCTAAACTTTGCATCCCCTGGGCCTGCCACACAATGGAATATGGTTCCTAATCAATAATGGTAAGTTTATAAAATTAAATGTAGGTTTCTTTACCCAGAAATATGGGGGCAGCTAGGTGGTGCAGTGTGGAGTCAGGAAGTTTCATTTTTCTGGGTTCAAATCCAGCCTCAGATACTAGCTGGGTGACCCTGGACAAGTTACTTAACTCTGTTTGCCTCAGTTTCCCTATCTGTAAAATGAGCTGGAGAAGGAAATGGCAAACCACTCCAGTAGATTTGCCAAGAAAACCCTGAATGGGGTCACAAAGAGTCAGACTCCACTGAACAACAATGAAACCCAACAATCTGAGCAAAACCAAAGAATCACAGCATCTAAGAACTGGAAGGGATCTTTGATATAATCCAATCTAACATCCTCATTTTTCAGACAAAGAAACTAAGACCACACAGGTTCTAGGGTTAGCCCAGGGTCATAGAAGTTGAAATCAGGCCTCAGTTCCAAACCCAGCGCTTCTCTGCCTAGCTCTCTTTGAGGTTGGGGAAGGAAGAGTTTGAATTTCATCTCACAGGACCAGTTAACAAATGGACACACTTAGGGAGATTGTCTCCATCCCTGAACTCCTACCTCCCTTTCTCCTTCCTTTTCACCCCATATCTCCCAGCTCTTTACTGTCATCTTTCTCCTTAAGATTGTATACAAATCCTTATCTTTTCTACAAATTTCTCCTCCCTCTTTTTATCATTTCCTGTTAACCGTGCCTATAAATCTTGCAAAAAAAAGCACCCATTGGGTCCTGAGATGTGAAGGAAGAGGTAAGGTCTTCCCATGCCCATAGTAGTGCTGCCACAGAAATCTTGGTGGGGTGGTTAATAAGGAAAGCGAGTCTCCTAGCTTTTCTCTTTCTGTTTCCTAAAGTTAAGAACTGACTAATCATTTCCTTTGTCAATAAGCACTTTGTTGTTATTGTGTCATTTCAGTTATGTTTGACTCTATGATCACATTTAGGGTTTTCTTGGCAGAGGTACTGAAGTGGTTAATCATTTCCTTCTCCAGCTTATTGGACAGATGAGGAAACTTAGGCCAATAGGGTTAAGTGACTTGCCCAAGATCACACAGCTAGTATCTGAAGCCAGATTTGAACTCATGAAAATGAGTCTTTCTGATTCCAAGCCCAGTGCTCTAGCCACTGTATCACCTAAATGCTTCAAATAAGCTCTACTTATTTTCTATTATTTCTTTTTAAATTATTTCAATTATTTAATTTTATATTTATTTATGTATTTTTAATATTTATGCATAAATACATATTTTATATTTATGTGCAGATATATTTCATATTTATATAGACATTTATATATAACATAAATTTATATTTATGTATATAGATATTTATGTATAAAATATTTTATTTAAATTTTTAATTAAAAAATTTAAACCTTACTTTCCATCTTAGAATCAATGCCATATATTGGTTCCAAGGCAGAATAGTGGTAAGAGCTAGGCAAGGGCAGTTAAGTGTCTTGCCCAGGGTCACCTAGCTAGGAAGTGTCTGAGGTCAGATTTGAACCTAGGACCTCCTGTCTCTGGGCCTGATTCTCAGTCCACTGAGCCACCCAGCTGCCTTCTAACTTAAAATTTTAAATTAAAATTTATATTAATTTATATATAAATATATTTTATATTTATTTAGACAAATGTTTATATATAATATATTTTATATTTATTTATATAAACATATATGAATTTATAGTTTGTTTATTTATATATTTATGCATAAATGTATTTTATATTTATTTCTTGAAATATTTATACATAAATATATTACATTTATTTATATATTTATATACAAATATGTTTATTTATAGAAAATGTTTTATTGTTTAAATTTTAATTAAACTTTTTAAATTAAAATTATATTTATTTACATGAATATGTTATATACAATATTTTTATTATTATTTAAATTTGGCATTTAAAAGTCTCCACTCCCCTGGCTCCAACTTATATTTCCAGATTTATTATATAAATTTACTCCTCTTCACACTTTCTCTAGAATAGCTAAATTTGCTTTCTTGCTCTCATCCTCACCTATTCCATTCTATCTCCTGCCTTCATGCCTTTGTCTAGACTGTCCCCATGCCTAGAATGCACCCCCTCCTCACCTCCCCATCTTACGATGCCTTTCTTCAAGCTTTTCCTCTCCCCTCAGTGCCTCCTACACACCTGACATCATCTTGTATTACTTTGCATATGTCTTGTTCCATCTTATACTTTGACGTGTTTCCGCAGATTCTCTCCTTGGGGGAAGGAACAAAAAAAATTTCATTTCTTCTCTTTGTATCATCAACACCTAGGACAGCATCTGGCACATAGAAAGGGCTCCTAAGAAATGCTTCTTGATTGATCTATGGATTGATTCTACTTAATCCCTCCCAGAGGCAGTATGTCAGTTTCCAGATTTCTACTTCCTTTTCACTTCTTCAGGATGCCCAGAATGGTGGAAATAACACTATTTGGGTCAAGAAATAAACATTTGAGTTCAGGCTCAGTCACTAAATAGCCAGGTGACCTTCTCCAAGCCAGCTAATTTCTCAGGGACCCATTTTAAATGAAGGGTTGGATTAAATGACATCTAAGGTTCCTAACCTTTGTGGCAGCCAGGTGGCTCAGTGGATAGAGTGCTAGGCCTGGAGTAAGGAAGACCTGAATTCAAATCCAACCACAGACACTAGCTGTGTGACCATGGATAAGTCACTTAACCCCATTTGCCTCAGTTTCCTCATCTATAAAATGATCTAGAGGAAATGGCAAACCACTCCGGTATCACTGCTAAGAAAACCCTCTGGCCAGCATTGGCATACTATGGTCTATGGAGGTCATGAACGGTCATAAATTTCCTAATAGGCTTATTCAATGATCTCTTGCTCAGAGTAGGTTCTTTTTTTATTTCTTTTAGCCTTTACTTTATGGCTTAGAATCAATACTATGTATTAGTTCCAGGGCAGAAGAGGTATAAATGCTAGGCAATGGGAGATAAGTGACTTGCCCAGGGTCACACAGCTAGGAAGTATCTGAGACCAGATTTGAACCCATGACCTCTCATCTCTAGGCCTGGCTCTCAATCCACTGAGCCACCTAGCTGCCCCTGTCCTAGTAGATTCTTAACAAGTATTTGTCAGATAAGGGTGTGGTATAGTCAGAAAGCTTGTTGTAATGGGGGGAAAAAGCATTAGATTTGGATTTAAGAGACTGATATCTGAATCACAGTGCTACCATCTGCTTGGGCAAGTCATTGGTCTCTCCCCCGTCCCCATCTTAGTTTCTCCATCAGTAAAATGAGGGGGATTGAACTAGATTATCTCTAAGGTCCCTTCTACCTTTAAATCCTATGAATGAATACACAGAAAGCAAAGGATTCTTTCATGGATGAAAACCGAAAGCCTAGTTTGGAATCCATGCCCCTAACATCTTCCAAGAATCAAGTTTCCACTTGCCTAAACCTTCCCTAAACACCACTCCAATAATCAAACTCCTGTTCCAAGGCACACTGGCTGCTTCTCCACTAATAATATGTCTGCACATCTGGGACATCCTCTAGTTTGTACGTATAAATATTTATCTTGGCTCCATGGTTCTTGTTATATCTGTCCAATAAATTATAAATCGCTTGAAGACAGAGATTGTGGCTCCTGTGAGCTCCACCAAAGTTAATCTACAGGTGGTGACTCAGAGACGTTGAGAGAGTCAGGTGTCTCTAATTTGTTTCTGGCTCCTCGGATTTTAGAAATTCCCAGTTTACTCCCCTGGAAATGTTAGAGATTAGATATCAGGCACGTTGGGATTGGATACAAGAACAAGCAGAGTTTTCTAAATTAGGGGAATGAGGGAGGAGAGGGACACAACTTCTAGTCCTTCCCGGTGCCCCATGTAAGGTAGCAGCTTGAGAATGACCATCTTTGAAAGGAAGCCAAGGGAGGAGCCCTTGGGGAAGAGGCAGAGAAATGTCATAAGAAGACAGAGTACTCAGGAGACCTCGGTTTGAAATTTGGCTCAACACACTTTACAATGAGATAAAAAGCAAGTCATTTTGGCAAACTGAAGCTCAAGAGTTGGAAGAGACCTGCGTCAAGCCTCTCCCTTCTCTAATCCATCCTCCATACCACTGCTAAATCAGTATTCCTAAAGCCGGGGCCAGAGCTCGTCACTCCCCTGCTCAAGAAGCTTCATTGATTCCGTGTGGTAGCCAAGATAATACACACATTTGTCTGTTTAGCATTTAGAACCTTTACAACCCGACTTCTACCTACCTTCCCAGGGTTATTGCACATTATTTGCCTTCACATATTTTATATTCCAGCTAAACTGGATTTTTTGCAATTCCCCATTCATAATATTCTATTTCCCATCTCTGTGATTTTCCACAGACTGTCCCCCAGGACTAGAATGTACTCTCTCCTCACCTCCACTTCTTTTTTTTTAAACCCTTAAAAAATTAAAAACAAAACAAAACCCTTACCTTCCATCTTAGAATCAATATTAGTTCTATGGCAGAAGAGTGGTAAGGGGGTTAAGTGACTTGCCCAGGATCACACAGCTAGGAAATGTCTTAGGCTAGATTTGAACCCTCCCATCTTTAGGCCTGGCTCTCAGTCCACTGAGTCACCTAGCTGCCTCCCTCACCTCCACTTATTTCCTTCTTATTTCCTTCAATGCTCAACTCAAGTGGTACCTCCTGCATGAGACCTACCTTAATTGTCCCACTCTAGTTGTTAGTATCCTCTCCTCCTTCCCAAATTACATTGTTATTTATTTTGTATGTATTTGTACTTATTTATCAATATATGTGTTGTTTTCCTCCTACAGAATATAAGCTCTTTGAGAGCAGGAACTGTTTCCTTTTTGGGTTCCATCCATTCTTTGAAGATTTCTGGTGCCAGGGGTACCACTACATCCTAAGGGAGCCCATTCCACTTTCGGATACCTCTAAATCTTAGAAAACTTTTCCTTACACGAAACCTAAATTTTCCTCCTTGCAAATTCCACTCACTATGCTTTGTTGTGTAGTCATTTTTCAATCTTGTTTGATTTCTTATAATTTCATTTGGGGTTTTCTTGGCAAAAACTGGAGTGGCTTGCCATTTCCTTCTCCAATTCATTTTACAGATGAGAAAACTGAGGTAAAAAAATGTTTACTAGCTTTCACAGCATCGCACAGCTAGGAACTGTCTGAGGCCAGATTTGAACTCATGAAGATGAATTTTTCTGACGCCAGATCCAACACTCTAACCACTATGTCCCCTAGCTGTCCTATTATATCTAGTTCTACCCAACTGGGGAGAATATGACAAGCTTATGATCTTTTCCTTTTGAATACTTGGAGAAAATTATCATGTAGCCCCTCCAAAATTTTCTTGTAACAAAGAAAAATAATTAAACAAAACACCATATCTGACAATGTATACAATATTGTGACTTTGTTGTCCCCTCCCCCATCTCCACTCTGAGAAAATATTTCACCATCTGTTCTCTAGGACCATTAATGTTTGGCTCAGAGCTCAGGTTTTCTTTCAGAGATCTTTTCAATTTGCATTTGTTGGAGTTCATTGTGTATATTGTTCTTTTTAATATGTACTTATTTCCTTCTGCATCAGTTCATATAAATCTTCCCACATTTCTCTGAATTCCTCTTATTTGTCATTTCTTACTACACAATAATATTTCATTTTATTCATATGACATGACCCATTTTTACATTATCATAGGGTCTATTTAAGATCACTGTTTCATATTTTTAAAAGAATTTTAAATTTAAAACTTTTTTCTTTCTGTCTTAGAATCCATACTAAGTATCAGTTCCAAAACAGAAAAGCAATGAGGGCTAGGCAATTGGGGTTAAGTGACCTGCCCAGGGTCTCAAAGCTAGGAAGCATCTGAGGCCAAAGTTGAACTCATAAAGAGGAGTCTTCCTGACTCCAGACCCCACTGTTCTATCCACTGCACCACCTAGTCAGTGGCCAGCCTAGAAGGAGAAGCCAAATCTTCTGACTTCCAGTCCAAGTCTCTCTACTATATCTCCAAAAACAAGATGTTAGATAAGGGGGAAGTAAAATAATTCTCCTGGCTCAGATTATTCTGATAAACTCCATTTCCCTAACTCTCAGCATTAACCCTACCTACCCCTAACTGTCCTCCTTTCACTGACTCACTACTTGGGCTTTGGGGAGGTGAGGGAGAGGGAGTGGGCATCCCTTCATTGAGCTCACATTTTCCAGCTTAGTGTTTTCCTCACAACAACTCTGTGAGGGAGGAAATATTAAGTATTATACCCATTTTACAGATGAGAAAATTAAGTCTCAAAAAAGTAAAGTGAGTTGCCTGCAGTCACGTAGCACAGAACTAAAACTAGAATTCACATCTTGTCACACCAAGATTAATGTTGGAGGAGAGAGGAAACAGAATTAAGCCTCCAGAAGAGCTAGAACTCTATTCCCTATTCCCCATTTCTCCCCCAATCCATGCACTATGTCCATCCTGGTAAACTATTATTAGGCAGACTCCAGTCCTGGACTTCTCTAAATTTAGGACCTGGTGTTGGGAAAATTGAAGGCAAAAGGAAAGGGGGGATGGCTGAGGTTGAGGCAGATGGACTGTGTCAAGGAAACAATGAACATGAACTTGGACAGACTTTGAGAAATAGTGGTGGACAGAAGGACCTAGTGCACTATGTATGGTCTGTGGAATCACGAAGAGTCGGACACAACTGACCAATATCCACAAAAACCAACAGAGTAGAATGTTAAGAATGAAAGTAGTGGAATAGCTTAGTGGTGAAGTGGATTGAGAACCAGACCTATGATAGGAAGGTCCTAGGTTCAAATCTGACCTCAGACACTTCCTAGCTGTGTGACCCTGGTCAAGTCACTAAACCCCCATTGTCTAGCCTTTATCTCTCTTCTGCTTTGGAACCAATATACAGTATTGATTCTAATATGGAAGGTAAGAGTTTTGTTGTTGTTTTTTTTAATATAAGTAGAAAGGGCAGGAAAAGACCTCAACAAAATTATAGAGAAGTTTGTCTTTAGGCTTCCCTCTTAAGCTGAATTCTTCATACCTACTCTACTTCCCCATTCCCAGCTGAAATCATCTCTCCACAAAGAAGAGTATAAATTTAGACTTAGGGGTTTTCCAAAATAACCACAAGGACATGCTATTAGAGCTATAAGGATCCCTATAATCCAGTATCACTGGCCCCATTTTATGGTTGTGAAAACTGAAGCCCAAAAAATCCTGACTTCTGCAAACTTGTGGAGGGCCTGGGCTAGCAACCTCAATTTCCCGTTTTGTGCTCCTTCCACAATAACATCCCTGCTCCTAAAAAGGACCATATAACATAGTAAATAGAGGGCTGCTCTCAAAATCAGGATGTCCCAGGTTTGAATCCTGTGTCAGAAACTCAAAATCTGTGTGGCCTCAGTTTCTCACAAGGAAAAGGGGGATAATAATAGCATCTCTCTTGCAGTGTAATTTTAAGAATGAAATGAGAAAATGTATTTACTTAGTAAACATTATCAATAGGGGAAAGTTGGGAGAGTAGGACAGTAGGGGATGATGTTGGTGAGCTGAGGCACAGGTTTTCTTTTTTTGTGTGTGTAGACTAGGTTAGATTGCGTTATCATCTTTATTATACCTGTTGTTCAATCATTTTCAGTGCTGTCTGGTGCTTTGTGATCTCATTCGAGGTTTTCTTGGCAAAGGTACTGGAGTGATTCACTGTTTCTTTTTCCAGCTCATTTTACAGATGAGGAAACTGAGATAAACAAAGTATGTTACTTGCCCAGGGTCACACAGCTAGGAAGTATCTGAGGCCAGATTTGAACCCAGGACCTCCTATCTCTAGATCTGGATCAGGGGTTGCTTTAAACATAAGTTGATATGCATATTCATTTGTGCCAACATTATGTTATATTATCTTGTATTAAAGTATATTGTATAATGTCATATTATATTAAATTATATTGTATTAGATGTCATGTTATATCATATCATATATCATTTTATTATATCGTGTTATCATACATTGTATTATGGGGAGCTAAGTGATGCAGTAGATAGCTATTAAAGCTTAAAAGTATATTGGTGAAGCTGAAACACAATATTTACAATTTACCTTGTATAATCCCTATTTTATTATAAAGATATTTTTATTTTACCAATTAGATGTAATAATAAATTTCCACATAAGTTTTCCAAAATTATATAACCCAAACTATCTCCTTCCTTCCCTTCCCTCTCTCTTCCCTCTCTCTTCCAGAAGCTGTGAGCAATTTGATCTGGGTTATACATGTATTGATATGCAAAACATATTTCTGTATTGTTCTTTTGTACAAGAGAATAGAAGATAATCATATAAAGCCAGAATCCCAAAACAAAAACCAAAAAAACTCAAGTGAAGAATCGCATGCTCTGATCTACATTCTGACTCCATCAATTCTTTCTCCAGAGTTCTTTCTCTTCTTTGTTATAAATCCCACAGAACTGTCCTGGATCATTGTACTGCTGAGAGTAACTAAGTCTATCACAGTGTTGCTGTATAATCCCTTGGTGTGTCAAAATTCGCCAAAAAACTGAGCATAACTTGAGTGGCGTGTCACTTCAAGAAAAAAACCATAATTTTGTGATATTTATAGTTTAAATAACAAAAATTTATCATTGTAATATATAACTGTTTTTAATAAACCAAAATAGGTAAATGAATATAGGTAGAATTGTCATCTATGTACACAGAGTGTCTACACTACACTACGGCAAATGTTTCATCCTTGGCATGCAGCCCCATACTTCTCTGTATGCAGCCAGGTGTCATCGAAAATGGATATGTGTGTGACACACGTGTCATAGGTTTGCCATCACTGAGGTAGGCTATAAGAATTCACCCATAATGAGTAGGGAGTATTGTGCAATATGCACATCTCCGCATCTGGAAAGGAAAGATTCAGAATGAAAGGATATGTGTTCAAATCCTAGCTACCACTTACTAGCCATGTGACCTTGGGCAAATCAGTTAATTCCCCATGCCCCAGTTTCCTCAGCTATAAAAGAAAGATAGATGAGATGACCTCTAAGATGCCTTCCATCTCTAAATCTAAGAGCCTATAATAGCTCCCAGGGACAATTTAGTTTCTTCAAAACATTTTCCTCCCAATACCCTTGGCTTTACAGTGAAGTAATTATTCCTAATTCACAGATGAGAAAACTAAGGCCAAGTGAAGTAGTGAGTTGCCAGGATCGTGCAGCTGATAGTTAGCAAAAAGGGACTCAAATTTACATTTTCTCGGTCGTATAGTAAAAGGATATAGATTTTGAGGTGGAAGGGACTTTGAAGATTCCCCAAATCTCTCAGCAGTAGGATGAAGAAGCCCAGAGCCAGAGTTATAAAATATATTGCTCCCAAGACACATGATGAGTAAGTCAGCCCTGGTCCTCAACCTTCAAAAATCAATATTCTTGCCCCCATATCATGGCTCTTACACTATCCTTTCCATTAAGCCATACTACCTCCTTCAACAGTCAGCATCTACGAGAAAGGCCTGTGGACTAAGACATCTTTTTTAAATCCTTACCTTATGTCTTAGTATCAATTCTAAGGCAGAAGTGTGGCAAGGGCTAGGACATTAGGGTTAAGTGACTTGCCCAGGGTCACAAAGCCAGGAAGTATCTGAGGTCATATTTGAACCCAGGTCTTCCAGAATCCAGATCAGGAGCTCTATTTACTGTGCCACCTAGCTGCCCCTGGACTGAGTTTTTAAGGCATCAGGATGTTGGGGAAAACACTAGTTTTGGAATCAGAAGAACTTGGGTTCATAGAATCACAAAAATTTGTCACTTGGCAGCCAGCCCCTCGGTGATGAGCTGCTCTGCACTTTCCTAGGTTGATCTAAGGATGACAGATATCCCTGGCCTGAATCTGAAGTTTTTCCAACATGGTAGATCTGCCCAAGGTCCTACCACTGTTGTGACTTTCAAAAACTCTGGGAGTCATTTGCAAACCCCAAGAAGACATCAGAGGAGGACTTTAGTCAACAGGTCCCATATGTAAAATGAGGATAATAATTCCTACAATAATAATTTCATAGGAATGTTTGATGATCAAATGAGAAAACACATAAGAGTGCTTTCTAGCAATCACTTGAAATACTCCAGATATATGTCACTCTCCTCTCTTTGGTTAGATTACAAGAGCATGAGGTCAGGAGCCTTTTTATTGCCTCCAGGGCACACACATATGCATCTGTGTGTGTGTGTAAGGTTCTTTGAAACAGCACATCTTTGGCATGCCTACCTGTGAGCTCATTATTGAAGGGGATTGGTGGAATGAAAAATGGGTAAACCACCAAAGGAAACCCCTGAGGGAAAGACTGAGCCCTGGAAGCTCTGGTTTTGATGACTAAAAAATGACTAAATCTCAAATCTCCACCCCTCCCCTTGTCTCCCAGGGAGGCAAGCTTGGGATCACAGAATCTCTGAATTAAAGAGACTTGGGGATTCATCTCATCTTCCCCAACTCAAAAAATAAAGCTATAACCTCTGCAATATACCTCCCAACTGATTTTCCAAGAATGGGGAACCCACTATCTCCCAAGGAAGTCCATTCCACTTTGGGACCATTCTAAGTTTGGAAGAATTTCCTTAAATTAAGACCAAGTTTGGCTTTTTGAAAATTCCATGCATTGCTCAGAGCTCTGCTCTCTGGGGCCAAGGGAACAAGTTGAATCCCTCTTCCATGTGATAGCCGTTTAGACATGTGAAAACAGTTTTATGTTTCCTCTAAGCCTCTTCTTCAAGCTAAGAATCCTTAGTTCTTTCAACCCCTTCTCAAATGACACAAACTCCATTATGGTCGCCCTCTTTTCTCCAGTTTATCAGTATGCTTCCTATGGTGCAGCTCCCAGAATAGAACAATGTGCTTCAGATGTGATTGGATGGGGACAGTACAGCAGGAAGGACAGATATATATATATATATATATATATATATATATATATATATATATATATAT
>NC_058133.1:169042987-169064308 GCF_016433145.1 Gracilinanus agilis
AGAAATGAGGAAGGAAGGAAGGAAGGAAGGAAGGAAGGAAGGAAGGAAGGAAGGAAGGAAGGAAGGAAGGAAGGAAGGAAGGAAGGAAAGAAGTCAACTTTAAATGGTCTTTACATTATACTAGAAGTTTAAAGTTTTAAGCCAAAGGATTGAATGTCTAATTATGGATATCAGGTATCAGAAAACCAAGGTGAGTAAGAAAAGAAAGATATTTTGGGAGGCAAGTGAATCTAACTGGTCCTTGAAATCATGTTATATAAATAGTTACTAAGTCTGTCTATGGGTCCTATTAGCTCTAGGCTTGGACACCTGTGGGGTAGGGATGAGATTGAGAAGGATGGAGCAGAAGGAGATTATAATAAAAGGAAAGTTAGGAGCTGGAGAAACTGCCAAAACAATTGTTTTACATATTTTGAGTTACGAAAGGGAACAGAAGCCAGGATTCATAAGAAAAATTGGCATTTTACCTGGAGCTATAAGAAAATAAAATGCTTTCTTCACAATGATCCTGTAAGGTAGCTGATGAAATTTTTATTATCCTCATTTTACAGATAATGAAACTGAGACTCATAGAAGTAATTGACTTGCTGAGGGTCAAAGAACTAATAAATAATAGAAGTAGTATTTAACCCAGGTTTCTTGACTCCAAGTCTAGCACTTTTCTCTACCAGTATCAAAAAGATATTGAGTAATCCCTGTTGGGGGCAGCTAGGTAGCTCAACGGATAGAGAGCCAGACCCGGAGAAAAGAGATCATGGGTTCAGATCTGGTCTGGAACACTTCCTAGCTGCATGATCCTGGGAAAGACACTTAACCCTCATTGCCTACCCTTTACTGTTCCTCTGCCTCAGCACCAATACATAGTATTGATTCCAAGATGAAAAGTAAGGATTCTTTCTTTCTTTCTTTTTGAATAATCTCTGTTTATTTTACAGTTGAATAAATTGAAATCCAGAGAGATAAGCTTTCACTGATTTAAGATAAATGGTAGGGCCAGGGGCAGAACTTGAACTCAGGTTTTTTTACTCTCAGCCTTATACTCACATTCTATCAGATCACATGCATCTGTTGGCATTTCCCCAATGGGACAATTCTAATATCTATCCACCACTGCCCCTCCCCACCTCCTGATTCTCTGAAATTGAACATCTAAGTCATTTGATCCATTTGCCTTACCTGGTTTCTCTTATTTTTCTATTTTTACTCTCAGGCTTGTAGGAAGGTGTGTGTACCTGCATGTGTGTATAGCTTGGACCCTGGATGTTTTCTGCTTCTCTGAATTTTCCTATGATGCTAGGCAAGTTGATACTTCCTCCAAATAATATTTGCCCAGAGTTGCTGCATAGAGAGAAAGAAAAGCCTGCCTAAAATACCTCAAACCTGCCACAGAACCTTCCCTACTGGCTCCCCCTAACTAAGGTACAATTAGGGATAGTATATGTGTATTGTGAATTTCTACCTATACCAACTACAGTTCTTGGAGACTCATCCTGTCTCCTCCCTTGTTATTTTCTTCTTCCTCACCCCGACTCTCCTGGCTGGTACTCTGGACATTCCTCTTTCTCTCTAAGCCCCCAGCAGATAATGCATGACTTTGAGCTGTGTCAGGATCTTCCTTCTTGTTCCTTTTAACTTCTTTCACATTATAAAGTCTTGCTGTCTTGTCAGTCTACACTCAAAGATCTAGAAGAGAACCCAAGAGGTTGTCAAGACTACCATCCCTACCTTCTTTTTTTTAAACATCTATTAATATTCATTTTTAACATGGTTACATGATTCATATTCCTACTTTCCCCTTCACCCCGCCCCTTTTCCCCCTACCTTCTTCTTTTCAACACAGCAGACCGACAATTCACACCCTCTCCTTGGGAATAAACCAGAAAAGAGAGAGAAGGGCACATACTTGGCTCACTCTGCCTGCTTAGAGGCCAGAGACTTGATTAGACAATATTTGACACAGTGAGAATGGGGTACCTTGGGGCTAACCATCCAGAGCTGATTGATCCTTGCAAGAAACAAACCTGTTGCCTTCTAGTTATCCTCACAGCCACACACAAACCCAAAAATAACCTCCCAGAGGCACTGCCACCAGAGCTGGAAGAGAAACTGAGACATGCTGTGTATGGCCTGGGCATCCAGCCAAGGCCTTGATATTCGTGGAAATATTTGCCCCGGTGGTGATTCAGAATCACCAACCATCAAGCAAATGGGGCCCTTCAGTTGCAGAATCTCCCCTCGACCCTTGACAGGAAGGGGGAGTGGGGGCTGGGGTTTGCTAGCTCTAGTCACTTGGTGATCTCCAGATCTTGGCAGTAGGTTCCCAGAAAAACAAGCTCTAGACTTGCCAGGACTGGGTGGAGGGGAGAACTGGAGAAGAGGAGAATAGAGTGGGTCAGTGACTCAGCATTGCTGATGTCAGTCAACCTCACACTCAGGAAGGAGTCATCCCCAAAGCTTCAGAGGGCTGAGGCTGGGAGCAGATCAGGGACAGCCTTCGGGAAGGGAGAGGAGTTGAGGCAGGTTGGAAGAAACAGCCCTGCCCACAAGAAAACTGTTCAAGCATCTTTGCCCCTGGGACATCTGAAAGTTAACTCAGACCTTTCCCTATGAGCAGATGAGGGGGAGGATGACAAGGCTCCAGGTGCTGAAAGTATAGAGTACTGAGGGCCAGCCCCAAGTGGTCTTGGTTGTCAGAGAGAAACCAAGTCACACGGAGCAGGTGCAGAGGCCTGTTCCCACAAGAGAACAGCCACTGATGGAGCAGGTGAAGCATCAAAGACCTATCCCTTGCCTTATGTCCATCAGACATAGCATAGAATCTTTCTGAGGGGTAGAGGAGGAGGAGGTCCAAATCTAATGTTTTGATCAGAATAGAAAACTTTCCAGGTGGAAGGTCTCTCGGCTGAAGCAGATGGACAGTCTTAAGATGGACAGGGGCTCTGCGGGGTTCTTGGACTTCCTGGCATAAATTACACAACTACCAAACGTCAGAGTTGGGATGTTACCTCCGAAATCATCTAGTCCAACCCTCTTTTCCATTTTACAGATGAGGAAATTGATGGGGCCAATGTCTGATAAGAAGTCAAAAGTCCCAAGTGTTCTAGGAAACCAGATGGAGTTTATTGGGAATCAGTTTAAGCAAGGAGCACCAGTATGGACTTTTTTCTGTCAATCCGTCCTTTTTTCTGTCTGTAGTCCCAGAGACAACACCCTCGGTCCGTGCCCCATCACCCCCCAGACTTCCCAAGAGAAAGAGAATAGCTTACCTAGTCTGGGGCAGCCTTCTGGGACCAGTCCATCTCCAAAAGCCAAGAACAGGACGGCCAGGAGCCCCAAAGTGGCAGACAGCATGCTTCCTTCTCTTCTAGAACACCATTCTCCAATGGGGACCGGCCCTCCCCAGCCTCTGGCCGGCCTCACTCCTCCCAGTGTCCATTCGTCATATCAGGTTCACTCCCGGTGCCCATCCCGGGGAGCTCTCCGCTCCCTAGCAGACTCTGCGCTCCCCGGCCGGCTCCGCGCCGAGCTCCGCTACCTAGCCCGCACCGCGCTTGTCTCCGCTTCCCAGCTTGCTCCACGCACTCGTTCTGCGTTGCCCTGTGCCTCGGGCTCTGTCGGGCTCCACGCTCTTCTCCTTGCCTGCCTGTGCCGCCCGAGCAGGGGCAGGAGCAGCCGAGCGAGTGAGCGAACGAGCGCCCAGACGCGGGACTCCCTCTCTCACTCCCTTTCTCGTTCACTGTCAGCTAGCCCTGACTGTCTTAGCTCAACTTCCCACTTACACATGACTCAGAGTAGTGGATGGTCCTGGCAAACACAGGAAAACATTTGAGGAACTCAGCCCTGCAGCGGCTATCGACCATGTGCGATTGTGAAATCGGGAGCCGATTGAGCAACAAACAGTCCTGCCAAGAGGGGAGCCGGGAGGGCGGGGCTCCAGCCAACACTCCACACCTGAGCGTGGAGGGGACGCGAGAGCTTCTGGTTAGAGGAGCGCCCTGCGCTTTCATAGACTGATTTCTTCTCAGCAACCCAGTGGAAAAGGGAAAAGGGATGGGGTGGGGAGTGTCAGTATTATACCTGGTTTATCAGATCAGAAAACGGAGGCTCAAAGAGTTCAGAAGACTTGCCCGGAACCCTACAACAAGTTAGTGGTACAGCCGAGACTTGAAGTCAGTTCTTCCTCAAAAACAATAACAACTAGTATTTATAGGGTATTTCCCAAGTCAGGGCGGCTTTAAGCTGACTGTGGGGAAACACACTGTATAGTGGTTGGAAAGTGCTTTACAAATATTATCCTGTTTTATTCTCCTGACAACCCTGGGAAATCGGTGCTATTATTATCCCATTTTACAGATGAGAAAACAGAAGCAGATCGTTTAAATGACTTGCCTAGTGTCCTATTGCTAGTTAAGTATCACAAGTAGGATTTGAATTCAGCTCTCCCTGACACCAGGTCCAGCATTCTGCCCCTTTTTGCCACCTAACTAGGTCAGTGCTTTTTTTTTTTTTAGGTTTTATTTTTTAATATTTATTTTAAAATATTTTTCCATGTAATGCTTTTCTTATAAGGGTAGAGAGACAAACTCCTAGAGCTCTGGTTGGGAACAAACCCTGAAAAACAATGCCCTAAAAAAATTGGAAACTGAGGAGTGCCCATCAATTGGGGAATGGCTAAACAAGTTGTGGTATATGTTTGTAATGGAATATTATTGTGCCATAAGAAATAATAAACAGGACAGTCAGGAGGAATTCAGAAAAACCTGAAAAGACTTACATGAAATGATGCAAAGTGAAGTGAGCAGAACCAGAGAACAATGTATACAGTAATAGCAATATTGTGTGATTATCAATCCTGAATGACTTAGCTATTATCAGCAATGCAAGGATCCAAGACAATTCCAAGATATCCATGTTGGAAAATGGTATCCATTACCATGGAAGGAACTGATGGAGTCTGAATACAGATCAAAGCACACCACTTTTCACTTTATTTCCTTCATGAGTTTTTTCTTGTTATGTGAGATACCTGTCTTCTTTCATAACTTGATAAATATGGCAACATGTCTTTCATGATAGTGCATGTATAACCTCAACAGATTTACTTGTCATGTAGAGATGGGAAAGGGAAGGGAGGGAGGAAGAGATTTGGATCACAAACTGTCAGAAAATAAATGTTTTAAATTATTTCTATGTGTAATTGGGGGAAATACAATAAAACATTATATAGGGCATGGAGAAGATACCAAGGAGAAGGATTTCAGAAAAACCTGGAAAGATTTACATGAACTGATGCGAACTGAAGTGAGTAGAACCAGGAGAACACTATACATATTAACAGCAATATTGTAAGATGATCAACTGTGAAAGACAATTATTCTCAGCAACACAATGATCCAAGACAACCCCAAAGGGCTTATGATGAAAAATGCTATCCACCTGAAGGAAAGAAATCGGTGGAGTCTGAAAGCAGATTGAAGCAGACCATTCTTCATTTTATTTTCTAAATGTGTCTTCTTCCACAACTTGATGAGTATGGAAATTTGTTTTGTATAACACAGGTATACCTTGGATCAAATTGTCATCTCAAGGAGGGGGAAAGGAAGGTAGAGAAAGAATGTGGAATTCAAAATATGAGAAAACAAACCCTCAAAATTATTTTTACATCTAAGTGGGAAAAAATAAAATATGACTAAAAACTAAACCCCAATGTCCACTTCTCTTCTCATTCTTTTTATATGTAAGTGGGAAAAAATTAAATATTACTAAAAGTTAAAAAAATAATGCCTATCTCTTCTCATGGGATGAGAATTTAGTTCCTCGGGTCACTAGTAGGAAAGCAGCTGAACAGTGAGACAGGAGGGCAGCTCTGGTGTTTGGATAAGGGATAAGCCTCTCTCTTCCTATGTAGTCATCACTTCCATGGGCCCCATGATCCCTGGCTTAGCAATCCACACTGATAACAACTCATTATGGTTTACAAAGTACTTTCTTCACCTGTGAGGTAAGATGGTGCAATTATCACTGTCTCTGATTTACAAATGAGGGTATTAAGGCTAATGTGTTTACTGAGAGCCAAGATGACCATAGATAATAGATTCAGAAAAGGACCTTAGAGATCATCTCATTCAACCCTTTCATTTTACAGATGAAGAAACCAAAGCTGAGTAAGAAGTGTTTTGCTCAAAGTTGTAAAGGTAATAAATAAGTGACAGGGCAAAATTTGAACCTAGGTCCTCTGCCTCTAGGACTTTTTAGGATTTTTCCACTATACTTCAAATGCTTCATTTCTTTGTCAGTAAGAATGGCCTTTGCTTCTGGTGATCCATACAGAATGTTACAGTGGCAGCCATACTGGGTTTTTAGTTGCCAGAAGGACATGTCCAGCAAGCTCAGTTAAGTCAGGCTCTGAACAAGCTGACTGTGTCCTTCTCATTCCTGGAAACTTTTGTTTGAGAACTCAGAAAACTGGAGAAGAAATCTTAGAATGATGGTAGGCTTGTTGCTTTAGTGTGTGCATTGAAGATGACAATGATGGAAAGCAAGCAGAACACTCTTAAGAGTTTGCTGGAGGGACAGCTGGGTGGCTCAGTGGATAGAGAGCCAGGCCTAGAGACAAGAAGTCCTAGGTTCAAATCTAGTCTCAGGAACTTCCTAGCTGTGTGATCCTGGGCAAGTCATTTTTTAACCCCCATTGCCTAGACCTTGCTGCTCTTCCACCTTGGAACCAATACACAGTATTGATTCCAAGATGGAAGGTAAGGGTTTAAAAAAAAGAGAGAGTTTGTTGGGGTCAGCTCAGTCCAGCTTGGGAAAACTCATTGTGAAATTTTCAGTGTGACAGAAGAAAAACAACTGCTTGATCACATGGGCCGATGGGGACGTGATTGGAAATGTAGACTCTAAGCGATCACCTTAATGCAAATATTAATAATATGGAAATAGGTCTTACTCAATGACATATGTAAAACCCAGTGGAATTACTCATTGGCTAGGGGCGGGGAGGAGGGGAGGGAATGAATCATGTAACCATGGAAAAATATTCTAAATCAATTAATTAAATAAAATCTTTCAATTCAATTTAAATTTTCAGTGTGAGCATTTACACTCCAGAAATCAGCAATGGTTACCAAATCAGGGCTTCTTTTTTGTTGTTGTTGAACATAGTGACTTAAGAAAATAATCAAGAAAATGTTATTAATTTAGATGAAACTGAAAAGTCCATCCTGTGTACTTTTTTTCAGAAAGCTGGTTATTAAAATTTTTTACATGTAAGTGGGAAAAAAGCCTGCTTAACAGTCATTGAGCCCACTATTGTTATTGTTATTCAGGACCTCCAACCCCATTTGGAGTTTTCTTAGCAGAGACACTGGAATGGTTTTCTATTTCCTCCTCCAGCTCATTTTACAAATGAGGAAACTGAGGCAAACAGGGTTCAGTGTCCTGCCCAGGGTCACTCAGTGTCTGAATTCAGGTCTTCATGACTCTTGGCCAGCTGCTCTATCCACTGAGTTACCTATCTGCCCTGGAAACCTTGAAATAGAATGTTAATGATAGATAAAACTAGAGAACATCGATGGTTGAAGGTGAAAGGAACCTTGGAGACCATCTAGTCATACAATCTGAGAAATCTGAGGTCTGAAGAATTGAAATGATTTCCCTAAGATCAGGGCAGTTAGTTGGTGCCATGTATAGAACACTGGGCTTGGAATCAGGAAAACTCATTTTCATTAGTTCAAATATGACCTCAGATACTTCCTAGTTGTGTGACCCTGGACCAGTCACTTGACTCCAATTGCTTAGCCCTTACTGCTCTTCTGCCTTGGAACCAGTACGTAATATCAGTCCTTAGACAGAAGGAAAGAGGTTAAAAAATGACACATGACAGTTTCTACCTTCAAAAATCTAATAGGATGGACACAGCATCAATAAGATGTCAGAGATCTCTGATAGTTCTACAACTTAGAACCTTAGACTGGTTTGAGAGATTGGTTAAGGGACTCATTCACAACTGTTTTGAATCTAGGTTTTCAGACTGCCAAGTCCTGTACTTCTTGATATACAAATAAATATACTACAAGCTTCACATGTGATGGTGACAAAAGAAAAATCTAGCTGCTGTACTGCCAAGAAAATCTGAAGAGGAAAATCTGAAGATTGCTTTTGGCTGGTGAGAAATGAGGTGAAAATGGTGCCACGTTTTCTTAAAGGGATGGCACCTGAGCTATTGCTTGAAGGAAAAAGATTTTAAGAAGTAGAGAGAAGACATAGAGTCACAGAGATGATAGCCTCTCATGAGGGAGAGCTGGATGAGATCAGAGAACAATCTGTCCAGTTTGACTGGACCTTCTTCTCAGGGACAGCTAGTCAGCTCAGAGAATAGAGTGGCAGGCTTGGAGACTGAAAGACCTGGGTTCGAATTTGACCTCAGCCATTTCCTAGCTGTGTAACCCTGGGCAAGTCACTTAACCTCAATTGCCTAGCCCTTATTGCTCTTCTGCAGCACACCCCTAAGCAAAACTAGCCAACACATTGAAAATTTCTGACATTTTATACTGCGTTCTGTGCCCCTAACCCCCTCACTTCTGCAAAGTGGCAGAGAGATGCCTTTTTATTTCCCTTCTTTGGCAGTATCAATTTTTGCAATATCAATTTTACGCTTGGTCTCAGGAAAAAGATTAAGAAGCGATTTGCAGTATTGATTCTAAGACAGAAGGTAAGGGTTTAAAAAAGATATGTTCTTTCCTATTTCATCATCCCCTGAACCCTGAAATGAAAATCAACTCTGAGATGCCACCTCACACCTATCAGATTAGCTAATATGACCGAAAAGGGAAATAATAAATGCTGGAAGGGATGTGGGGAAATTGGGACACTAATGCATTATTGATGGAATTGTGAACTGATCTAACCATTCTGGAGAGTGATTTGGAACCATACCCAAAGAGTTTTAAAGCTACGTATATCCATTGATCCAGCAATACCACTACTAGATCTGTGTCTCAAAAAGATTTTTTAAAGGGAAAAGGACCTGTTTGTACAAAAATATTTATAGCTGCTTTTTTTGTGGTGGCAAAGAATCAGAAACCAAGGGGATGTCCATCAGTTGGAGAATGGCTGAACAAGTTGTGGTATATGTTTGTAATGGATACCATCATGCTATAAGAAATGATGTGAAGGATGATTTAAGAAAGAGCTGGAAAGACCTCCATGAACTGATGCAAAGTGAAGTGAGCAGAACCAGGAGAACAGTGTACACAGTAACAGCAATGATTATATGATAAATGTTTATGAATGACTTGGCTATTCTTAGTAACACAGTGATCCAAGACAATCCTCAAGGACAAATGATGAAAAACTCCATCTGCCTCCAAAGAAAGAACTGATGGAATTCTTTCTGATGGTTCTGAATGAAGACGGAGACATATGATATTTCACTTTATTTCTTCACTTCTGTTTGTTCAAGTTCTCTTTCACAAAATGACTAATGTGGAAAGATGTTTTACACTATTACACATGAAAATCTATAGCAGATTGCTTTCCATCTGAGGGAGGTGGGGAGGGAGGGAAGAAGGGTGAGAATTTGCCTCAGACTTTTAAAAAAAGTGTAAAAACTGTTTTTTCATGTAAATTAGGGAAAAAATTATTTTAAACACTAAGAGAACCTAGGGTTAAAAGTGGTTAATGTTGCCTGCTCCTTGGTGGGTTGGGTATCCTTTCATTTGATGATGAGAGAGGCTCTTTTAGGACTCTGGTAAGAGATCCAAAAGAACTGCTTTAGGGAAACTCATTTCCCCCTTCTTGTAAGTTCTGTCAGATCTCCAAGTGGAACTTCCTTAGTAACTTTCCGGTTTCAGTCCTGCAGCTGCTGAGATCATTTACTGATTATTTTCTGGGTTGCACCTGCCAGGGTGACATGGGTGGCAGGAGAAATGACAAGTTTCTTATCAGATCCTCCCCCTGAGACTCTATTATAAATTGTTTAATCCCAAAAGAGGAAGACTCACCTGAAGGGCTTGATGGCTCTTAAACTGGTCGCATTGTGAAAAATTGGATAAAGTAACTCTCTCATTCCAATAGAATGAAAGCTCCTTGAGGCCAGACACTTTTACTTTTGGCTTTATATCCCCAATATGCTGGCACATAGTAGGTGCTCAATAGTTGGTTGTTGTCCTTTATTCCCAAAAAGGGTCAAAATGACATTGCTGCTTTCTTTCGACTCATGTATAAATTGGATTTAAGTAAGTCAGAGATACGCAAATCATAAGCTTCGTGCTTTTATTTTTTTTCCTTGAAAGAAAGGTCCATCTCACTCTCTCTTTTAGAATAATCAAAGTCCTGTGGCAGGCCAAAGTCAAGACACAATGACAGCTAGGTGGCTCAGTAGATACAGAGCCAGACCTGGACATAGGAGGTCCTGGATTCAAATGCGACCTCAGATACTTCCTAGCTGTGTGACTCTGGGCAAGTCACTTTACCCCAATTGCCTAATCCTTGCTTCTCTTCTGTCTCGGGACCAATTGATTCTAAGATAGAAGGTAAGGGTTAAAAAAAAAAAGTCAAGATGGCTGGTGATGGTTTGGGATGAAAGAGATGACTTTGACATCTTCAATGTCTAATCAAGCTTTTTTTTTTTTTTTAAACCCTTAACTTCGGTGTATTGTCTCATAGGTGGAAGATTGGTAAGGGTGGGCAATGGGGGTCAAGTGACTTGCCCAGGGTCACACAGCTGAGAAGTGGCTGAGACCGGGTTTGAACCTAGGACCTCCTGTCTCTAGGCCTGACTCTCACTCCACTGAGCTACCCGGCTGCCCCTGTCTAATCAAGCTTTACGTGATCCATAGCAACTGCTTCAGCTGCCTTAATGGCTATTAGGAAAAAATTGTTCTCATCCAGCCATTCTGAGGGGGAAATTTCCATGCCTGGGACTGATATCCCCCAATTCACTGTTGGATTTGAGGCCGGTCATTACCTTCAACCTGGTTTAGCCCATCTGCTGGGACAGTTTTAGCAGGGTGTGACTGCTTTATGTGTTAAACCTTCTTGGAGCCACAGGTGAAAGCAGATGCCAGATGGACACCAAAGGTGTATGAGCAACCCTGAAAAGGGCTCAGCAAGCCCTTATGCCAGAGGTGCCAGTCCTCCCTGAATACCATGTACCCTTAGGTGCTCAATAAATACTTGTTGAATATTCCACAAATTTCCACAAAAATATTTCCTGAATTGACTTGAACCATGTTGAACTTAGTTCTATCATAAATCAAGATCAGGAAGAGAACCTAGAGATCATTTGATATAGCACTTTCCATTTACTTGATAAAGTGAAAAGAGAATAGAATCAGAGGTTTTGGGCTCAAATCTGGCCTCAGATACTTCCTAACTGTGTGGCTCTGGGCAAGTCACTTAATCCCATTTGCCTAGCCCTTGCCCTTCTTTCTTGGAGTTATTACTAAGACAGAAAAATATAGATTAAAAAACCACATACAAATTCTGGCTCCAGTGCTAACTCCCTGTGTGATCTCAGTGAGGTCCCTCCCAGCCCTAGAATTATGATCCAAAGAAACTGACTGTCCAGGATGGGAAGTGACTTGGCCAAGGTCATGTTTAAAGTCAGGTCCTTTAACTCCACATCCAGTATCCTTTCTTCTTTAAACTATGAAGTGTTATAGAAAACATGACAGTTCTAGAATCATACACCTGGGTTCTAGTTTCTTTTCTGCCACTGACTAGTTGCGTTACCTTGAGCAATTCGTTTCTCTCTGTCTGTCTATCTCTCTTATTTGTTTTCTCACTCTCATACACATACACTTTGGGCCTCAGTTTCCTCATTTGTCAACTGGGCGATCATATTCTGATTTCCTCCTTCACAGTTGTAAGTAAAAAGATCAAAGGAAGCATAGGGTACAATGGGAAGAATGCCGGCTTTGAAATCTGTTCACATCCTCACTCCGTTACTCATTACACACATGGCCTTAAAGAGCTTATTTAATCTCAGTATGTCTCAGTTTACTTATTGGTAAAATAATACGGGTGGACTTAGATGATATCTAAGGTTCCTTATTGTTCTAAATCTTTGATCCCATGTTCCTAGGAAATGAGATAACAAATAGAACTCCCCTAAAGTGGAATGAGATGTCTCAGAAGATAGTGGATTCTCCCAATCCAATGTCAAAGCTGCTAGATTGTGATAGATAGAATAATAGATTTGGGGGCCAGAAAGCGTGAGTTCAATTCCTATCTCAGACACTTACTGGCTGAGTGATTCTGTCCTTTACCTCTTTCTGTCTTAGTTTCCTCATTTCTAAAATAAAAATAATGATTTGTATACAGTCATTGTGAGGACCCAATGAGACATTAAATGTAAAGCACTTGGCAAACATTAAAGTTATGTAATCAATAGCTTTTTATTATGATTATTATTGTGCCTTCTGGCAGAAGATGGATGATTGCTTATCAGGAATCTTAGAGTGAAGATTCCTTTTCAGATATGGATTGATCTCAGTGGCCATCTTTTCCACCTTTCCAACTCTGATTTTCTAATTCTGTGACTGAGATAATGCCCTTAAATACTTCACAGATTCCTAGAGACCTGGAATCCAAACCTGTACCTTCTGACTCCAAAGCCACTGATTTTTCTCACCTTACACTTTGCCCCTAAAGCTGCTTGGTTGTTTAGCCCCTGATCCCTGCTATCTTCTTTACTGGGTAACAGGGCTACATTATCTTCAGGGCACAATCCTCACACAAGGCCCCCTGAGGGGGATGTTTCCATGAGTCCCTAGACCTTGATCAAACAAGTTTTGCCCACAATCAGGATTCTCTTTAACCTTTGATCTTCAAATCTGGACTCTTGGATATTTGATCTTTTAGAGGCCTAACCTTGGAGTAGGGATAGAATTCGGCTCATCAGGTTTGAAGCCTCTGAGATTATCTACTCCAATACTCATTTTACAGATGAGGAAGCTGAGACCCAGAAGAGAAGTGATTTACCTGACGTCATGAAGAGAGTCAGTCACAGAGCTGAGAAACAAACCCAAGATTCCCCAATTTCTGTTCTGTGTTTTGTCTGTTTCACCATTTTACCTTCCAGATCGACTCTGGTGGCATTTGACTATTTGTACAACTGTAAAAGAGTGTTTCTAAATAAGTCTGAAGGAAAAAAAAGTACAAGTATCTAGGAAAAGGCATTGTAACAATAACACTAGGGGGCAGCTGAGTGGCTTAGGGGATTGAGAGCCAGGTCTAGAGATGGGAGGCCCTAGGTTCAAATCTGATTTCGGACACTTCCTAGCTGTGTGACACTGGGGAAGTCCCTTAACCCCAATTGCCTAGCCCTTACCTCTCTTCTGTGTTGGAACCAATACTTAGTATCAGTTTTGAGAGAGAGAGAGAGAGAGAGAGAGAGAGAGAGAGAGAGAGAGAGAGAGAGAGAGAGAACACTTCACAGAAACACATACAACTTCTCCTTTCCTAAAACTTGAGTTCCAACTGAGTTATTTATGTTTCTAAATGTCCTAGAAATAGTGGTTAATCAGTAATGAAAGAGAATAGGTCATAGGATCAGTAAAACCTTTACCTGATCCCTCCCAACCTCAGGAGAGGAGTGATGGGTCATGGGTATTTGGGCCAGAAGGCAGCCAATGATTCCTAAGCCAACAGTCCTAAGAATCAATAGAACACAATGTCCCTGGCCTGTGACCACCACTAAAATACCCATAACTGGATGTCAGCTAAAACCCCAAAGAGCAAGGGAGAAGATCCTCTTCCTCTTTCATTAATTTCAGCCTCTCTAATCTCAGCTAGAACTCTTTCAGTTCTCTCCCAGGTAATGATCTGGAGTCTCTTCTGGATCGAAATAAGAAGACTGAATTAGAAATTTGACCCAGATTATTGGGATTCCAACTGCAGCCTGTTTTCCATTATGCCAGGCTTCCCCATATCTCTCTGCTCCATCAGCTACAAAATTATTGAAAGCTAGCAGGGACCCCAGAAGTCATCAAGTCCAAAGATATTTATAATCTAGTCCTGGTCTACCTTTCCAATTTTCTTATACCTTACTTCTTATTCTTCAATTCAGAGACACTGGCCCCCTGAAGGTTCCATGAACAGGACAAACCATTTCTTGGCTCTGGCCATTTTCTCTGTCTGTGCCCCACCCAAGGAGTGTTCTCCCTTCTCTTCTCAGCCTCTAGACCAGTGATTCCCAAAGTGGGCGCTACTGCCCCCTGGTGGGTGCTGCAGGATTCCAGGGAGCCGGTGATGGCCACAGGTGCATTTATCTTTCCTATTTAATTGCTATTAAAAATTTTTAAAAATTAATTTCCAGGGGCTAAGTAATATTTTTTCTGGAAAGGGGGCAGTAGGCCAAAAAAGTTTGGGAACCACTGCTGCTAGACTTCCCCAACTTCCCTCAAATCCCAGGTCTTCTTGGCTCTGAGTTCAGTAATCAAATCATTACATTGTGTAAATATCTTGGTCAAAACTCAGTTCCATGCCTTTCTTGGAAAAAAACGAGTTTTAGTAAAAGTCTTTCTCATCTTTATGCTTAAGAAATATGATTTTATAATTATAGAAGGAACTTATATATCCAAGATATATAGATAGTTAACAGAAATATATGACCAAAAGCCACTTCCCAATGGTTGTTGTTCAATTGTGGCCAACTCTTCATGACCCCACTTAGAGTTTTCTTGGCAGAGATACTGAAATGGTTTGCCATTTCCTTCTACAGCTCATTTCTAAGATGAGGAAACTGAGGCCAACAAGGTTAATGACTTGCCACGGGTCACACAATTAGTATCTTCCTAAGTCTTCCTGATTATAGGCCCAGCACTACAAAACTTCCCAATAAATACAGCTAAAGAATATGAAAAGTTTTTTTAAGCCCTTATCTTCTGTATATTGGTTCCAAGACAGAAGAGAGGTAAGGGCTAGGCAATGGAAGTTAAGTGACATGGCTAGGGTCACACAGCTAAGAAAGGCCTGAGACCAGATTTGAACCTGGCACCTCCCATCTCTAAACCTAGTTTTCAATCCACTGAGCCAGCTAGCTGCCCCATATGATCAGTTTTCAAAGGAAAAAATTGCAAACTATATGAAAGATCTGAATCGCTAAGAAAAGAAAAGAAATTAAGGAAAAGAAAAGAAGAGAAATTAAAGAAAAGGAAAGGAAAAAAAAGAAAATATCACTAAGGTTTCATTTCACAACCAAGAAATTGGCAAAGATGACCAAATAATAATAATAATAATAGTTTTGGAAGGGCTATGGAAAGGCAGACGAACTAATGTACTTTTGATAAAACTGTGAATTGGTCCAATTGGACATTCTGGAAAGCAATTGGGAATTATGTGGAGAAAGTGACTAAAATTTCCTTATACTTTGGATCCAGAGATTCCCATTGCTAAGTGTATTACCCAGAGGGACCAAGGACGAAAAAAGGCCAATATAGACAAAAATTATTTATAGCATAACTTTCTATAGTAGCAAAGAACTGGAAACAAAGCAGAGATCCATCAACTGAAGAATAGTAAAATGGTTGTGGTCCATGAATGTAATGGAATATTACTATGCTATAAAATCAATTAATCAATAAACATTTATTAAATTTCTACTATGTGCCAGGCACTGTGCTAAGCACCAGATATACAAAAAGAAGCAAAAGATAGGCCCTGTCCTCAAGGAGCTTACAGTCAAATAGGGGAGACAACATGCAATGAATAAATACAAAGAAAGTGATATATGAGATAAGTAGGAAATAATTAGAAGAGAGAAGGCCCTAGAATTAAAAGGGATTAGGAAAGGCTTCCAATAAGAAATTATGAATATGAGAAATATAGAGAAGCCCAAGAAGACTTAGATGAACTAATACAAAGTGAAATGAGCGGAACCAGGAAAACGATAAACACAATGACTATAGAATGTCAATTTAAAAAAAAAGAACAAAATAATGAAATTAAAATCTGTGAAATTATAATGATGAACCTTGGTAAAAAAGAAGAAATGAAAAGGTACCTCCTTAATCTCTTTGAAGAGATGGTAGACTGTGTTGTGGAACACTGTGTAAGTTGTTCAATATATTTACTTAATTTTATTGCATTTCCCCCCACTTTTCTTTATTCTTTGATATAAGGATTTATTCAGGGGATGGAAGGGAAAGGATGCACATCTATGTGGTTATATTGAGAAATATAGGTGATATAAAAACAAAGATAACAATAAAACTTTATTTTTAAAAAGGTATTCAGAATAAAGGCATGACTCATTTTTAAAGCAATTTGGTATATGAAAATACAGAAATTGATACATTATAAAATTTGCTACATGTTCAGAGGGACTTTTGAATACCACCAAAACTGTTAATGTTCTTTGACCACATTCATTGGGAAGTAATTTCTGGTCATTTATTTCTGTTAATTGCTTAAAAGCTGGCCTTTTCTTTGCAAAATCCACCAGTCTTTTCTTAATCCTCATCTTCCTTGACTTCCTTGTAATTTATGATGCTATTGGTCAACCCCTCCTTATGAGTATTCCTTCTTCCTTTGGGTTCTGTGATCATTCTTCTTGTTCTTTTCCTAATAGTAATGACTGCCATAATACTTTAAAGGTTTGCAAATTGCTTTCCATACCATCTCTCATTTGATTCTCACAATTCTGTGAACCTATGCCTAGAATGTTTTCCTTCCTTACCTCTGCCTCTTGGAATCCTTGATTTCCATCAAGATTTCTGGTTCAAGGACGATTTCAGAAAGAACTGGAAAGACCTATGTGAATTGATGCAAAGTGAAATAAGCAGAACCAAGAGCACACTGTACACAGTAACTGAAATATTATGGGATGATCAAATGTGATAGACTTTGCAACTTACAGCAATATAATGATCTAGGGCAATTCTGAGGGACTTATCAAAAGAACACTATCCAGGGGGCAGCTGGGTAGCTCAGTGGCCTAGAGACAGGCCTAGAGACAGGAGGTCCTAGGTTCAAACCCGGCCTCAGCCACTTCCCAGCTGTGTGACCCTGGGCAAGTCACTTGACCCCCATTGCCCACCCTTACCAATCTTCCACCTATGAGACAATACACCGAAGTACAAGGGTTTAAAAAAAAAATACTATCCATCTTTAGAGGAAGAACTGTTGGAATAGAAATGCAGATGAAAACATATGATTTATCACTTGTTTATTTGGGTGTATGATTTGGGGTTTTAGTTTCATAAGATTATTCTCTTACAAAAATGAATAATATAGAAATATGTTTTGAGTGATAATACATGTATAACCCAATGGAATTGCTTGTCAGCTCTGGGAAAGGAGATAGAAGAGGGGAAGAAGACAACATGAATCATGTAACTTGGGGAAACATGTAAAGGTGTTATTGGAATAAAATAAAAATAAGTTTAAAAAAAGAAAAATATTTAATCAATCTAAAAAAGAATAAATTTACTATTAAATTAAAAAAAGATTTCTGATTCAACCACCTCTGTCTACGTGAAGACTTTTCTGGTCCCCTTAGCTGCTCATCCTTACCCCCCACTCCAGCCAAAGCCACTTTGGATCTGCTTTGCATGGATTTTGTATATACATATATGATAGTGAATTAATGAAAAATAATTTAAGTGCTTACTTTGTGCCAAGCACCAGGGCACTTAAGTAGAAAAATGAGAGAATCCTTTGTTCTCTAGGAATTCATATTCTAATTGAGAAAGAGAATATTATTTAAGAGAGCTCAGTTGTAGGAGGGAAGGAAAAGGTCTGTGGTCTTTAGGGTATAAATAGCACCCTCTTGCCGGAGGAGGCTATGTGCCAAGAACCTCAGTGGATGCCTGAAACTATGGACGGTTCTCACTTTAACCTTTAATAGTATTGGGTACTCTCTTTCCTTATTCCTGCCCCTCAGCTGGGTGCTTGCTCCATGGCCCCTCACCTCCCAGCTCCCCACTAAAAAAAAAAAAAAAAAAAAAAAAAAAAAAAAAAAAAAGCCTTCTGAGTAAAATCAGAAGAACTCTGCAGAGAGAGGAGACCTTTGCCCCACTGCACTTACCCAGCCCCCCCCCCTCCCGCCTGCCTGCCAGTCTGTCGGAGCTTGGGTCCAGCCCTGTGCTCTCCCCCTCCCTCATCCCATGGCAGCCGCCTTCCTGCTTCCCTCCTTCCCCTGGAATGACCCGGGCTTTTCTGACGCACCTGAAAGTGGAACCAAGAATAAGGGGGGACCAGTATATCAGCAAGTCAGATGGCAGTGCCCTGGGGTCCCAAGAGCGGAGCCCTAGAGCCCAGTGGGCCATGCTAGTGGCAGACCTCATCTTATGGTGCTTTGCAGATATTGTGGTTTTTAGAATGAAGGTTTGTGGCAACCCTGCACTGAGCAAGTCTGTCAATGCCATTTTCCCAACAGAATGTGCTCACGTTGTGTCTCTGTGTCACATTTTGGCCATTGGCCCACTATTTCAAACTTTGTCATTATTATTATATCTCTTACGGTGATCTACAATCAGAGACTTGGGGTGTTACTATTGAAATTGTCCAGGAGTGGAGGAACAGCTGGGTGGCTCAGTGGATTGAGAGCCAAGCCCAGAGGCGGGAGGTCCTGGGTTCAAATCAGATCTCAGACACTTCCTAGCCGTGTGACCTTGAGCAAATCTCTTAATCCCGTTTGCCTAGCCCTTATTCTTCTGCCTAGGAACTAATACACAGTATTGATTCTAAGACAAAGTAAGGATTTTAAAAAGAAAAAAAAATTGTTTTGAGGTGCCCCAAACAGATTCCATAAAAGGCAGCAAACTTATTCCATAAATGTGTATGTTCTGACCACTCCACTGGCCAGCAGCTCCCCATATCTCGCCATCTTCTCTGGCCTCCCAGTTTTCTGAGACATCATAGTATTGGAACGAGGCCAATTCATAATCCTCAAGTGAAAGGAAAATCAATGAGGCAAGCTTCGGCCAGCCCAGCCTTCAGCAACCATTACCCTGGTCAGTCGGCAGCCATCAGCATCCAGGCGAGACCCTCCACCAGCAAAAAGATTCTGATTCGCTGAAGATTCAAACAATGGTTGGCATTTTGGGGGGCAATTAAGTATTTTAAATTAATGTATATATATTCTGGGGGGTCTAATACTATTGAACACTTGATAGACTTCAGAATAATATAGAAGAAACATAACTTTTCTATGTACTGGGAAACCAAAAATTTGTGTGACTTACTTTAATGCCATATTTGCTCCTTCTCTGAGGTGTGTGTATCCACCTGTAGTGAGTATACCTATATAGTGAGGTCCACTGGAATATAAGTGTGTATTCGTGTTGTTTCCCCTATTCAGTTGTAAACTCCTTGAGGGCAAGAATTATTTTGCTTTTATCTGTCTTCTCAGCATTTGGCCACGATCAGCACTTAGTAAGTACTTAATGAATCCTCAGTCGACTGAGAGATTGAGAAAGTAGATGCTATTATCCACCCCTCTTGCACTTCAGGGGAGATTTGTTCCCCCCTCTGCTCCCTAGGTCTGTCAGAACTACGGAACCTCTGAGCTGGAGGGACCCTCAAAGATCGACTAATTCAACCCATCCCAGAACAAGAGGTCCCTCTATAGCAGTGGTTCCCAAATTTTTTTGGCCTACTGCCCCCTTTCCAGAAAAAAATATTACTTAGCGCCCCTGGAAATTAATTTTTTAAATTTTAATAGCAATTAATAGGAAAGATAAATGTACCTGTGACCATCACAGCCTCCCTGGATCTCTGCAGCACCCACTTTGGGAATCACTGCTCTATAGTGTACCTGAGGACCTCTCCTCCTACACCACCCCCATTTTACAGATAAGGAAGCTGAGGCTCACCGTGGTGAAGGGACCCTCACAAATTGTCATCTAGCTAGTAGCAATCAGGCTAGGATTCCTCCAGCATCCTGCAAACTGGCTGAATGCAAGAGGAAAAGAGAAAGGTCTCATAATTATGTGGGTCATGTTCAACAATCTTTTTCCACTGAGCACCCAAACCATGGTGAATTTCCAAGGCTATAAGAGGGCTTCAGTTTAGAAGAGGAGAACCACATCATCTGATGAACTGATCAGGTAAAGATGATGCACCCAGCATAGCAAGAAGGGCAAAACCAGCCAAGCCACTGCTTGTCACTAAGGTGATTTCCCATTAATTGAGCTAGGTAGTACAAGAATGCTAGGCTTAGAACTCAGAAGACTCTTCTTCATGAGTTCAAGTCCAGCCTCAGATATTTACTGGCTATAGAACTCTATTTGCCTCAGTTTCCCCATCTGTAAAATGAGCTGGAGAAGGAAATGGCAAACCACCCCAGTGTCTTTGCCAAGAAAACCCCAAATGGGGTCAGGAAGAGTCAGACACAAATGAAAAAACGAAATAATAATAAGATTAAAACTGTGGGACTGCTAGGTGGTTTAGTGGATAGGGAACAAGGCCTGGATTCAGATCTGACTGCCCTATCTGTGTGAGCCTAAGCAAGTCACTTAACCCCCATTGCCTCACTTTATTGCTCTTCTGCCTTGGAACCAATACACAATAATAATTCCAAGATGGAAGGTAAGGATTTAAAGAAAAAAATTACCCTGAGATTTTTGGGATACTTATATGTTATCATATATAATACAAACAAAGATATGATACAGGTTTTATTAAATGAATATATGTCTAAAATCCCCTTAGCAACACTTAGTAGCTAGGCCAGTTTTGATGTCTAGTGATCCTGTGCTTATCTTTTTTTTCTCCAATCAGCCTAATAAGTCTCAGTGCAGCTTTACTCTCTTGAAGCTTTTCAAACACTGTATAGAAAGATATATCATTCAATAAATCAGTCAATATATATGTACCGATGCATTATATTTGATATATACTAGTGATCCTAAAAGTCTTATTGCAGTTTTAAACTTTAATAGTGTAATGATTAAAATTAATCTTGAAGACTTTATATTAAATAATAATTATTTATTATTAAAGTGAGAGAAAGAGAAAGAGCCATCTAACTAAAAAGTCTCCAAGCTGTATTCTACCTCGTTTGCTCCAGGTTCCCAGCTGTACCACTAGCCCAGCCATGAGGGCCCAGCATGGCTGCAAGAGGCCAGTTCCAATGGATTTTCCCCAAACTCAGCTTAGGCTTTGGCCTATCTAGCTGAACAATCTCTAGGAAGCTGGGCCCACACCACTGGACCAGAACAGTGGCCCAACTGGGACCCTGGACCAAAAGAGGCCTGGCACAACTTGGAGAATTTTTAGTTAAATCTCTCTCTCTCTCCCTCTCTCTCTCTCTCTCTTTCTCTCTCTCTCTCTCTCTCTCTCTCTCTCTCTCTCTCTCTCTCTCTCTCTCTC
>NC_058133.1:169069188-169080213 GCF_016433145.1 Gracilinanus agilis
AGAGACAGAAAGAGACAGAGACAGAGACAGAGACAGAGAGACAGAGACAGAGACAGAGACAGAAAGAGACAGAGAGAGAGACAGAGAGAGAGACAGAAAGAGACAGAGAGAGAGAAAGAGAGAGAGAGAGAGAGAGACAGAGAGAGAGAGAGAGAGAGACAGTCACTCGCACACGTGCACACTCACTCAGTGGATTTAAGATTCTATTGCTAACTACATCTGTGACTGTGACAAAATTCCTCTTTGAGATTCAATGTTCTCATCTGAAAAATAATGGGATTGGGGGCAGCTGGGTAGCTCAGTGGATTGAGAGCCAGGCCTAGAGACAGGAGGTCCTAGGTTCAAATCCGGCCTCAGACACTTCCCAGCTGTGTGACCCTGGGCAAGTCACTTGATCCCCATTGCCTACCCTTACCACTCTTCCACCTATGAGTCAATGCACAGAAGTTAAGGGTTTAAAATAAAAAAAAATTAAAATAAAAAAAAAAATAATGGGATTGGCCTAAATCATTGGTTCACAAACTTTCCGTTTCAGGACCCCTTTATATGCTTAAAAATGACTAAGACTCTCAAAAAGCTTTTGTGTATGTGGGTTATAGCTATCAACATTTACCATAGTAGGAATTAAAACTGATCAATTTTTATTAAAATCTTGATATTAATTCATTTCAAATAACTATAATAAACTTATTACATGTTAATAGAAACATACAGCTAGCATTTGAATGAAAAATATCCATTTTTCAAATAAAAATAAATGAGTGAGAAGAATAGCATTGTTTTACATATTTTGGCAAAATCTCTTTAATTGCTGACTTAATAGAGGTCATTTAAATTCCCCTATTTCTGTATTCAATCTATTGTGATAAGTTGTTTGGGTTGAAATAGATGAAGAAAACCTGGCCTTATAGATATATATAGTTGGGAAAGGGCAGAGCATTCTAATAGTGGCATTGGGGAGAGGGGAGTAGCTGGGTCACTCAGTAGATTGAGAGTCAGGCCTAAAGACAGGAGGTCTTGGGTTCAAATACAGCCTCATACACTTCCTAGCTCTGTGACCCCGGGCAAGTCACTTAACCCCCCATTGCCTAGCCCTTACTGTTCCGAGGTCAGATTTGAACCCAAGAACTTCATCTCTGTGCCTGGCTCTCAATCCACTGCACCACCTAGCTGCCCCAACACCTCATATTTAAGCATTGTAATGTGCATATACACAGATTTTATGTATGTTATAATTATTTGCTAGTTTAATAAATCTAATGCATATGTCTCATCTCTAAAAAAAAAATCTTTCAAAGTACTTTGGAAGAAAGAAGGAGAGTGTCAAGCCTAGAGTCAGGGAGACTCATCTTTCCTAAGTTCAAATATAGACTGAGACACTAGCTGAGTGACCCTGGGTAAGTCACTTAACCTTGTTTGCCTCAGTTTCCTCATCTGTCAAATAAGCTGGAGAAGAAAATGACAAACCATTCTAGGATCTTTGCCAAGAAAACCCCAAATAGGGTCACAGAATGTCAAACAACTTTAAACAAAAAAGTATTTAAAGATATCATTCAATAAACATGTATTAAGCACCTACTATGCACCAGGCACTGTGTTAAGAACTGGGGATACAAAAGGAGGCAGAAGACAGTCCCTGCCCGGGAGGAGCTCAAGATCTAATGGAGATACTTTGAAACCTTAATCAAAAAACTAAGGGAGATCAAAGGAGCAGGATATCAAGAGATCTATTCCTAAATGAAGGAAGAAGAAATCCTAGAGTTTGGGTTTTAGTTTTTAAGGGAGAGGTGGTTGTGTTTTGTTTCTTTGTTTTTGCCATAAAGATTCAGCATAGTCTGGTGGAAAGGGCACTGGCCCTAGAAGTCAGAGGTTGTGGGTTCAAATGCTACCTCTGCTACTTACCACATATGTGACCTTTGCTTCCTTCGTCCTCAGTCTCCTCGCCTGTAAAATAGAGGAACTGGACTAGATCTCCTTTGTGGTCCCCTCTGGATGTAACTCAAAGAAAGTAAAAAGTCTCAAAAAGAAGGGGCAGGAGCTCCAGAGAGGAATAAAAAGAGTCTTGGCTCTGGAGGCAGAGGTTACTGCTCCAGGCAAGTTTATCTAACCATCCTGAGTCAACTTCATCTACCTCCCTGAGCCAACTCATCTCCTCTTATTCTAGATGTGGGATCCTGCAATTAGAGACAAGAAACAGAAGTGATATCATGATGAAAGTACGAAATGATCAACTAGTGATGACTGATGAGCTCTAGAAGCTGCTTGAGAAGCTGGTACAGATAACAAAAATAGAGATGAAGGGAGCCACTGCCTGCAGACACTCACCAGAGTTCTCAGTCTCAGTCTCCATGTCTGTGTCTCCCTGATCCACCCACTTCCCACTGTCCTTTATTTCTCTTTTTTCCCTTCTGTTTTTATTTCTCTCTCTTCCTTTTTTCTTTCTGTCTTTCTTTTCTTTTTTTCTTCTCTCTCTTTTTCTTTCTGCATTTCTTTCCATCTCTCTCTCTGCCTTTCCTTCTCTCTCTGCCTCTTTGTCTCTGGCTCTCTGTTTCTCTTTCTCTGCCTTTCTATCTCTGTGCCTTTCTGTGTTGCTGTTGTCTATCTCTCTTTCTCTCTCCTCAAAATCAAACAGAGATGAGAAGTCCTGTGTTCAAATCTGACCTCAGACACTTCCTAGCTGTGTGGCCCTGGACAGGTCACTTAACCCCCATTACCTAGCCCTTATCACTCTTCTGCCTTGGAACCAATAGAGTAATGATTCTATAATAGAAGGTATGGGTCTAAAATAAAAAAGGTAAAAGCATTTTTGAGTACCTGAGAAATATTTTGAGGAGTTCTTAAAATAGATAGATAGGATCTGGCTCCTTAAGGAACATCAGTTTGATGGAGTCAGGATGTTCTCAAAGATGAAATTCTAACTACGCAAGCAAAAATGATTATAAGAAAGAAAGGAAACAGGAGTGGAAGAAAATGCCTAAAAAGACCAATGTCACAGGGAACTCCCTGACTACCTTGAGTTTTAGAAATTCAGGCAGCATAGTACAGGGGAAAGAGAGTTAGATTTGCAGTCAGAGGACCCAAATTTCAGTCCTGGTTTTTCTACCTCTCACTATTAGTGTATGACCCTGGGCAAGTCACTTCACCACTGCCCTAGTCAGACCACATCTGTTCAGTTTTTCACACGACATTCGGGAAAGATATTTACAAGTTGGAGTATGTCCAGACAAAGCTGGCACAGCTGTATTCAAAACTATTCCATGTGAGAAAACATTGAAGGAAGTAGTTGGCTCCATGGATAAAGTGCTAGAATAAGAATCAGGAAGTCCTGAGTTCAAATTCAGCTTTGAACACTTGCTGCCTCTGTGACCCTAGGCAAATCACTTCTCTTCACAAGGTCTCAGTTTTCTCATATGTAAAATGGGAGAAATAATAGCACCTATGTCTAAGGGCTGTTGGGAGGATCAAATGTGTTAAGGTATGTGTAATGCTTTGCAAATCCTAAAGTGCTATATAAACACTTTTGTCATTTAGTCATTTTTCAGTTGAGTATCTGACTCTTCGTGACCCTATTTGGCTTCATCTTGGCAGAGATATTGAAACAATTTGCCATTTCCTTCTCCAGCTCATTTTACAGATGAGGAAACTGAGGCAAACAGGGTTAAGGGATCACATAGCTAGTAAGTAATCTGAGGTTGGATTTGAACTCAGGAAGATGAGTCTTCTTAACTCCAGGCCCAGTGCTCTATCCACTATGCCATCCAGCTTCTCTTACATAAATGCTAGCTATTATTAAATCAAACATATACAATTTTGTTGTCATGGTCTTCGATCAACAATATTAGTAATTACGTCTTACTTTAGTAGATTCTCTCCCTAAGCTTCTATAGGTAAAAAAAAAATTTCTTACCACTTACTCACCTATATGTCACCCTTCTGGTGATGAGCCACTCCAAACTTAGTAGGCTGATCCAGAAGTAGCAAGTATACACAAGTATACCATGCATTCCAGTCTCTGGTCTCAAACCTCCTAAACCTGCTTTTGGTCTGTTCAAGATCTTCGTCCCATAATCCCTCCCTCTTGCCCCGTTCCACTTCTCTTGTGCTGGCTTCTGGTCTCACCCTTCAAGTTCGGTCCAGGAGTTGTCTCCAGCCTTGGATTCTTGCTTTTTTAATCTTCCTCTGTTCCCACCCTCCCAACCCTCACCTCAAGTCACCCCCAGCATCTGCTTTCTACCCCTCCTTTTCCTGAGCCAGCCAAATGCTGCTGAAGAAAGACAGGAAACTATTCTGAATAGATCCACTACAAACTTACACTGCTTAATCCAAATTGGGAGCTCATTGCTACCCTGCCTGTTGGGGAACCTTTTCAGAGCTTGAGTGGCCAGAGGGCAATTTCAAAGTGTCTGTGAGCCCCAGGATTACCAGAGAGAGTTGAGGGAGAAAGTGCTTGCTTTGGGCAGCTGGACAGAGGAGTGGGGCATGCAAAAAAATGTCCTCGGGTGCTGGGAAGGGCAGGAAAGGAGCAGCTCCCAGAGTGCCGGCCCTGCACATGGGCCACATCTTTGCCAGTGCTGCTATAGCAATCCTTTTCTTCATCTTCCCCTGTTCTGCCTTGAGGAGAGAGACAGACATAGACACAGACATATAGAATGGCAGAGAGATGGAAAGGAGGGGAGAGAGACAGAGACAGAGTCAGAGAGAGATAGAGGCAGAAAGACAGAATGGCATAGAGAGACACATACTAAAAAAAGGAAGAGAAAAGGACAGAAAGGAGAAGCAAGAGAGAGATAGAGACAGAGAAAGAGACTGAGAGGAGAGACAGAGAGACAGAGAGAGAGAGAGAGAGAGAAAGAGAGGAAGGGAGAGAGAGAAACATCATCATTTTCATGGTCCCCATAACAACTGTTCCAAAATTTCTCCCCTCTTCAGTCCCTAACTTTGCCCCCAAATCCCTTCCTTTAGAAGGTGACTTCAATTCCAACTCTAATAAAAAGACTAAATTCATGAAGGACATCTTCATCTCCCTTCCTTCTCACTTCAGAAACTTCTCTTTTGTCATCACTCCACTTTACTAAGGCTAATCTCCTCCCACCCCCTGCCATTCAACATCTCATCCCTTTCTGGATCCTCCAGGAACTTATCCTAGAACAGTGATGGTGAACCTATGGCCCGCATGTAAAAAAGAAGAAATAGAGCCCTCTCTGTGGGCACACCTGCAGTCACCTGCCAGAGTTCATTACTAGAAAGCCAGAAGGACTCAGGGTGGAGCTGTTCTCCTTCTCCTCTCCATGAACCTGAGGACATTCCTCACTTCACTGGCCCCACTGCCCAGTAGCCCAATGAGAGCACTTCCTCCTTCCCCTGTCTGGGGTAAGGGGTGGGGCAGTGGGCATGGGGCTCAGTCTGGGAGGTGGGGTAGGGGTGGGGCCTGGCACTCTATCTCTAAAAGGTTTGCTATCACTGCCCTAGAAATTGTTCCTTCTCTCATTCCCTTAGCTTCGGTCTCTCCCTCCTTCTTCCCTGCCTATGAATGTATTCATCAGATCGGTTTAGAGATAAAGAAGACCATAGATGCCATTAAGTCCCATTCCTTTTTACAGATGAGAAAACTGAATTCCAGAGAGATTATGTAATTTACACAGGTAATAAATGGCAGAATCCACTGGAATTTGACCCCATATCCTATGAATTCAAATTCACTGCTCTTTCCTTTCTATCTTTAATAAAATGTAATAAAATTTTTTAAAAATTCCTTAAATCTCCTTCCAATCCCTTCAAACTACCAGTCATAATCTCTTCTGTTCTTGCTGCTGAACCTCAAAAAAAAGTTGTCTCCATTTGTTGCCTCTATTTCCTCAACACTATTTACTGTTCAACTTCTTGCAATAGAATTTCCCCTGCCATCATTCTACTGAAATTGCTCTTATGAAAATTTGCCAATGACCTTCAGCAACTGCTGAATCCTAAGATTTCTACTCAGTCTTCATCCTGATTGATCTTTCTATGCTAGCACTTGACATTGTTCACCTTCTTTTCTTCCTGCCTACTTTTTCCTCCTTTTGCTTCTCAGACACTCTTCTGGTTTTCCTCCTCCCTGTCTGACAGCTCTTTCTTGGGTCTCTTTTTTTTTTTTTTTTTTTAAACATTTACCTTCTGTTCTGATCCAAGGCAGAAGAAGGGCTGGGCAATGGGGGTTAAGTGACTTGCCCCCACATAGCTAGGAAGTATCTGAGGTCAGATTTAAATCCTGGTCCTCCTGACTCCAGGCCTGACTCTATCCACTGAGCCACCCAGCTGTCCCTCTTGCATCCCTTTTGCTAGCTTGCATCTCCTCCATTCCACTTAATCATGGATGTCCCCCAAATTCTGTTCAAGGCCTATTCTCCTTTGTTAATCTTGACCTTATTTATTACTTGTACCCAGATGACTCCCAAATCTATAAGTAAAAGGTGCTTCTGTCTCTCTCTCCCTCCCTCTCCCTCTCTCTCTCTCTCTCTCCCTCTCCTTCTCCTTCTCTCTCCCTCTCCCTCTCTCTCTCCCTCTCTCTCTCTCTCTCTCTCTCTCTCACTCTCTCTCTCTCTGTCTCATCTATTTAAGGTGTGATGCTGCCTTAATGAAGTTAAAACCTTATTAACAACAGTAGCACAGGTGAGGTTTTTGTTGTGACATGAGCAATGCTTCACTGACAAGGAATCAACTCCATTAGAGGTAGCTGTGGTTCAGTGATTAAGAGCATTGGGCCTTGAATCAGGAAGACCAAAGTTCAAATCCAGACTCAGACACTTCCTAGCTGTGACATCTTAGGCAAGTCACTAAGGAGAAGTGAAATCCAGAGAAGTTAAAAAGCACACTGCCCCCACTATCTTTGTCAAGAAAAGCCCATAGACAGTATGGTCCAGGGCATCACAATGAATCAATAAGTCAGGCATGGCTGAACAACAAGGAACTCACACTGTCCTGGCTGTTGTTGAGTTGACCCATCTTGATCCCTCTTTTACAGATGGGGAAACTGAAAAAGATAAAATCACTCATCCTTCGTCACTCAGCTTCTAAGCATCAGAGACAGGATTCAAAGCCAAGCATCTCTTGGCTTCCAGATGACATTTTCTCCTTATTTCTGCTAGTGCTTTCTATGGAAGTGCATTTTAAAAACCTCCATTTTGGTTTCTCTAGAAATACTAACAAATACTATTTTTTCCAGCCTAAAACCCTTTCCAGATCTTTCTTTATAGGTAAGAGAGAAGAAGAAAGGCTAGGACCTTTCTATGAAATGGAACAAAGGGATAAATAAGCTGAAATGGTTTCTAGAGAGTACAATTGCCTCCTTAGCCCCTGGATTGAATGGTGCCAAGACCCACATAAGGACAATGCCTGTCCTCTTGAAATTCAAGGTTTAAGATATCCATTGCAGGAAGGAACTCTTAAGGGGACGTGCTTCAGGAAGGAACTGAGTGGTGGCTCTTCTGGAATGTTAACTCCAAACTGTATTTTAACATATTATGATCTTTTCTTTACTCTAGACTCCCAAAAGGTTACCCCAAATCTTCACAGAGCAAAGAATTACGTCAGAGGGGGAAGGTATGCCAATTTGAACATCTCTCTCTTTCCACATTAGAAAAAGCTTGGAAATAGAAAAGGATATTGTTTTTGCAAACTTGAAGATATATTGCAGAGTATATTATTAGCATTGATTTCTTTCTTCAACGTCCCCCCAATCCTACCCCCACCACAAATTGCCCAATATTCATTTTATGTAATTAGGAGGATGAATTGGAGCACTTCCTATGGGCCCAGCCATATGTGCTTGGGCCCCTTTCTTTGGCACATGACCTTTGGCAAGAAGACATCTGTATGGACATTTTGTCCACATTTCTCTGTGTACGTGTTGTCTTCCCTAATAGAATGTCAACTCATTGAGGGCAGGAATGATTTCATTTTGGGTTTCATATCATCCCCAGCATTCAGTGCTGTGCCTGGCATAGAGTAGGGGCTTAATAAATGTGGGTTTTTTTAATTTAAATATTTTTTTTTTTAGAAAAATTTTCCATGGTTACATGATTCATGTTTTTACTTTCCCCGTCACCCTCCCCCATATCCAACGCACATTTCCACTGGTCTTAACATGTGTCATCAATCAAGACTTATTTCCATATTATTGATAGTTGCATTGGTGTGGTCATTTCCAGCCTACATCCCCAATCATGTCCGCATCAACCCATGTGTTCAAGCAGTTGTTTTTCTTCTGTGTTTCCTCTCCTGTAGTTCTTCCTCTGAGTAGCGTTCTTTTTCGTAAGGGGCTTAATAAATGTTGATTGGAATGACCAATGTGGAAGTATGTTTTGCATGCTAATACATGTATAACCTAGGTCAAATTGCTTATCATCTCAGGGAAGGAGACAATTTGGATTTTATAATTTCAGGAAACATATGTGGAAAACTGTTATTACATCTAATTGGGAAAATAAAAATCTCTTTTAATTAAAACAAGCAAATAAATAAATAAATGTGGATTGGTTGACCTCAAGTCCAAATCTTCCTGCTTACTCACTAACTACCCTACGCTTCTGGATTTCTGCCCCCTCAGATTTTCTTAGAGCAATTCCTCCTTTGTTATCACCTTTGCCTCCACGATTCTCTACGCTAGATTTGACTCATTGTATATATATTACATGCTTTCCAAGTAAATTCGTAGTTCACTGAGGGCATCATTATCTCTATATGACCAATAAGTAGCACAAGTCCTTGCCCAGAGTGTATATTTGATAAGTATTTGCTTATTAGGCTTGATGGGACCTGTCTGCCCTAGAATTCCAGGATTACAGATTCTAAGAACTGAATGACATCTCCAGGCTACGAGGACTTTGGAAGAGAGCCTGTCCAACATTACTACCTGATCTCTCTCTCTTTTTTTAAACCCTTCCTGCCTTAGAATCAGTACGGTATATTTGTTCCAAGGCAGATAAGAGGTAAGAGTTAGGCAATGGAGATTAAGTCACTTGCCCAGGGTCACGAAGGTGATAAATGTCCAAGGATAGATTTGAACCCAGGACCCCCCAGCTCTAGGACTGGCTCTTAATCTACTGAGCCACCTCACTATCCTCTACTAATCTCACACAGCTAGGAAGTGTCTGAGGCCAAATTTGAGCTCTAGTCCTCCTGACTCCAGGCCTGGTGCTCTATCCACTATGCTACCTAGCTCCCCCTAATGCTAGCTATTATTAGAGTAACTTCTCCTTTTAAATGTCAAAGGCCAAGAAAATACAAACAGAACAGAAAACATTTCCACCAATTGCTCATTGGCTATGGGAGGGGGGTGGGAGAAGGGAAGGGGAAGAACATGATTCATTTAACTATGGAAAAAATATTCAAAATTAATTAAATAATTAAATAAACTTTTTAAATGTGGGGAAAAAAGAAAAACATTTCCATCAACTGAAAAAAAATCAGAATCATTTAACCTGATATATAGATTACCCCCCAAACAAAAGCTTATTCATTTCCTTCTATTCAGTCTTTTTTTTTTAAACCCTTAAACTTAGAATCACTACTCTGTATTGGTTCTAAGGCAAAAGAGTGGTAAGGGCTAGGCAATGGGGGTTAAGTGACTTGCCCAGGGTCACACAGCTAGGAAGTGTCCGGTTACTGATTTGCAGGTCTTGCAAATTCACAATAAAGTCAGTTTTGCTCAGAAGACCATTCCCAGTAGGTTTAATTTATAGTACATATGTCTTAGAAGGGCACTGAAGGGGCAGTTAATTGGCACAGTGGATAGAGCAACAGGTCTAGACCTGGGTTCAAATCTGGCCTCAGACACTTCCTAGCTGTGTGACCCTGGGCAAGTCACTTAATTGCCTAGCTCTTACTGCTCTTTTGCCTTGGAACCAATATACAGTATTGATTCTAAGATGGAAGGTAAGGGAAAGAAAGAAAGAAAGAAAGAAAGAAAGAAAGAAAGAAAGAAAGAAAGAAAGAAAGAAAGAGAGAGAGAGAGAGAGAAAGAAAGAGAGAGAAAGAAATACAAAGAGAAAGGAAGGAAGGAAGGAAGGAAGGAAGGAAGGAAGGAAGGAAGGAAGGAAGGAAGAGATTAGGTAGTTAGTAGTTCTATTAGTCCTTCTGTCTCAGAGTTGTTCCTAAGACATAAAGTAAATGAAGAAGAAGGATGCTGAAAAAGGATAAGGAATTGGGATCAGAAGTGAATAGGGGGAGGAAAAGCAGGCTGCATTGAATTTGGGAAATTGTCCCATGTTTTTAATGACCTGAAACTTCTCCCTGATGTGGAAAAAAAAATCGTCCTTTTAAATACTAATTCTTCAGGCACTGATATATGAGTTTAAGTAAAAGAAGGCCACAACCTCCAAAGAAGTCAACGAAGAGACATGTGATAGGTATAGTCAGGCTAAAGCATTTAGCAATGAGGAAGTAATATACACATAAAAGATAATCATGAGAATTATATGACTGAGAAGGTAATGAATAAGTCAAATAGTCAGAGAGAAAGATAACAGGCAGATAAAATGTGATTCACCTCCCATAATGCCAGCAATCTCAAGGAAAGTTCCACCTACTTATTTGGAAGATCTCCACGGAGGATATATGGAAGGGTATCTGTTTACAACAGTTCCACAAGATGAGAAGACAAATAGACTGATCCCCAGAAAGAGTACCCACATAAAGAGATATCAAATCCCTAGAAATGTCAAAGTATTTTTTGTTTGCTTGTTAATAGATACTGTTCTTTAGAAATATTTCATCCAAAGGGCAGTTACAGGGCACAATGGATAGTCAGGGCTAGAGTCAGGAGGAATTGGGTTCAAATCTAGCCTCAGATATTTATGGGCAAGTCACTTAATCTTGATTGCCTAGCTCTTGCTATTCCTCTATCTTAGAACTGATGCTAAGATAGAAAGACAGGGGTATAAAAGAGAAGGAGGGAGGGAGGGAGGGAGGGGAGGAGGGGGAGAGAGAGAGAGAGAGAGAGAGAGAGAGAGAGAGAGAGAGAGAGAGAGAGAGAGAGAGAGAGAGAGA
>NC_058133.1:169080575-169090971 GCF_016433145.1 Gracilinanus agilis
CTTTCTTTCTTTCTTTCTTTCTTTCTTTCTTTCTTTCTTTCTTGGAGGAGAGAGATACAGAGACAGAGACAGAGACAGAGATAGAGAAGCATGACTTCTAGAAATATAAAAGTTCCACTGTACTTTAGACAGATGGAGTATTGTACTCATTTCTGGGCACCATAATTTAAGGATCTTTTCAGTTTTAGAGAGTACAGAAAAAGGCAACCAGGAGAGTAAAGGGTATATGAGGATAGGTTAAAGGAACTGGGAATGTTTAGCCTAACAAAGAGAAGATTCAACAGGGAACATGAGAAAGACCTTCGTATGGAAGAAGCTTTATACTGTTTCTTTTTGGCCACAAAAGGCAGAACCAAGAGTAAGAGATGGAAATTTATAAGAGGCAAATTCTGGCTTGACGTCAGGAGAAACTTCTTAAAAATCGAATTGCCTAAAAATGGAATGGACTGCTTCGATTGGTAATGGGTTCCTATTCATCAGAAGTCTTCCAAGTGTTCTTAGATAAAATATTTATTAAGCCTTTACTGTGTGCCAGGCAGGCAGTTAGGTAGCTCAGTGGATAGATAGAGTGCTGGGCCTGGAGTCAGAAGGATTTGAGTTTAAATCCAGCCTCAGGCACTTACTGGCTATGTAATCCTGGGAAGTCACTTAACCTCTCTTTACCTCCATTTCTTCAATGGAGAACTGTAAGATGAGGACCCTGGAGAAGGAAATGGCAAACTACTCCGGTATCTTTGCCAAGAAAACCCAACTGGGGTCACAAAGACTCAGACAGGACTAAAAACAAGTTAGTAACATGTGCCAGGCAGCAGAGGCTGCATGACCAAATGTCACCTGGATTCCTTTTCAGATGTGGGTTGGACCAGAGACCACGGAGCTCCTTCGTGACTCTAAAACTCTGATTCGATGATATCATGCCTAGCACAGCGTTTATGCTATTCTGTAGTGAGTCAGTGAAATGATGCTTGGAGAATCAAAATGAGTTGCATTGACTTGGGGGTGGGGGGGTGGAATTTCATTTCCTCATTAATATAAAAACCAAACTCTTACCTCCAGAGCCTTCACACAGCCAGTTAGACGGACAGAGGGAAGTTGGATTAGCAAACTACCTGGAGCTCCTGGGACTTTCCAATCCAGCTTCCCCCTAGCGATGTCTAGCCCTGTCGCTGCTCCTCCCTCCACCTCCCTTTCCTGCACCCCCTTCTGTAGATTTTGACATAAACAAGTTGAGAAACAAGCCAAGTTAGGAATCTACTTCGTAGCAGTGAATGCCACAAGGGAAGGAAGGGCGGGAATGGGGTGGGAAGAGTGACATAATTCCCTGAGCAATCTCTTTAGAGCTGCAGATTCCCATCGATGCTGAAGCTGGACGTTTAGGGCAAAGCCATTCCAAGGCTTCTGGTGCACAACACCAACTGGCCACCTCTTCTGAGGACGTTCTCCCACCACCCAGCCAGACCCTCCTTCTTGGATATCTGGGAATAGGTGTTCATACCGGAACTGACATCAACCACGGAATCCTTAGAGTCAGAGAAAGGAGACAATTTCTAAGTCTTTTGCTCTAAAATCTAATGATTTGAGGGCAACTGGGTGGCTCAGTGGATTGAGAGCCAGGTCTAGAGACAGGAGGTCCTGGGTTCAAGTCTGGCCTCTGACACTTCCTCGCTGTGTGACCCTGGGCAAGTCACTTAACCCCCTTGCCTAGCCTTTACCACTCTTCTGTCTTGGAACCAACGCATAGTATTGATTCTAAGATAGAATGTAAGAGTTATATATTTTTTAATCTAATCACTCCATATTAAATAGGGGAAAGTGGAGAGTGGGGAACAGACTTGTCCTGTTCCTTAAGCCCACTTCCTAAAGTAAGACTCCTTTTTTTTAAAAGCTGATTTGATATTCCAGTCCAAATTCCCTCCCTTTTCTTTGTCCCCTCACAAGCAAGAAAACTAAACCCATTACAAACATGTAGAGTCAAGCACAACAAAATTTCATATTGGTTGATACATGTAAAACCCAGTGGAATTGTGTGTCGGCTAAGGGGGGTTGGGGGAGTTTGGGGGAGAGGGAAAGAACATGAAATATGTAACTAGGGGGAAATATTCAAAATAAGAATTTAAAATTTTTTTCATATTGGTAAAGCTCCTGTTCTTGAATGGAAATTCAGCTGCCACCTAAAAAGCTGAGGGTGAAAATTAAGTCACTATATAGCAGCCAGACTGGGAGAATCTTGGGTCACACTTGACCAACTATACTGGTCTAGAACAGGCGTTTGGTGGAGTGTTTGGTGGAGTTTAGGAAAATCAAAGAAGCTTTCCGTAGGAGGAGATGGCTTCTCGGAGTGGGGTTTTAAAAGATAATTAGTAAGTCAGTCCATCAGTAAGTATTTATTAAACACCTACTAAAGATAAAAGACAAATCCCTGCCCTTACCAAGGGGACACTAAGGAGCAGCCCACTACCGAATGGGGAAAACAGGTATGTACAAACAAGCTAGATAAAGGGTGGATGGGAAATATTGTTCATCCTTTGTTTTCAAAGAGGACCAATGATATCTTGATGTCATTGATTTGTGTATGAATTAGATTTAAGTGACACAGAGTTGTACCAAGTTGTCAGCTTCTCTCTCTCTTCCAGTGGCAAGTTAAAAGTCCAGTGGCAAGACAAAAGTCAGGATGACCAGCAATGACCCAGGATGCAATAGATGACCTTTGATGTCTGACCGAGCTCTAAGTATTCCGCAGCACCTACTTCAACTCCCTTCAAGGACACTGAAACAAATTATTCCCATCTACCCATTCCACTGAGGGAAGTCCTCCTATGCTTGGGGAGACATCCTCCAACTCAATCAACAGAGAGAAGGCCCCTGAATTAAAAGGGGTAGGGAGAATCTCAGGCAAAAGGAGTAGGATGGAATGAAGGGGATAGGAGAGCAGGCTATGTATATATTTATTTTTTATTTAAAAAAAACTTTGCCTTCTGCCATAGAATTGACACATTAGTTCTGAGGCAGAAAAGTGGCAAGGGCTAGGCAATTGGAGTTAAGTGACTTGCCCAGGGTCACACAGCTGGTATATGTCTGAGGTGTGTGTGTACCTCTCATCTCTAGGCCTAGTACTCTATCCACTGAGTCACCCATCTATCCCCAGGCTATGTATTTATAACAGATTTTTTTTTTGTTCTAGTAAAGAATTGGAAACAAAGGGGCGCTCATCAGTTAAGAAATGGCTGAACAAATAATGGTATCTGAATGTAATGGAATCATAAGACCCATTGTACCCTAAGGAATGATGAAGGGAACAACTTAAGAATTCTGATCAACACAATGATTGATTGTGATTGGAGAGTACCAGTGATAGCTATCTGTCCCCTAACAAAGAGAATGAGCCATGAATTCTTGCACATGGACAATAGGGGAATTTGCTTTGTTTGGCTGCCAATCTATTACAAAAGTTTTATTTTTCTTCTTTTCTTTTTCAGTGAGAAATGGGTAGATGTGAGGGAGAAAAAATAAATACTTGACAGTTTTTTTAAAGGAGAGCAAGAAATGTTGAAGGGAGTGGTTTCAGAGAAGCCTGGGAAGATTTGCTTAAAGCGAGACCAAGTAAAGTGAGCAGAGTCCAGAGAACAATTTATACACAACATCATAAAGAACTTTGAAAGACTTAAGACTCTGATCAAGGCAATAACCAACCACAATTCCAAAGAATTAATGTGAGGCAAACTACCCACTTCCTGAGAGAAGTGATGGCTTCAAGATTCAGAAGGGAAATGGCCAATGCTAGGATTTGTTTTCCTTGATTACAAATATTTGTTAAAAGGGATTGGTTTTTCTTTTAAATTGTTGGGAGGGAGGACTTGGAGAGGAAGGAAAAACCCACTTACTAACTGAATAAAATCAAAGGGAAAAGGGAATGAGACTGAGGATCCAGCCTGAACTGAGCCCTCAACTCACAGAATGGTCTGCCCTGGTCCTTACACAGAGGAGAAGGGTCCTGGGAACATTTGGAGCTCAGAGCTAGGAAGAAGAAAATAAATCGATTGCTCAATCAGGGGGCAGCTTCTTCCGGGGTTACTGGGAGAGCTGAGAAGTAAATAATATGAATCAGAGCTACTGCATGGCCCCATCAAGTCTCTGACCTGAGAACTTCTGGGAGACTAATATTGCCTAATCTTTGTTGATGAGGAGAAAGGGGAAGCAGTGAGGGCCAGGGCCTCCACTTCCCCTTTTGGCTCTGGTCATAGACCTCCAAGGAAGGGATAAATGAGGGTCCATCAGTAGAGATAAGGATGAAAGAGACAGGTGCAGGGGGACAGTAGGAAGTCTGAGGTGAGAAAGAGTCTATACTGAAGTAGGAGAAAGTAGGTTAGGGAGAAAGATCCATTTGGCACATGGAGAAAGAAAGCATGCATGCGTGCGTGCATGCGTACATGCATGTGTGTGTATGTGTGTGTGTGTAAAGAGAGGCAATGTGATTCAAAGGAAAAATTTGAAGAGTTCTGAGTCCCAGTCCCACCTCTGCTACTTTCCTACCTATTATTTTACTAGTCATTTAAACTCAGTTTCTTTATCTATAAAATGAAGAGAATGGATTAAATTCAATTAAATTTAGAGTCCCTTTTCATTTGTGGGGGGAGAAATATCATGGGGTAAAGGTCTACCATGTATAGGGAAAACAGAAAGAAAGGGAGAAATAACAATAACTAGAAAGTGTCAAAATTTCAAAGCACAAGAAACTATAGACAATAAATTGATATCAATACAGTTCTAAACTTATAGTCTCTAAATGCCTTAGTGGCTAAATTAATAATTAAATTATTTAATTAATTATTTAGTGCGTTGTCTACAAAAAGAAAACATAGTAGGAAATTATTGGCAGGAGATTGTAATTTCCCTTTTTCAGTTTTAGAAAAATCTAATAGAAAGATAAACAAAAGGGAAACTATAGAATTGAATGAATTACTGGAGAAACTAGAACTAAAAGAATTATGGTATCTTCTAAATGGGACTCTGCAAGAATACGTATATTTCTTAGCAACACATAAAACTTTTACAGAAATCAATCGGATATCAGGGCACAGAGATAGGGCAAATAAATTCAAAAAGAGAAGAAATAACATTTCACAATGGATAGAAATGTATCTGGGGATCCAAGAAGACAGGATCAAAGTTTGGCTATTGTATATACTGACTATATGACCCCAGGCAAGTTGCCTGATCTTTCAGCACTCTAGGCAAATCTCTAAGACTAGAAATTATAGATATGATGTCAATTTGCATTGGTAGATTGAATTTCCTCAATATCCCCTATACTAAGGAAATCACAGATCCAGACCTTATAGCTAAGTAAAGAAACAACAGTTGATGCTGTGCTCCAGATCCTCCACCTGGGTTTTCTCTCTCTCAAGTAACCCTAGATAGGTTCTAGACCTATAAAACCCCAACTACTGCTACCATGATCCCTAGATTCTTACAGTCTTTAATTCCCCTAACTCTTTGGGATTCATAATAGTCCTATTCTTTCTTTCCCCAGGTTAACTGAAATACTAAGAGTCAATGGTTGGGTTTTTCAAAAGGAGCTTTACAATGCAGGGAAAGTTTCTACAATACTATTTCATCTCTGGAGAAAGCCAAGGAGTCCCCAAAAGATCCTATAAAGGAGAAAACAGATTTGTGGAAGTAGAAAGTGACCACATCTATGTATTCACATAAAGGTAAGTCTTCTCTTTTTCCTTCGGCCCTTAAGAGAGATTCCTGCTTGCCATATGAGGAAGTGGGATATTTGGTGGCTGTCGTTAGAAATAGTGTTGCTAAGTGCCATGTCAGAAAGAGACGGCTAACTTTTGGAACTGATCTGCTGGGATGGCAGAAGGCCATAATAGTAAGAGACTATCTGTTGCAGCCTGAGGGCTCTGTCTGTGGGTCCCCGGGAGCATAGGAGGGACCATGCAAACAGGCCAGTGCTCCCAAAATCCAGGGTGCTCACATATCCAGTTAGTAGAACTCAGTATGGTGGAGGAGGGTCCCAGAGTGGCAAGAATTGGTAGCTGGTGCAAATCCCATTGTTTGGTGAGGAGAAAAATGTGGCTTTCTTGCCTCTGTTCTCCGCTGGATTCCCTTGAGGGCAATTCCAAGATTTAGAACTGGTCTCAGGATATGAACCCTTTTCCTTTATTCTCCCTCTACAATCAGGCTGTGCCTAAAGAACAGGAGTATTTAGGGACTTTGGGGAGAGGCTGAGTGAAGGTCTCCATGGAGGGGCGCTGAACAGTTTTCCTTATATATTTTATTTTGCCTAATGAACTATCACACCACTGTATATTGAAAGTCTGGGGGGGACAGCTGGGTAGCTCAGTGGATTGAGAGTCAGGCCTAGAGATGGGAGGTCCTACGTTCAAATCCAGCCTCAGACACTTCCCAGCTGTGTGACCTTGGGCAAGTCACTTGACCCCCATTGCCCACCCTTACCACTCTTCCACCCAGAAGCCAATACACAGAAGTTAAGGGTTTTAAAAAAAAAGGAAAAAAAAAAAAAAAAAAAGAAAGAAAGTCTGTGTCCTGTGAGTGTGGAGTTGCTAACTGAGAATGAAGGTTCCAGATGCAGGGAAGGCATGGAACCGCATGTTTTCTAATTTGGAAATCTTTTTAGAGTAGTCAATATCATATCCCTTTTTAAAACCTGAACACAACCAGGGTTCACAGCAAGGAAGTATTTGAGGCCAGATTTGAACTGAGTTCCTCCTGACTCCAGGTCTGACACTCTATCTACTATTTCACCTAACTGCCCCAGCAACACCTTCTACAAGAAACCTTTTTTAATCCTCCCAAATATTAGTGTTCTCCTTCCCTAACTCCTTGTATTTATTCTCTTTATATTTATTTGGCATATATTTATCAGAGGCATATGGAGTGTTCTTTAAACCTTAATTTCTTTTTTTTCTGATTTGAAAATTTTTATTTAAATAATTAATTTAGGATATTTTTTCCATGGTTCCATGATTCGTGTCCTTTCCTTCCCCTCCTCCCACCCCACCCCCTCCCGTAGCCACTGGTAAACCTTAATTTCTGCCTTAGAATCAATACTAAGTACTGGTTCCAAGACAGAAAAATGGGAAGGGCCAGGCAATTGAGGGTAAGTAATTTGTCCAGGACCACGCAGCTAGGAAGTGTCTCAGATCAGATTTTAATTCAGGACTTCCTGTCTCCAAGCCTGGCTCTCTATCCACTAAGTCACCTAGCTGTCCCAGCATGATTTCTTAAAAGTAATTTAGCTTTTCTTCCCTGAACACTCAGGAGGAACTCAGTTCAAATCTGACCTCAAATACTTCCTTGCTGTGTGACCCTGGACAAGTCATTTAACTTCATTTGTCCAGCCCTTGCCCTTCTGTCTTAGAGGTGTTACTAAAATGGAAAAAGATTAAAAAAAAAAGTATTGCCTGAGCTTTATCTTAAAGAAAGAGGATTCTATGAGGCAGAAGAGAGAAGGGAATATATCCTAAGTATGGGGACAAAGGCAAGAAGTGTAAAGGCACAGAATGCAGCGTTGTATGTAAGGAATAGAGAAGAGGCCAGTTTGAGTGGGAAGTTTGAGAGGAAAGAGGCCAACTTTTGAAAAACCTTAAAAGTTAAACAGAAGAATATGCATGTACACACACACACACACACACGAGTGGTGCCTTCAACAGAAGTAGAAATATCTGGAAAAGTGATGGGTTTGAGGGGGAAGATAGAGTTCAGTTTTGTACATGTCATGTTTAGGATGTCTTTGGACATAGAATATGAAGTATATAATAGATCACTGGTGGGAAGAGGGGAATGATATTAGATAGATGGATAGATAGATAGATAGATAGATAGATAGATAGATAGATAGATAGATAGANATAGATGGATAGATAGATAGATAGATAGATAGATAGATAGATAGATAGATAGATAGACAGACCGACAGACAGACAGACAGACAGACAGACAGATAGACAGACAGACAGACAGACAGACAGACAGACAGATAGATAGATAGATAGATAGATGGGTAGATAAATGGATGGATGGATAAATGGATGATAGACATAGATGGATGGATAGATAGATAAACAGGTAAATGGATGGATGGATAGATGGATGGATGGATGGATGGATTAGATTGATGATAGACATAGATGGATAGATATAAATAGCCAGTTGGATGGACAGGCAGATACAAAGATACATTTATACAAATATATATAATACAAAGTAGAATGTGGTAGAAATGAAAGAGAGCCAAGGAGAGTGCTATGAGAAATCTGAAGTGGGATAGATCTCTTTTGCCTATACTATATGAAGGAAGAGGGTTGGCTGAAAAGACTGGGGTGGTATTCAAGTCAGTCAGTCAATATACATTTATTAAGTGCCTACTATGCACTAGACACTATGTTAAGTTCCAGGGCTACAGAGATGAATAAAAATAAAGGCAGTACTCACCCTCAAGGAGCTTACAGTCTAATGGTGAAGACAACACACAAAAGGGAGATGAAAGGAAAGGGAGAAAGTACCTGCTGAAAGGGAATGATTTAAGGCATCCAAAGAAGTTCAAAAACAGTGTAGCTGGTGGGCAATGGAGAGAAAACTGTGCTGACTCAGGGCTCTACTTAACTAAAGGCCCTGGAGCCCATAGCTTTGCCCTGTAGGTGCCTATAAAGGCAAGTCCTCGCCTTCAAAGTGCTTACATTCTATTGATTGAAAACAATACGTGTAAGTGTATGGTGGGCAGTGAGGTGGTACAGTGGATAGAGGGTCAGCTTTAGAGTCAGGAAGACCTAAGTTCAAATTTGACCTCATACTTATAAGCAAGTCACTTAACCTATTTGCCTCAAGTTGTTCATCTGCAAAATAATCTAGAGAAGAAAAACAGCAAACCATCCTAGTAGCTTTGCCAAGGGTTACAAAGAGTTGGGCGTGACTAAAGTGGCTGAATAACAAAATATAGAGTATGCCCTTTTTATATGTGAACTTTGATTTCTGTAAAGGGAAGAGGGGGCAGAAAAAGAACTTTTGTGTAAAGAAAAACGATGAAATCTACTTTTGAAGAAATAGTCTCTCAGATAAAATGCTGGGGAGAGCTATAGACTATTAGGAGGACTAGAGAGAGAACCCTCAGATGAACGTACTGGGAGAATCTGTTTGAGGATAGAGAAATGACTGAAGTAACTGGTCACAGGGTACTGTGGTCCATTAGCTCATTTAAATATGACTGTTTCATAGTTTTAAGGGTTACAACTATTAAAATTACACACCTAATCATTGTGGAGATCGTTGGACTTTTCATAACCGATTAGTGGATTTCTTGAATTTTACCTCATAAGGTAAAGAAGAGTCACTGACCACCAGGAACCACTTGAGGCATTATGAGCATAAAAATCCAATTGTGAAGAAGCCAGCAGGAGAGTGAGCTGATAGGAAAACAGGAAAACTTCATTTGTCTTGGTGGGAACCTGCTGATGACAAGAGAGACATAGCTTGGCTTATTGGCTTGACTATCTGCCGAGAAGCTCATTTGAAGAAAACTGAATCATGTTGCTGGTTGAGCTTATTGCCACCACCTAGAGTTTAGGAAAAGGAAAACCTCTCAGAGAAGTGGTTGAATGCTCCCTACTGCTTTCTCTTAAGAGGGAGAAACAGGAAAGTCAGGCTTTGCATTTGTTTTATTCTGAGCTCTGCTTTGCTGTGAGAAAAAACTTGACCGTCTAAGAACTGATTGGATAAAGTAGAATCTTGTTTTGAGAAAAGTTGACTGAAATTGTTTGCATCGCCCAGGAAACCAATCTAGGGATTTTTGCATAAGAGAATTGCTTTTTGGCCTAGAGATAGGAGGTCCTGGGTTCATATCTGACCTCAGACACTTCCAAGCTGTGTGAACCTGGTCAAGTCACTTAACCCCAATCGACTAGCCCTTACAAAATGCATAGTATTGCTTCTAAGACAGAAGTAAGTGTGTAGGACAAGTATTATTAACCTCATTTTACAGATGAAGAAAGGAGGATTAAGGGACTTGACGGCAGTCCACTATGGTGGGTAGTTACCACAAACTGCAGATTCTCACATTGGAAAGAGAGAGTCATTTGGGAAAGTTACAGTGCCAGGGTTTACTGGATAGAGAGCCAGGACTGGAGACAGGAGGTCTTAGGTTCATATCTGGCCTCATACATTTCCTGGCTGTGTGACCCTGGGTAAGTCACTTAACTCCCATTGCCTAGCCCTTACTGCCCTTCTGCCTGGGAACCAATACTTAGTATTGGTTCTAAGACAAAAGGTAAAGTTAAAGAAAAGAAAGGAAAAGAAAAGAAAAGAAAAGAAAAGAAAAGAAAGGAAAAGAAAGGAAAAGAAAAGAAAAGAAAAGAAAAGAAAAGAAAAGAAA
>NC_058133.1:169095911-169143729 GCF_016433145.1 Gracilinanus agilis
CCTTTTCTCTCTTTCTCCCCCTCTTTTCTCTCTCTCCCCGTCTCTCTCTCCCTCCCTCACTTCCTTCCTCTCTCTCTCCTACTGTCTCTTTTCCCCTTCCTCTCTCTCTCCCCCTCTTCTCTCTCCCTTTCTCTCTCTCTCTCCCTCCCTCACTTCCTTCCTCCCTCTCTCCCCCTCTTTTTCCCTTCCTTTCTCTCTCTCTCTCTCTCTCTCTCTCTCTCTCTCTCTCTCTCTCTCTCTCTCCCTCACCCTCACCCTCTACCCTTACCCCTTTCCCTCTTCCTCTCCCATTTCTCCACTTAGAGGCTTATAGAAGTTCTTTATCCTCCTCCCTTGAAAGAAGACAGGAAAAGGACAGCTAGGTAGGACTGTGGATAGAGCATCAGGCCTAGAGTCAAGAGAACCTGGATTCAAATTCCACCTCAGACACTTCCTAACTATATGATCCCAGGCAAGTCACTTAATCCTTATTGCCTAGTCCTTGCCACTCTTCTGTCTTATTATTGATGCAAGTCAGAAGGTAAAGGTTATTAAAAAAGAAAGACAAATGTAAAAGGAAAGAGGACAGGGAAGAGAACTGTCTTTCATCTTCTTTTGCCTTTTGTGTGCACACTCAGTTCTGTCTCGATAACCTTTTAAAATACTTTTCATCACCTTGTGGTAAGCCAACAGGAAATAATCAGAAGATACCTTCACATGCTCTGAAGAGAGGAAGTAAGAGCTACTTTTCCATCACCCACCACCCAAAAGGACTGTGGCTCCTCTGACTGCTCAAAGTACATGTGGGTTGATACTAATTAGAGTTTTCTGGGAATGTTGCAGGAATCCTATCCATATAAACCATAGTTATTGAGTTCAAGTGAAGTTTCATTGAACATTTTTCATCACCATTATTGTTCCTAATGTTCACAAAACAATAGTCACTTAACTCTAGCACACCCTGGAAAAGCATTTTCTTAAAACTGTTCAATTTTTTTTTTTAATTTTTAACCTTTATCTTTTGTCTTTGTATTAATCCCAAGACTGAAGACTGGTAAGAGCTAGGCATTTGGAGTTAAGTGACTTGCCCAGGGTCACACAGGTAGGAAGTGTCTGAGTTCAGATTTGAACCCATATACCCTCCCATCTCTAGGTCTGGCTCTCAATTCACTGAGCTATCCAGGTGCCCCCCTTTAACTATTCTTTCTAAGGATTCTTCTTTCCACCAGGTCAAAGGTGAATTCAGAATACTTCCATTAACTGATTTAATCTAAGATTTCTTCCTTCTCCTAATAGGATAATTATCCTAATCATTTCAGGAAGGAGTGTTTCCTGGACTGTTCAGGTCCACCCTTCAGTAGCTGGTCTGGTCTTGATAAGGATGGCATAAAAATGATTTCCAAGTAGGGCATTGTTCAGAAACTGACAGTTAAAGAAAGACTGACTCAGGTAGTTCCAAGAACTCAGACCAGAGTATTGTTCTAAAGTTATTTTTAATATGTTCCTTAAGACACTCCATCTCTCAACTCTGGCCATTTTCTTTCTTTTTAATCCTTATCTTCTTTCTTTGTAGCAATTCTAAGACGGAAGGACTAGGCAAATGGTGTTAAGCAACTGGCCCAGGGTCACACAGCTAGGAAGTAGCTGAGGTCAGATTTGAACCCTGGTCCTCCCAATTCCAGGCTGGGCACTTTGTCCATTGGGCCACCTACACGCCCCATCTCTGGTCCTTTTCACTGGCTGTCCCCCATGTCTGAAATGCCCTTCCTCTTCTCTCTGCCTTCCTTCAGGTTCCAGCTAAAGCTTGACTCTTTTCCAGAAGCCTTTCCTGATCCCCATTAATTATTAGTGGTTTCCCTCTATCGATTATGTCCACACATCCTGTATATATCTTGCTTACACATAGCTGTTGGAATGCTGTAGCAGACATTTGACAGTGAGCTCCTTAAGAGCTGTACATGGGCATATGGGGTTTGGGGGGTGGTGGGGACATTTCCAGGGGACAAGGGAGAATTGAAGAGGTCCAGTCCCTCTAAAGATCCACTCGTGGGTTCTAATCAACTAGGAGGGAAGCCAAAGACTGGGAAAACAAATGGGAAAGGGGCCTAAGGTAGGAGAAGGGAACATATATAGAAGATAAGACAAAAGAGACACAGAAATATACAGCGTGGTGACAGTCAGGGAGACAAGTCTGAGAGAGAGAGACAGAGACAGAGACAGAGAGACAGAGAAAAAGAAAGACAGAGACAGAAAGACAGACAGAGACAGAGAAAGAGAAAGACAGAGACAGAGAGACAGAGGGAACTTGTCTCCTTACCGGTTTATTATGTCATTCACCCTTCCCTTCACTGGGGGTTTCAGAGTATCTTTCAAACAAAGGAAATACCAGAAGTTTTTACATAATATTACAAGTCCAATTACAAAGATAATGAACGGGAGGTAAAACCGAAGTTGGGCCAGTTGGCAAGGAAGAAGCTTATTTGAAAGTCCTTCCTGCCTTAAGTCAAACCTTCCTCTTCCTGGATCCCTGGTCAAAACTTATTCAGATGGTAAAGGTAAGCCTTAGAGATTCAAAAATCCTTTCAGCCTGTCTGCCAGCTGCTGTAGTTCTTTACAATAATAGAAGCTTTATTTTTAATTCCATCCTACGATTTATTAGCCCAATCTAATGGAAGGATCCAGTATATATCAACCATGGGAAATATATCCAGAATAAGTCTGGTCCATGAACACCTTGCTCAGTGGCATCAGCTTTTGACTACATCTTTAATACCTTCCTGATTTGTTCAATCTGAAACCCTTCAAGAATGCCTTTTTTTTTAAATTCCTGGTGGTTGGCACAGTTCCTGGTACATGCTAACTACTTAATAAACGCTTATTTACTGACTGACTGTTTACTGACCCTAAAGAGGGAATGGCAGTGTAGCTAGGTAATGTAGTGAATAGAGCATCAGGCCATCAAATCTGGCCTCAGACACTTCCTAGCTAGATGATCCTGGGCAAGTCACTTAACTCAGGATGTCTAGCCGTTGTCACTCTTCTGTCTTTGAGTTAATACTAAGACAGAAGGCAAGAGTTAAAAAATAAAAAAAAAAAAAAAAGGAAATGGAGGACCTCCGGCTGATTCCACACTAAGAGAAAAAAACTGTTCAGTAAGAAATAAAAATATAACCATACCTGGCCCACACGACACACCAATTCCAAAGATGGGGGTCCAAAGAGGGAATTAGTACTTTCAGGCTAGTAGTGAGTCACTAAATCTCTTCCATCCTCTGAAATTCCAAAGCATTAGCCAACAGGGAAGCACAGCTCTTGACCAGACATCAGCACGGCTGGAGAAAGTCTGTGGCCGTCCGTATCCAAGAATGAATGTGGCTAATGTTGCCATACAGTGATAATATAGATGTTGCTACAAAACAACTAATCTGGACAAACGCTTTACATTATTGCATGTGTAAAATCTGTATCGGATTGCTTGCCATCTCGGGGAAGAGCAAAAGGCGGGGAGGAAGAGGAAGAATTTGGCTCAAAATTAAAAAAAAAACAAAAAACACAAAGGTTAAAAATTGTTTTTTTCACATGGGTAGATGAGGACATGATTGGGGATATAGACTCGAAATGACCACCCCAGTGCAACTATCAATAATATGGAAATAAATCTTGATAGATGACACATGTTAAAACCAGTGGAATGTGTAGCAGCTATGGGGTGGGGGGGAGGGGGATGAAGGGGAAAGTAAGAGCATGAATCATGTAACCATGGAAAATTTTTCTAAAACATAAAAAAAAATTTTTAATTGTTTTTTACATATCAATAAGGAAAAAAATAAAACATTATTTTAAAAATATAAACATAAGGCCTTACTTTAGAAACAAAAACAATGATGTTGCTATCCATCAATACCGCTAAGATTTCCAGTCCTCGGTCCCTACTTTATTCAACACTGTGAAGTGGGAACACTTAGAACTATAGATCTCTTGGCTGGGGGGAGATAAGGGGGTGGGGAATAGTGAATTTGTGACTTTTGGGGGGGGGCACATCCAATTTTCTTTTGAGCATGTAAGCTGAAGTTTTTTAGTCTTAAATCTTTAGACTGCCATTAGACATTTTCTGAAGGTCATAGAATCCCAGATTCCTGAAGCTGGAAGGAGTCTTATCCCATTTTAGTTTTACCTAAATAAGTGCATACTCTCAGCGTCCTATACAAGAAGCCATCATTCCTGCCAGGAGGAGAAGGGGAAAGAAATCTCCTCCTCCCCTACCCAAGAGTCTGTGGGAGGCAGGGTGCATTCCTGATAGAAAGGAAGAAAAAGAAGAATGAATGATTCTTATTAAAGTCTATGGAGGGGGCAGCTGGGTGGCTCAATAGATTGGGAACCGAGCCTAGAGATGGGAGGTTCTGAGTCCAAAATCTGGCCTCAGACAATTCCTAGCTGTGTGACCCTGGGCGAGTCACTTAACCCCCATTGCCTAGCCCTTACTGTTCTTGAGCCTTGAACCGGATACACAATATTGATTCTAAGACAGAAGGTAAGGATTTTTTTTTTTAAGTAAAAATAAATAAAATCTTTGGAGTGGGCCATACTCTTCCTGCCTCAGTGGCTAGTCTTCTTTGATATAGGTCACCAACCTTACCAAACTACCTCAGGCCACCAGGATACAGAATCGACTTCATGGGAAATGCTTCAGCCTATACATGTCAATCAAGAAGCATTTATTAATTTCCCACTATGTTCTAATCAGGCCCCTAGGTGTTGTAGTAGATAGAGTATCACCCACCTGGAGTCAGGAAAGTCTGAGTTCAAATTCAGTCTCAAACACTTACTAGCTATGTGACCCTGGGCAAGTCACTTAACCATGTTTGCCTCAGTGTCCTCATCTGTAAAATAAGTTGGAGAAGGAAATGGCAAACCACTCCAGTATCTTTGCCAAGGAAATTCCAATAGTAGAGAGGAGGGGAACAGCCAAGGCAAAAAGCACAGAGATAGGAGTGTATGAGGATACACCAGTATGGTTGGACTGTAGAAATCACAAAGGATAGTAATGTATAAATGACTGGAAAGTCAGGAAGATTGAAGAAGGGAGGTAAAGAGTTTTATATGCCAAGCAGAGGAGTTTACATTAAATCCCGGAGGTAACAAAGGGCCATTGGAGTTCACTGAGTAGGCAGGTGATAGGGTCAAGCCTACATTTTAGGGAAAAGTCATTTTAGTGGCAAGAAAAAGGATGTATAAGATAAAGAGATAGATAAGGCAGAATGAAGTGAGCAGGACCAGGAGAACACTGTACACAGTAACCGTAATATTGTACGATGGTCAACTGTGAAAGACTTGGCTACTCTCAGCAATACAATAATCCAGGACAATTCTGAGAGCCTGAGGACAAAGAGTGCTCTCCACCTCCCACGGGAGTCAGAATGTAGATCAAAGCCTCTTATCTTTCACATTCATTTATTTATGGTTTTATTTGAAGGGTTTGGTTTTATATGAATATTCTCTTACAAAAGTGGCCAACATGGAGGTATGATCCACGTGGTAACACATGAACAACCCAGATCAAATTGCTTATTATTGCTGAGAGAGGGGAGGAAAGAAGGGAGGGAAGGAGACTATTTGGATCTTATACATCTGAAAAACGTATGTTAAAAATTATTATGTATAATTAAAATAAAATATTTTTAAATGTAAAAATTTAAAAACCAGATAGATGGACAGACAGATATGCTATGCTATGCTGTTATGCTAGGATACAAGTATAGAGTTGTAGATACATACATGATAGATTGGTAGATTGGAGTAGTGAGATAGTCTCAAGACTGGGAGACCAGAAAGGAGGCTATTGCAAAATTCCAATAGAGAAGTGATAAAGACCTAAAATAGTGTTTGAGTGGAAAATAGGGGAACTAGCTAGGAGATGTGAAGCTCACTCAAAACAAGAAGATTTGGCAACTGACTGCATACATGAGGTAAGGGAGGGAGAAGAGTCAAAGATAACATCAAAGTTGCAAAGTACGCTGGGAGAATGGTGGGTGCTCTCAACAGTAACAAAGAAGTCTGGAAGAAGGGGGAATGGTGTCGAGAAAAAAGGATGAGTTCCCTTTTGGACCTGTTAGGTTTGAAATTCCCCTGAAGTTATTTCAAAATTTAATTAATTTGAAATGAAATTCAAAATTAAGTTGAAATGTTCAACAAGCAGATAGGCATTTTGTAATGTGGAAATGGGGAATGAGATTGAGGCTGAGATTGGATTTATAGGCTTAGGGGTTCATCGAGGGTTTTCTAGTCCCCCTGGAAGAAGGATGTTGCAAGATGACATTCAAATGGAGCAGACTCAAGCCAGGCTCCTAGAGAAGAAAGATCAGGGAACCTCCAATACTCCTATGGACCCTCAATGGGGAAAGAGTGCTACTCTGGAATTAACATACTTTCAGTCAAGAAGATTTTAAAAAAGGAAAAAAATGAAATAAAAAAGAATAATTTTACAAAACAAAAATTTAGAAATATTTTACAATGAAATGAAAAAAGGTAAAAATCCCATTCGGAAAGATATATTTCAAATCCTAACCCAGAAATAAAATAAATAATTCTGGTATAAAAAGAAGTAAATAAATGAAAATGATAATAAAAAATTATTTTACAGGAAATCTTTCCAAAAATCCAAGTGAAAGGAAATATCTTTAATCTCTAAACTAACTTCAACATTTTTTTTAATTGTAAGACTTCTAAACTGACATTTCATTTTCACCTCTGCCTTATACTGTGTGATCTGGACTCAGAAGGTCTAGATCTCCTGTCTAGCAAGGATATACCTTGAGTGTTCTTAGTCCTTTCAGCATCCTCCTGAGGGTGGGAAGAATACTGTCACAGGATCCCCTTCATTGAACACCCTTCGAGGACTCAGGATCCCAGGAACTCTCAAACTCACAAGATTATCTCCAAATTTGAAAACAGTAATTTCTCAGGATTGCTGGTTGCTGGTTTTAGACCTGTGCTCTAGGAAAAAACCCAAAGGGAGAAGAAGGCAGTCAAGGACTTAATAGTAGCCAACATTTATATAGCATCCACTATGTGCCAGGCACTGTGCTGAACTCTTTGCCATGGTTATATCACTTGACCGTCACAACAACTCTGGGCAAAAGGAAGTATTATTATCCCCATTTTGTAGATGAAGAAATTGAGGTAAACAGAGATTAAGTGACTTGCCCAGGATTACATAAGTAGGCTGATTTGAACTCAGGTCTTCATAACTCCAGGTCCAGCACTCTATCCACTACACCACCTAGGTCCTCCTTATGATACTTCAGCAAAGCATAGCACATATCCCTCTGAAGGAGGTAAAGGAACTCCAAGGATCACTCCTGGTTATATACATTCATTAGTAAAGAGCTTTTCAAAGCCAGGATGTAAAAGGTTAAAAAGAAAATAGGATATAAAATGGAGACAACTATTTTGGACTTTTGAGGAGTTTAGTTACAAAGGACAAAAGAAATATAAGACAATAGTTAGCAGGGATAGAAGATCAAGGGCTGGAGGTAATAGGCAGCCACTGCAACTAATTGGGCAAGAGCAACATAAATGTTCAAATCTATACTTTAGAAAAATCACCTTAGGATTAATAATGAAATATACTATCTACCTCCAGATAGAAAGTTGATGAGCTCGGTTCCTATTTCCTTCCTTCCTTCCTTCCTTCCTTCCTTCCTTCCTTCCTTCCTTCCTTCCTTCCTTCCTTCCTTCTTTCCTTCCTTCCTTCCTTTCTCATGTCTAATGTGGAATTTTGTTTGGCAAGACAGTACCTATTTGTAATGGATTTTGTTTTTCTTGTTTTCTCAGTAGTTTTGGATGGGGAAAGAGGACAGGAGAGAATTTGAGCCTGAAAAGAAAAGAAAATTGCATTTTTAAAAAAAAGAAAAGAAAGGTCATCTTATCGAAAGAGTGAAGTTGAGAAGAAATTTGATGCAGGGCAACCAATTAGAAGGCTATTGTCATAATTCAGGCAAGTGACAGGAACTTAAACCCATGAGGTGAGTGGAGACAAAGGGACATATAAGAGAAATATTGTGAAGGTAGAAATATGATTTGGGAACAGCCTGGATATGTAGGATGAGTGACGGTGAGGAATTGAGGATGATGCTGACATTTCAGATTTGAGAGAATGGTGACCCTCTCAACATTAACAGAGAAGTTTGGAAGAAAAGAGAGCTGGGGAGAGTGAGGAGATAACAAATTCCATTTTGAATTGTTGAGCTTGAGAAGCCAGTTGGAGATGTACAACTGGAAGTCAGGAGAGATACTACGGCTGGATGTATATAGATCTGGCAATTATGGTCATAGAGATGATATTAAGAGCTGATAAGATCTATAAACTATATTTACCACATTGACTTGATCTAACCAATTGCTTCCACCCTTGGTGTCCTCTCCTACTTATCTATATTCCTTTAGTTGAGTTCTATCACTGAAAAAGGATGAGGACTCAAATTGATATCCTGGATTCTGATAGGCCATATCCCACCTGAACTTTAAAGTCAACAAGTCAGTCAGCATGTACTATATGCTTACCATGGAATACCCTAGGAATATTTCTTTGTGTTTTTTAATTATTTTCGATTACATATAGAAACAATTCTTGAGAGTTGTTTCTTTCTTTTTTAATCCTTATCTTCTGTCTTAGAATCAATACTGTGTATTAGTTCTATGGCAGAAGAGTGGTAAGGGTAGACAATGGGGGTTAAGTGACTTGCCCAGGGTCACATAGCTTGGAAGTGTCTGAGACCAGATTTGAACCCGGGACCTCTCTTCTCCAGGCCCACTGAGCCACCCAGTTGCCCCTTTGACCGCTGTTTTCTAACATTTTGAGGTTCAGATTCTCTCCCTCCCCATTCCCTACCCTCACCTCAAGATGGGAAATAGTTTGATTTTGGTTACACCAGTGCTTTCATGCAATACATATTTCCATATTCCCCATGTCATGACAGGAGACACATATCACACATACAAAAGGAATCTCATGAAGGAAATAAAGTGGAAAATGGTGTTCTTTGATCTGCAATCAGATTCCAACAATTTCTTCTTTGGCTATGGATAGAGTTTTTCATCATGAGTCCCTTGGGATCATCTTGGGATCTTGTTTTGATTATAATAGTTTAGTCCTTCCCAGCTGATCATCGTACAATATTTCTGTCACTGTACACACTAAGACAGAAGGCTAGGGTTTAAGAAGGGGAAGGGGATCTGAAAGAAGGGGAGAGATAAGAAGGAGAAGGTAAAGTCCTGTGGGAAGTCAATAGTGTAATCTGAAGAGAAAGGCATGGACGGCATTGGCCTTCTCCTTAAAATGGAGGTTCTGGGAGAAATCAGCCAATCAGAGGGCGAGGTACTTCCCATTTGAGCATCCAAAGTCAAGAGGTTTCTGTGGTATAGCAGAGAAACTCCATTAGAGGGCAGGTGGGCATCTCATATAGGAATGAAAGTTTCCCAGACTTGAACTCTCCTATTTTCTCTTGCTACTCTGGCTTCCCTTCAGTCAATCAATAACAAGTATTAATATTAAATGCCTACTAGATGCCAAGCGTTGGCACTAGGGATGCAAAGACATAAAAATAAAACAGTTTCTTCCTTTGAGTGGACCACATTGTATCTGGGGAGTAAACATATACAAGCTTCAGCAGATACAAATCAAAAGAACTTTGCAGGGAGGCACAAGCAGCTGGAGAGTAGCAAGGAAGCCCTTGGGTAGCAGTTGGCACTTGGACTGAGGCTTGAAGGAAACTCAGGATTCTAAGAAGCTGATATGAAGACACAATATTCCCCAAGCTTAAGGAATAGACAGGAAACCAGTTTGACTAGAACAAAAAATATTTAAAGTTTAATAAACCTGGAAAAGGAGGCATCTAGGTGGCTCAGTGGATAGAGGACTGGGTCTACAGGCAAGAAGATCTGAGTTCAAATCCAACTTCAGACACCCTGGGCAAGTCACTTAACCCCAGTTGCTTAGCCCTCTCTGCTCTTCTGCCTTGGAACCAATACTTAGTATTAATTCTAAGACAGAAGGTAAGAGGTTTTTTTGGTTTGTTTTTTTTAAAGGAAGAAAAAGTTGAACCATTGGAATTTAAGTAAGGAAGTATCTTGGTCAGAACTGCAAGTTAAAAATAATCAGTTCATGGGCAAGGACATGTTTGTACAATATTTATAGCTACACTCTTTGTGGTAGCAAAAAAATGGGAAAATATGGGGATGTCCCTCAAATGGGGAACGGATAAACAACTTGTGGTATATAGTGGTGATGGAATACTCTTGTGCTATAAGGAATGATGGGTTTCTATAAGAATTGAAAAGACCTACACGAACTGATGCAGAGTGAAATAAGCAGAACCAAGAGAACATTATCCACAGAGACTATAACATTGTGGAATGATCAAATGTGATTGACTTTGCTACTAAAAGCAACACAATAATCCAGGACAATTCTGAGGGACTTATGAGAAAGAACGCCATCCATATCAAGAGAAAGAACTGTGGGAGTAGAAACGCAGAAGAAAATATATGATTTATCACTTGTTTATATGGGTATGTGTTTTAGAATCTTGATTTTAAAGGAATCCTCTTTTATAAAAATGAATAGTGTGGAAATGGGTTCGAGTGATAATATATATACATATATGTATATGTATGTATGTATATATAACTCAATGGAATTTTATTAGCTCCAGAAGTGGGGAGGGATGAGGGGAGAAAACATGAATCATATAACCATGGAAATTTTTTTTAATTTAAATTTTAAAAAATTAGAAATAATCAGTTCAGCAACTGCTTTGGAGGATAAATTGGAGAAACTTAAGGCAGATATAGCAACAAAGAAACTATTGTAATAATCCAGCAAGATGTGATGATGAACTGAGCAAAGGTACAGGCTGTATGAGGGGAAAGGAGGGAGGAAGCAAATGCAAAAGATGTAGAAGCAGGTGGAATGGTTGTAGTTGATAGAGAACCAGGCTTGGAGTCAGGAAGTCAAGTTCATTTCCAGCTTCAGACATTTATTAGCAAGTCACCTAACTTCTGTCTGCCTTAATTTCTTCATCTATAAAATGGGGCTAATAATAGCACCTACCTCCTAGGGTTGGTGGGAGGATCAAATGAGATAATATTTGTAAAACACTTAGCACAGTGCCTGTACAGAGCAGATGCTTAATAAAATGTTTGTTTCTGTCCTCTCTTCTTCCTTTTTTTTCCTCTAAAATCAACAAGATTTAGCAACTGATTTGAATATGAGGTTTAAAGGGTGGGGAAAGAATTGAGGATGACTCCAAAATTGCTTCCCTCTATAATGAAAAACATAGTGATGGCCTCAACAAAAATAGGGAAGTTAGAAAGAGGAATGGGTTTTGTGGGAAAGAAGATGAGTTCTGTTTTAAACATTTAACTAATCAGAGTTCTGAATGTATTTTTTTAACCCCAGCCTGTCTTTTTTTTATTTAAATTTAAATTTTTTTTCAAGATTATATGTTGATACAATTATTAATATTCATTTTCTGACATTTTGCTATCTATCTTCTCTCTTTCAATCGCATCCCTCCCCCCTTCCCAAGAAGGCAGGTAATATGATAGAGGTTGTACATAAATTATCATATAATATATATTTCCATGTTCATCATATTGTGAAACAGGACACAAATTGCTTACAGCAGAGAAAAATTCCTGGAGAAAATAAAGTGAAGAATGGCATGTTTCAGTCTGCATACAGATGGAAATGTATTTCACATGATTATCCAAGTATGACCCAGATCCACTTGCTTGCCAGCTCCAGGAGTGGGGAAGGAAGGGGGAGAGAGAGACAATTTGGATCATAAAACTTTGGAAAACTTATATGGAAACTTGTTATTACTTGAAATTGGTAAATAAATAAATATTATTATGATCAAGCTACATTCAATCTCTGCTCCTTCTATAGCAGAGGATATCTTTTTCCATGACGAGTCCCTTGGAGTTGTCCCAGATCCTTGCCATGTTGATAATTCTTCAGTCACTCAGTTGATTATCATGCATTACTGTTGCTACTACCTTTTGTCTTAGAATTGATAGTGACTCACAACTAGCCTGAAAGTACTAACTTTTAATATTTGCCAATGAACACCCCATCTCCAAGCCTGGCTCTCTATCCATTGAGCCAATCTAGCTGCCTCGGTTATCCTACTCTGAAGGCAGCACTCTATGTGCATGTATAGCATGGACATTATATGCCCCCAGACCAATCTGACAAGTGGAAAGAGTGGGGAGAACAGGGAGCCTGAGTGCTAAATACTTTTGAATTTTATTTCATATGGAAATATGTACTGTATATCAGCACATGTATAACCTGTGTCAGATTACTTGCCATCTTGGGGAGAGGGGTGGGAAGGAAGAAGAGAATTTAGATTACAAAATATTAGAAAACAAATATTAAAAGTGGTTTCTACATATAATAAAATATTACTGAAGGGAAAAAAAATTATTTCTTTTGGCCTTCACAAAAGCCCTGAGAGGGTTAAGTGCTATTAGTATTCCCTTTTTATTGATGAGGAAACAGAGATTAAGTGACTTTCCCAGGGTCAGACAATTGGTGTCTGAGGCTGGATTTGAATTCACTGCTTCCCTGACACTGTCCATCCATCTCACTCTCTGCCATCATCCTTTCCTCCTTTTACCTTCAATCTTTCCCAACATGAGACTGGAATACAAAGAGCATGAAAGGTAGAAGCATGAAATCAGTCTCCAAAGATGGGCTCCAGGTAGGTATTAAATGGTGAAAGACCTTCATCACCTTCATCAAACTGAGGCATTCACACACTCTTGGTCCCTGATGCCCATCCTTGGCCAACAGGACTTTTCCCTCCAATCTCCAAGGTCAGCTGTTTTCCCCAAAAATTAAAAATGAAGGAAATCTGATGGCATATTCTCCTCACATAGCTCACTGGAGAGGATGTTTTCTCTAACAGTTACACCCAGAGGGAAAGGCACAAATAACTATGGTTTGGGTTTTTTTTTTTTGGTCATATCTCAATTTACAGAAACACCTCTCCACAAGAGGATGACATTTCCAAAAGAGATCAGTATGTGGTGCGTCTTCTGCTCTTGTTTTTTTTTTTTTTAAGGCTAAATCCAGAAAGGAGATTAGAAAGATTAAACCTCTCTCAATGGTCCAGAATGCCAACTGCTCCTTTCCCTATTCAATTTCCTTCTCTAAGGAAAGATAAGGGAAGTAGACCCTGAATATGTAAAATTCTAAATATGCTGATGAAGGAAACTACAGACCTGAAATTAGAAAGCCTGGCAGGTTTGGGAAGATTAAACATCTCTCACTTGATGCTGGAACCCAGAGCCAAGGCACATAGCTGAGACATGACATCAGAACTAAAGGTCAAGAAAGATGGGGGTTTTTAACCCTTACCTTCTGTGTTAAGAATCATTTCTAAGTCAGAAGAGTGTTAAGGACTTGGCAATCAGGGTTATCTCAGAGAAGTGTCAAGATGGGAAGGGTTAGCATTAGATTTAAGAGTCAGGAGAATAGATTTAATTCTAACTTTTCCATTTAAGGTTTGTATCAATTTGCACAAGTCCCTTGACCTCTCTGGGCCCTAGTATCTTCATTAGTAAAATTAAAAGATGGTATGAGTTGACTTACTAATGTTCTTTCCAATTTAAAACCTATGATCTTATATGACTAAACCCTAATCAAGAAGCCATATTCTTAACTTTTAATTAAAAAGAAAAAAAAAAAAGATTATAGCATTGGTGATCTTATGAGAAACCCTAAAGGACTTTGAATCTGTTTGCTACCTTTTAGCCAAAGAGCTTCTACAGTAAACCTATGAAATATTTTTTTTTAATTCTTATGTTTTATCTTAGTAGCAACTAAGATAAAAAGGTAAGGGCAAGGTAGACAGGGTTAAGAGACTTGCCCAGGATGACAGGGCCACAATGGAAAAATTAGGAAAGATCAGTGAATGACCTTAACCATTTGAGAAAGACTTCACAGAGGTATACTGTCTTAACACACAGCTGGGAAGTATCTGAGACCATATTTGAAGCCAGGTCTTCCTGACTCCAAGCCTGGCTTCTCTAGTCACTGTGCCATCTAGCTGCCCCTGGAAACTTATGGATCTTAATAGGTTAATCAAAGACTGGCATTTCTTCTGTTCCCAGGGGCACTGTTTCAGGTCAGATTTCTCTTGCTGCTAGACCCCTCTAAGATTTGGGAAAGTAGACAGCATAGTCATTTCCTCATTCCACCTGAGAGCTGGGAGACACAGCTCTCTGCACAAAATATTCACCTGAAATTTCATTCATCACAAGAGATGGTACAGATAGAAAAGATAGGAAAAAAACTCAAAAAAGCCACATGTAAAGGCTTCGATGAAGGGTTAGGATGACAGAGCCACAATGGAAAAATTAGGAAAGATCAATGGACGACCTCAACCATTTGAGAAAGACTTCACAGAGGAATACTGTCAAACAGTGTCCCTCAGTACCCTGGTCAGGGACATAAAATATAAAACTAAATGGTCCCAATGGACCCAATATGGTATTTTAAAAAAACAACCTTCCTTCTAGCTTAGAATCAATATTGTGTAATTGTTCCAAAGCAGAATAGTAGTAAGAGGTAGGCAATGGAGGTTATATGACTCACCCAAGGTCACACAGCTAGGAAGCATCTGAGGTCATATTTGAACCCAGAATCTCCCATCTCCAAGCCTGGCACTCTATCCACTAAGCTACCCTAGCTGCTCCAACATCTTCTTGATGTTTACTCCTATGAAGGGCCAAAAATGTAAGTGTGGCATAGAGATCAGTAAAAGAATAGGATCAGGAGAGGAGGAAGTCACGGGGTCTCACAAAGTGACAGATGAATTAACTAGTGTTTGGGAAAGTCAAGGTCCAGGGGTCTCTCAGATTAGCTGAACACAATGTCTGTAACCTTCTTCCATGAGTATCACCCACACTTAGGACAGCAGATAGACCTCAGGCCCCAAAGAGGGAAGAAAGCAGAAAGGAAGAGGATTACCTCTTCCACTGTCACTCACATTTAAATCAACACTTTTCAGATGTTTCCCATAAAACCTCTTTTCTGTCCATTATCCATATATATCCATATATGTGTTATCCTTTCACAATCCATCTTGTTAAAATCCCAGAAAAAAAGACGTTTCACGCACTTCTCAGAAACAGTAATTTTATAAAAGGCTTTCTCTTTATACCCATAAAATGATACAATTTTGCAAGTATAGAAATGTGTCATAAATTATATGGAATGTTCCTTAATTACAGCTCAATGCAACTTAGCACTTCCCCCCTCCCTAAAAAACGAGAGAGAACCAAAAATAATATATAACTGTGTGTGCATACACACACACATATATATATACATATGTATGTATATATATTAGACAAACCAAACATAAAAAAAAATCATTTCCTCTTTGGTATAAAAATCAGACTCTCGCCTTGAGAGACACACAAAGACAGACATGATGTGAAGCTTGTAGACTACGTGACTGACGAGGTCATTCTTCTCCTGACTCCTTCCCCCACTCCAGGCCCCATTTCCCTGGGTCTCAATAAAACTGTTCCTCCAAACCAAACACTAAAATCTACCCCATGCCTCAAAGAGGAGGTTTGCCCAAGGTTGATTTGGTAATGGAGGAAAACAATCAGTGTGGGCGCTGAGGGCACAGTACAAAGTGACCGAGCCAACCTTCTGAAGCCAGGTTGTCTGTGCTGACCCCAGGGCCAGGCTCAGACCCATCTTTCCTTTCCTCCCCAGGCCCAGAACCGAGTCCTCTGCTGGAGCTACGCACTGTACCATGAGGAGGAATGGGGACAAGAAACAGCCTACAACCTGGACCAGAGAAAGTAGCTCCTTCAGAGGCTGCTGGGAGTGGGCAAGGCATGATTCAGAACTAGAGCGTGGCCCAGCCACACTTCCCACCCCGGGCTGCTGGGGGGTTGAGGATTGCCCAATTCTTGTTCAGAGGAGGAACAGGAAGCAGTGAGGAGTAGCTGGGTCAAGTTCCCCTTGTTACTGTGACCAAAAGGCCTCTGTAAACAGAGATCAGGGCAAGGCCAGACGTGGGGTGCTGAGGGAGGGAGTTGAACTACTAGATGAGAAATTCTGGATCTACAGTTAAAATGAAGAAAAGCCCACACCTTTTTCTTCTGGGCCAAAGTTCTTCTTGGCTGCAGCTTAATAAAGGCCTGAGTGTATTCCCCACCACCCCACAGGCCCAGCTGGTACTCCCACAGTCTCTGGGCCTGGTGCTGGGACAGGAGGGGACATACAGCACTTGAATCCCAAGTTGAGAGAGGGGGAAGGGATCAACACCTCCTATTCCTGTCAGATCCAGCTACTCCAAAACTGCTTGATGGGGTCAAATAAATGCCCTCAAGACAATGGCTCCTGTGCATGTGCCCCCCGAACCCACATAGGGCCTAGACTCTGAGAGGGATACCGTGTGTACCAGCTTTCCTCCTCAGGAGTCGGGATACCAACCAGAACATATAAATGACTCTAATGGCCTCCTCCACCTACCAAATAAGAAGATAAACCAAACCAAACACAAACATGAACCTACAAGTGACACATGACAAGGTTTGAGGGGCCCCAGGCCCCAAAAGGTTCCGGGCTTCCCAGCAGAATACATTCTTGTGTAATTCAGGAACAGGGGATCTTGCGGTCCCCTCCAAGGATTAGGAGTAAAAAAATAAGATTTAGTGAGTCCCACTTTCCCCTTTCATCCACGCAACCTGTGGACTCCCAGGCAGAATGGGAACAGCCCTCTTTCTCTAACAGGTCCTTTGTTTTGGTTGTTTTTGGTTCCATATCTGTGTTCCCCTGTTGAAATGGGTCCTCTCTGACACCAGCTCTGTTCTCAGTACCTCCATCCTCTCCACTGGCCTACTTCTGAGGCCCTCGGCTGAGGATGCTCTCAGCCATTCTTGGTGGGAACAGCAAAAAGGAAGGAATAAGAATGGTGGTGGAGAGACCAAGGGGGACACCAGCCGGCAAAAGGGAAACCAGACACAGCTTCTCAGGCACTGTTTCCTCAGAGCCCGGCTGGCGCCTAGGTGGTAAGTCCAGCACCCAAGCAGAGTCAGAGTCTCGGCACATCCCTGGTCACCGCCACAGGGGTATCCCAGGTTGTGGCCCATCAGCCTTTGAGGGGCTTATCGGCCCCGCCACTGGGGCTGCTGGCACTGTCACTCTTCTTCCTACGCAGAGTCTCGATCCAGCTGGAACTGGAGCGCGTGGTGAAACTAGAGAGGGCAAGAGAACTGAGCCGCATGTTTTTTCCAGACATGATGAGCTCCCCAAAGCCCTCTTGGTGGGAGAAGGCATAGCCAGAGCGCCGAGAACCTGTGCGGCCCACCCGTCGCATGCATCGGTGCTGGGCCTTCTGTTTCTTCCTCACTAGCTGTGTATAGCGGACCTAAGAGGTAACAAAAAAGTGAAAGGGTCAGGCGTCCTCTAACTCGTGAGAGAAGAGGGATGTGAGGGAAAGGAGCACAAAGCTCTGGCCTAGCCTGAAGGAGGACAAACAAGAGTCAAGAGTGAGGGGCAACTGACTGCCATCGATCCATCCCTGACCCCTGGCAAGTCCAGAAACCAGAGGCTCACATGGACTGACCACAACACACTTCCATTTCACTAACAGCTGGGCTCTCCCTGACCCACCCCACACAAACGTGTCTGGCCTCTCACCGTGTCTGAAAGCTCAGGTTTGAGGTCCAACTTGAGGAAGCGGAAGGCTACCACGGGCATGATGCAGACCACGGTGGTGAGCACAATGGTGAACCAGACTGTGGGCTGAGCCAGCGTGTTCTGAGCATTACCTACAGAGTGAGAAAACAGCCGTCAGCCCAACGGAGCAGGGAAGCTGAGGGAAAGGCGAAGCAACAACCTTCCATACTCCTACTAACAGGACCACAGGTTCTGTCACCTAGACTCCAAATCCCAGGACTGGTTCTCTCATTCCCCTCATCCAACTAGTCACCAAGTCCCAGCCATTCTTCCTTCACAATCTTTTCCATCCATCCATCCATCTGTCCTTTCCTTGCCAGGTCACCACTCTAGTTACTTAAACTTACCTTAACCTTACCTAACTTTATTCTTTCCCCTCCAATCCAACCTGCCATATTCGTCTGCCTAAAGCACTATGACATTATTAATCCTCAAATCAAAACCTTTTCATGACTTTCCCCTGCCTGATAACATCGAGATTCTTCAGGTACCCTTCAAGGACAACTACTCTGACCCCAAACTCCCTTCTCTATGTTCCTTCCTTCTACTACACACATAACCCAAAGCAACAAATCAGCCTGGATTGCGCCCCACTCCCAGAACTTTTGCCAGATCCCACCTCTACCCTTGCTTGGCCACAATCTCTGTCAACATCCTATCTATCCTTCAAAGGCCACTAAAAACGTCAACTCCTCCGAAAAGCTTTCCTTGATTTCCCTAGTCAGAAATGCTCTCTATCTCCTTTGAATACCAAGATATTGATTCTGCCACCACCTTTATTACAAGCTATACTGTAATGTACTTATTTGTATGAACCTTATCTCCATTAGACTATGCTCCCTGAAGGTTCAGAAGATGTCTCAATTCTCTTAGTATCTCCCAGAATGCCTAACAGACTGGTGGTAACCCAGTAGTGACACATGATAAATATCTGACTGAATTAATTATAAAAGCAATAGGGAAGACACTCTGGGGACCTCAGCTAGGCAGGCCCTAGGCAATTTTTAGTTCTCTTACTCATCCAAAATGGGGCTCTGGGCACTCACCCACAAATCGGAACTGGTTGGGGAACATCTCAAAAAGCCCCTTGCTGTGCATGGCAAAGAGGATGGCAAAGTAAACAGCCAAGCTTCCCCAGATGAAGAAGTGGTTGATAGCTGTCCAGTAACCTGTATCCAGCCCAATCTGGGAAGGAGAAAGGAAATCAAAAGAAGAAAAGGCAACCAGAGGCCACAAACCAAGGGAATGAAACCATGATGACCAGAAGAGCATACACCATGGGAGCCCCACCATGAAAAAGCCCAGATTGGAAGCTGGCTGACTGAGCAAGGTCAACTTTACCCAGGGGTCAGGGTGGGAAAGAAGGCACACAGCATGCTGGGGTGCTCCCTACCTGCACACTGACTACAATGACCAATGAGGTGGCCACAGTGACAGCAAAGGACTGGTAGTCAGCCAACTGGGTGCCGTCATCTCGAGTGGCTTCAGCAAACACCCCGTAGGGGATGAAGAACATGAGTACTGAAGTATAGATGCCTTGGGCTATGCAGATGAAGAACTCCCGCTTGTTAAAAAGAAGGTTGAGCTGGCCTGGTTCATAGAGTTTGGGGTACTCCATGCTCCGCTGTTCAGGTACGTCCTGTAAGAGGGTGACTCATGCTAGGATTGGAGTAGTCACAGTTTAAGGTTCACAAGGAAACGTGTCACCCTAAATTTAGCCTGGGAGTCAGCTAACCAAAGTCCCAAACCCGTCTCCTTTCTCTTTCCCCCCCTCCCAGATCCTCTGTCAAATGGATTTCATCACAAGCCAGCTGTGTGTACCCCCTCACAAAGACATTCTGGTATTTAGCCAACAATTACAAGGAGGCATGGTCTCAGCAACAGGTCAAATGTGTGCAGTTCACCCAGTGGCACCTGTCCTCCCCAGCCAAGTGAACTTGCTTCCTACATAAGCAGGCAATGGTTGTTGAAATAATGTCCCCTTCTTCCAGTTTGTGCAGAATTATTCAGGAGGCCACCCCACCATGAGCCCTCTTAACCATCAGCAATCCCATACCTGATCAAAGACCCCCATGGCCAGGACTGGAAGCGAGGTGTATACAATGTTATAGAGTGTGATGAAATATTGATCATAGACGGTCTACAGAAAGGAAGGGAGGAAAAGAGAGGGCCGAGATGAGGACAGCTGATGGGAGGGTACCATCTCAAATAAGGAAATTGCTTAGTTAGAGGCCCTCCTCAGCTCCCTCTCTAAAGCCAAGCACAGGGAAGGACTGGAAGCACTCAATACCTGGGCTGAGAAGCCGCAGAAGAAGCCAAACCAGAAGTGGACCATGGTGAAAGCAAAATTCTTATAGAAGAAATAACAAAGGAACTTGCACATGCGCAGGTAGGACCAACGCCCATGCACCAGCAGAAGGCGCTGCAGGAACTTGAACTGAGAGAAGGAGTAATCTGAGGCCAGCACAGCCTGGATCCCTTCCTGTCCACTGATCCCCACTCCAATGTGGGCAGCTACAAAGAGAAAAAGTGGCAAGGTCAGGAAATCCACAAACACAGTCCTGGGCCATCCCCTACTCCCTTTAACCTTGTTGAAATCCCATGAGCCCAAGAGATTCAGAAAAGAAAAATACGCTCCCATCAGCCTGCTCTCACTCTTGATCATGCTGACATCATTTGCACCATCCCCAATGGCAAGGGTCACAGCTTTCTTGTACTTCTTCACCAGTTCCACCACCTGGGCCTTCTGCAAGGGGGTCACCCGGCAGCAAATGACTGCTTTGCAAGCACAGGCTGTCTCCAGGAACTCCAGCTCCATATCAGCTTCCAGGGCATGGGCCTAGGAGATAAAGGACATGTCTCAGACAACCCTAGTTCTCATCTGGAAACTCATTCCCTCCCCCAACCACCACCAATTTCCTCTGAAGGCAAGCTGAATGAAGGCAGACTAGTAGATGAAGACTATGGAGAAATCTCAATAATCTGGATAATAATATCTTCTTTTTTCTTTTTTTTTAATTTGAAAATTTTTATTTAATTAATTAATTTAGAAGATTTGTCCATGGTTACATGATTCATGTTCTTTCCCTCCCCTTCTCCCACCCGCTTCCCATAGCCAACAAGTAATTCCACTGGGTTTTACATATGTCATTGATCAAGATCTATTTCCATATTATTGATATTTGCACCAGGGTGATCACTTAGAGTCTACATCCCCAATCATATCCCCATTGAACCATGTGATCGAGCAGTTGTTTTTCTTCTGTGTTTCTACTTTCCCAGTTCTTTCTCTGGATATCCTCTGTTTTTCTGACTATTCAAACTCCATAGGGTGAAGCCCTCAAGAGAGCTTCAGGTCTGAGACATGGGATGGTATTCCCTTACCAGGCTATGACCATTGATGACCAGAGCATACTCTCCAGCGATAGCCTCCAGGACAGAGGTGAGCTTAGAAGAGGAAAGCTTCTCCTGGTAAGAGAAGCCATTGCCCACTGTTCGAGATGATTCCATCATCTTCTCTCGAGCTTTCCTAAACAGTGAAAAGAAGCAAGCTAAGTTGAGCAGAAGTGTGTACTGTGGCATTTCCTAAGGGAATAAGAACTTTGAATTCAGTCTATACAAGAGCAAGGAAATTTCCCAGTTTTGACCAAACTGGCCTAGTACCCATATCACCCCACCACTATGAAGCAGATAGTGCCATCCCTATCACCAGCTCAGACTTCTCACCTGAGTTCCTCCCGCACCTCCAGAACAGTGTGTCCAGTGACAATAAACACTTCTGTCATGTCATCTGTCAGCATCTTGCAGGAGTAGCCAATATTTACTGCAGTCTCTAGAAAGGGAGAAGCTTAAGATTTAGTAGACAAGAAGCAATGGGAGTGAGCAGAATCTTCTCTGTCCTGGGAGATGGGAAAGGGGTATTCAGGAAATAATCAATAGGGAAATTGAGCAATTATAAGATCTACAGACTCCAGTTTTCTTCATCAGAGGGTTCAACTCAGCAGAGAAGAAAAAAGAGTTCAATAAATAATCAAGCCTGCCTCACACAAGCAGTCTCACCTTGCTTATCTCCAGTTAGCACCCAAATCTTAATATTGGCCAGAGTCAGAAGAGCAATCGTCTCTGGGACCCCTTGTTGTAACTTGTCCTCGATGGCTGTTGCACCCAACAGCTGAAAAAGACCGTAATTAAAGAGGGATGAGGTCTCATCAATGTTTTCCATCCACAGCCCCCAGAATATAGGTCCCTGTGCCCCATACCATCATGTCATTTTCAACTTCATCATAAACACTGGCCAGTCTGTCCTCCCTGCTGTCCTGGGCCAAGCTAGCTCGAAGTCGTCTTTCTGCCCATTCTTCATAGTAATTTTCTTCCAGATCTTTGTAGGCCAGCACCAAAGTCCGCAGCCCATCCCCTGCATATTCCTGGAAAACAAACTAGGAATCAAAACTTCTTGGACCCCAGAATGGTGCTCAGAGTGGTTAGGAAATTACAGTGCCCCTTACTCTCCTCACACTCACATTCAGATGATCAGTGGTGGTGTTAAGCAGTTCATGGTTGGATGGATGAAGTCTCTCCAATAGGATAGTGTCAGCTCCTTTGCAATACAGTCGAATCTTGCCCTCTGGATTCCGCACTGTATTTGGGAGAGAAGTTGCCAGAAAGATTCAAGCAGACAGAGATTCCCATAATGTCCTCTCTCCTATATTCTGACCCTGGATACATCAAGTGTCCCTTAGCTCAGAGATAGGACCCACCTCAGTATGCAGGATTTCCCCCACTCCTGGAGAGAACTACCACCCAACAATGTCCCAGGCCCCGATCTCACCTATGACGGACATGCGTTTGCGAATATTGTTGAAGTCCAGAATAGCCAGGAGCTGGTAGGTGATGGCTTTGCCCATCTCGTGAACTGTGATTGTCTTTGGAGTGCGTGAGCGGAACACAAAGCCAAAGTTCCTGGCCGCGGTGACCAGTGCCCCCTCATCCGGGGACTGGGCCTTGTAGTACAGTTCCCCTGGGGAGAACAAAGCAAGCTCACTCTGAATAGTCTCTCGCTCAAGTATACTACCATATCCAGGAAGCCAGAGCCTAGATTCATGGCAGAGCAAAAAAAAAAGCAACTAATGAGCCAGCACGAACAACTAAGCCTAGCTCCTCTCCTCACCTTCGTTCTTTTCTTCAGACATGACTGTGTGGCACAGTGAAAGGAGCCGAAAGAACTCATGAGTGTGGGGGTCCCCCACCTTCACTGCTTCCAGCAGGCTTGGGTCCCAGAATAAGAATTTCTTGTCAGCCAGGGGGTTGAAAGAGAAGTCAATGGGCTCAGGCCTCTGAAACAGACACCAGTTGAGTGTGAGTGTGGTCACACAATCCACAAATAAGTAGGTTACCTGACTAAGTTTCAGTGAAGGTATTGCCCCCTCTCCTATGCTTCTCCAGTGTGCACCCTGAGATTCCTCTCCCACTGCCAAAATCCCTTTTGAAACCTAACATGCTTCCAACCAGATCTAGCTGCTTCCCCTTCAGTTCCTTGAAGATAGGCCATTAATGAGGTACAGGTTGGCACTAGTCATCAGACCAAGTTAGCATTCCCATATTTCCTCCTAATAATACTTGTCCTTAGATTACTACTAGCTGTAACAGCTTATACATTTGAACCTTGTCCATGTTTTAGTAACATTAGAATAATAAATGAGATTGGGCCCTACCTCTCCCAATTCAGCCTTGTGTCCCAGGACATCGAAGACATCACCTGCCAACCACACACATCCCAGGACAGAGTTAAAAGAGAGCATTAGAGTTAGTATTTCAGAGCAAGAGGGGAAGGGAGAGAGGAAGCTTTCTATCACAAAAGCCAAGAGGCAGGCCCAGAAAATCTGACAGGCACATGAAGCCCTGTACCCAAAGCTTTCCAAAAGAACTATTGTACTTACATTATAAAACTAATTCTAATCTCCTACTGACCTGGAGGACGTCATCCTAAATTCCACCCAAAGTCTATAACTCTCATTTTAATACTCATCCATGATTCCCAAAAAGCCTCTACTCTAACGGGTCCACACTTTTAAAAAAACAACCAAAAAGCCCAAATGATAGCCAGCCATTACATTAAGATTAATGCCAAAAGCAGACACTACAGGGACTTAAGCTCTGCAAAGACATCAGCTCCTCTCCGTGCTGTCCCAGCAATTAAACTCTAAGGGCCACAACAGTGTGGCAGCCAGTCTACAGGGCACATAAGAAAACCCAAGGCCATATCCCAGAGACTCACAAGGCCCCTTGTGCAGCAGGCAAAAGGTACTGCCTACGGATCCACCTGGAGACTCAGAGTTCAGCCCAGAAGTGCCACTCAGTGGCCAGTTTCTCAGGCTTCATATCTGACAGCCAAGGAACTTCCCATACCCTGGAGCTAGGACCAGGGCAACAACATGAACAGAGTATAAGGGAAGAACTATTCACATCTCCTGCCCCAAATAGGACTTAAAATTGACCCATACATAGGTCTTCATTTCAGTCCACATCAGGAGAAGCAAATTCCCCAAATATGGAAAAACCTCCACCTGAGGACGAGAGCCCCAAATCCCCTCCCGCTCTCTGAACCCAGACTCCCCTCGAGGGCCTCACCATAGCTTCGCCCATAGATGGAACACTTATTGAAGATCATAATGTTCTGGGTGAGAGTGCCCGTCTTGTCAGAGAAGATGTACTCTACTTGGCCCAGCTCCTCATTCAGGGTGGTAGTGCGGGCCTCAGCAGGTGTTCGTTTCTTCATGCAGTACATCTTCTTGTCCCAGTTGATGAAGTAGCTATGGCCCAGGCGGATCACTTCCACACTGCATGGGGCAGGGGGAGGGGATGGAGAAGGAGACAAGGCTTAGGACCATCCCTAGAGGCTTAACATCTCTTAACAGGACGAGGGAGAAGGAACACCACCCACATGAACCACAGGACATTCATTAGCTGCAGACTTCTACCAAGGACATCTGCCAGGGGAGAAACAAGAGTGATGCAGGAACCTGGGAGCAGGAAGGGGAAATAGCGCCCAGGGATGGGGTTGGCCACTTATATATGGCAAAGGAACCACCCCAACCCCTGCCCGCAAGTCTCTCTCCAGACAGAAAAGTGGAAAAGACCAGAGCAGGCAGGAGGACCACAGGTAAAGGAAGAGGAAGGACTGCTAACTAAAGGGAACTTCGTTCTTACCTCAGGGCTAATAATGACAGAAACCATGCAGAGAAAAAAACAAGAGAAAGTATGAGAGGGGAGAAAGAAAAGAGAAAAATAGTGAGGTTGTTGGGCATGCCAGGGCAAACTGCATTGTGGAAAGAACCAAAAAGGTGGTTCTGGACAGGATTTCTTGACCTCTCAAGTGCAAGGCAGGATTGTGGCTTATAACTTGGTTTTTGAACCCCACACCTATTCTGAAGCTCTCTGAAATTAATATAGAACCAAATCTGAAGGAGGCAGGGAACAAAAAAAACTTGGAAGTTCACATACTTTTTACATATGCAAAGTTATTTTTTTCTTTAACTTTTCAAAACATTTTTATATGTTTTATCTGCAATTACCTGGGGAAGATGGGCAATTAGCATTTTCAGAAAAAGTCCTATTTCTATTTTTTATTTTCTTTAATTTATTACAGTAATAAATCTACACATAAGTTTTCCAGGGTTACATGATTCATGTTCTTTCTCTCCCCTCCCCTCTTTTCTCCCCCCCTCCCCTCCAGTTGACAAGCAATTCCACTGGGTCTTACATGTATTATCACTCAAAACCTATTGCCATATTGTTCATTTTTGTAATAGAGCAATCTTTTAAAACCAAAACCCCAAGTCATATACCCAAATAAACAAGTGATAAATCACATGTTTTTCTTCTGCAAAAAGCCCTATTTCTAGAAGAAAACAGAGACTTAAAGGGAGGCCAGTGTAATTCACCACTGAGCTCATTATGATCTTTGGTATCCTTTTCCCAACCCTGATTATGGATCCTATCAAAAGTCAATTAAAGGGGCTGGGTAGCTCAGTGGAGTGAGAGTCAGGCCTAGAGACAGGAGGTCCTAGGTTCAAACCCGGCCTCAGCCACTTCCCAGCTGTGTGACCCTGGGCAAGTCACTTGACCCCCATTGCCCACCCTTACCAATCTTCCACCTATGAGACAATACACCGAAGTACAAGGGTAAAAAAAAAAAAAAAAAAAAAAAAAAAAAAAAAAAGTCAATTAAAGGGGGCAGCTGGGTAGCTCAGCGGATTGAGAGTCAGGCCTAGAGACGGAAGGTTCTAGGTTCTAGGTTCAAATCCGGCCTCAGACACTTCCCAGCTGTGTGACCCTGGGCAAGTCACTTGACCCCCATTGCCCACCCTTACCACTCTTCCACCTAGGAACCAGTACACAGAAGTTAAGGGTTAAAAAAAAAAAGTTTTTATAAAAAAAAAAAAGTCAATTAAAATACTAGGAAAAATCTGAGTTATCCATTTCAACCTGATGAGACTTGAGAAGAGGACCTTTTCTTGACCAAGATCAACACAATGACTAATCTTAAGCCCCAGGATCTAATTATAAAATATGCCAGTGGCAGCTGGATGGCTCAGTGAATTGAAAGCCAGACCTAGAGATGGGAGGTCCCTGAGTTAAAATCTGGCCTCAGACACTTCCCAGCTGTGTGACCCTGGGCAAGTCACTTAACCCCCACTGCCTAGCCCTTACCATTCTTCTGCCTTGGAATCAATACAAAGCATTGATTCTAAGACAAAAGGTAAGGGTTTTAAAATAAAATGAAATAAAATAAAATATGCCTCTCTCCTCTCAATTGAGGCTGCAGGTGGAGAATGAGGTATACATTGTCATACATAGTTAATTCTTCCATTTATTCTGCTTAAATGTTCGTGCTTTTTTTTTTTTTTTAACCCTTCCTTTCCATTTTAGAATCAATATTGTGTTGGTTCCAAGGAAGAAGAGCAGTAAGGGCTTGACAATGGAGGTCAAGTGACTTGCCCAGAGTATCTGGGGTTAGATTTGCCTCCCTTAAATGTCCTTTTTTTTTCTTGTTACCAGGAAGGCTTCTCCCTAGACATGCTATTCAGAAGGAACTACAATATATATTTTTTAAATTGTTTTAAACCTCTACAACATACAACAGCAGAGATTTCAATGATTTCTTTTAAAAAGTTGACTTTATTATAAAGAAATTTTATTCTCCCCCTCCCTACACCCATTCTGAGAAAGAATCTTTCTTGGGTGGCCACTAAGAACACAGAGCTCAGAGAGATGTAGAAGCCATCCCTTGTTAGTAGCCATGAAAATAAGCATGGGCCTGGAGGCTCAGGCATGAAGAGAAATCAGGCTCTAGGTGAGCAAATATTTGTGCATATTTCCACATGTTATCTGAAGCATTTTACTTATTTCAGTGTGTTCCAATCTACTGGCTCCTTTGCTTTTCCCAACATTCTTATGAAGTAGGGAGGACAAGTATAAACCTCACTTTTCATATGAGAAAATGGGTTCGCTGGGATGTTATGATGTGCCTGTAGCCAGAGAGCCATCAAGTGGCAGTAAGAACTAGAACCCAGAACTCCATTCATCTCTGGGCTCATTTTTCAAAGTTAAGGCTCTTCCTTCCTCCATATTCCTCACATTAACTATTCTCCTGCCAGATCACTAGTATGTGGAAGACTTAAGAATTGCTTTAATGGACCATAACAAAAGGCGGCAGACCTGAGGATTTTTTTTAATGTTACCTGCAAAATTGCTTCCAGACAAATTCTCAAGTCTAAGGCAATTAGGAAGAAAGGAAATGTACAGAATCATCATCCATTTTAAGGGTTTAGAGATCTTTTGGTCCAATCCCATAGTTGGAGGGTGTGCAGACAAGCTAAGAGCCCTGCCCAAGATCACACTGCCAAACAACAGTAGTGGCACCATGAGAACTCAAGAGTCCAGTGTTCTTGCCAATATACAACACACTAAATCCCCCTCTTTCTCTGCTAATTCTCATGAACTCCAACCAATTTCACATAACTAAGTTTCTTTTTTTTTTTTCTTTTAAAATTCTTGCCTTCCATCTTGGAATCAATACTAAGTATTGGTTCTAAGGCAGAAGAGTGGTAAGGATTATGTGATGGGGGTCAAGTGACTTGTCCAGGGACACACAGCTAGAAAGTGTCTGAGGCCAGATTTGAACCTAGGACCTCCCATCTCTAGGCCTGGCTCTCAATCCACTGAGCCACATAGCTGCCCTAACATGACTGATTTTCCTAAAAAACTATTATGATATATCACCTCACTGTTTACCAATTCTAAGTCTTTTTAAGGCCTATTGAATAAAGTAAAATTCATCAGAGTCTAGCATGCAAATCTCTATAATTTGGGTCTAACCTATCTATCCAAGCTTATCTGTCTCTACTACCCAATATTTATACCATGTTCTAGCCAAACCAGAATAGTTATGATTATCTGATCGACCTTGCCCCTTCCCAATTCTATTCATGCCATGATTCTCTTCATTTTGAATACTCTCAAACCCTTGTTTCTATCATAATAATTTTTGAAGGCATACCACCTCTTCCAAGATGCTTTCCCTGTTCACCCCATCCAGAAGCAATGTCTTCCTTCTCTGAACTCCCATGCCATTTTCTTTGCACCATTCATTTCATAACACCATATACCAAAGTTATTTATGCAAAGTTTTGGTAGGTTATAAACTCTTTTAGGGCAGGGACAATGGTCTCCAAAGTGCCTAGTTCAATGCCTTGCATGTAAATAAAACATATGTCCAATTTGTTTAATTAACTTGGTTTTCATACAAATATAACACAAAGTACCTAATTATTGTGGTATGAGGTAAGAGGTATACTACAAAGAAAATGACTTAATGTTTCACTTTTTTGTATTGTAAGGATTTCGAAGAATTATAACAGCCTCATAAATATAAAGAATTGCTAAGGGGCTCCTGATATTTCTAAGGTAGGGAGAATACCTACCTGACATAGAGTGAAATGGGCACCACAGTGTTGAGGATGATTATGTAGGACCAGAAGGAGAGAAAGCCGGAGAAAAAGGCACTGTCCACTGCCTCATCCCATGGCAGGTAGACCTGGAAGCGTACTCCGACCTCATACTCCCAGATGGCATTACCGATAGCCAGGATCACTCCCATGCAGACCAAGAAGCCAAAGATCTGTTGGAGAAAGGAAAGGGGACTCAGCTCTCCTCGGCAGGGAAAAGTCACCTTCCTACCATGAAATTACTCCTAGCCAAATGCCAACGAGGTGGAAAGAAGCACTACTTCCTCTCTGGCGATCAGTCAAACAGGGGCAGCTTCCCTGCTTACTTGAGCTAAATCTGAAGCTCACAAAAGCTGGCAATGTTACAGTGTTCAAAGGCCACCAGGGGGCGGTCCAAATCCACTGAGCATCAATTTCTGCCATATTAACGCAGGCAAAGTAAACCAACAGCCTAATCAGGACCAGGGAGGAAGCTCCTTCACCACAGAAGTAGGTGTCAGGCTTCCTAGAGTGTCAGGAGTAGGCAGTGGGGTACAAAAAGGGGAGCAGTCCTCCCGATTTCTTAATGAAGGAAGAGAAAAATTTTAGAAATGGCCAGAATTAAGTAGGAAATGTTTCCTTTGGGCTGCTTTATCCTGAGAAAGAGTAAAAGAGAGACCCCATTATTCCCTTCCAAAACAGTGATATTTTCTACATAATTCCTTCTCCTCTCCAAAGCAAAACTATAATCAATCAAAGCAAAAACAACCCTCAAGGCCTGGCTAAGAAACTGTATTAGGGAGCATGCCATACTAGGTCATCCACACAGCTGGGATCTAGAGGAGAGATTTACTGTGATTATTTTTGGTATTGATTTGTGCATGTTTACTAAGATTCTTGTAACATTTTCTAGGCCTAAAAGACCCTGAAGTAAACACAGGCTTTGGCTGGATGTTTTGGCAGTGACCTTTATTTTTTTTTTTCACCCTTACCTTCTGTCTTGGAGCCAATACTCAGTATTGGCTCCAAGACAGAAGAGCCTTAAGGGTATGCAATGGGGGTCAAGTGACTTGCCCAGGGTCACACAGTTGGGAAGTGCCTGAGGCCAGATTTAAACCTAGGACCTCCCATCTCTAGGCTTTGTTCTCAATCCACTGAGCTACCCAATTCCCCCACCCCCCCACCCCAGTGACCTTTAAACCAAAACTCAAAACTGGAATTCCAATCATGGAAAAGAGACCAAAGGAGACATGTCCAGCCTTACCCAGAGCACCAGCGTATTCATCAGACGGTCAATGCTGGTCCTCTTGAACTTTGTTCTACCACTGTTTTGCATCAACTTTGTGTCAGGACCTAAAAGGAAATAAGTTGGGTAAACTTAAATAAATGATTCTGTCCTCAACTGTGGAAATCTAGAATCTCACCAAAAACTACAGCAAATGCTGGTTACATTGCTAAAATCTGGGGCTGGTAGCCTTACCCTTATACATTCTATCAACCCAATGTTTTTCCTGCCATTTATCCCAACAGGGTTGAATTCTTCTCTCTCTCTCTCTCTCTCTCTCTCTCTCTCTCTCTCTCTCTCTCTCTCTCTCTCTCTCTCTCTCAAAACCCTTACCATGTATCTTAAAATTAATACTAAGTATCAATTCCAAGGCAGAACAGTAAGGGTTAGGCAGTTGAGACTAAATGACTTGCCTAGGGTCATGCAACTAGGAAGTATCTGAGGCCACATTTGAATCCAGGACCTTCTGTCTCCAGACCTGGCACTCTATCCACTGAGCAACTTGTACCTATACCCCCTAAGTGTCTCTCACTCAACCCCATAGATTCTGGGAGGCTCACCTGCAAAGATGACCAGCCCAAAGCACCACTCAGTGTTGCGGAGAACGCAACCCCGAAGTAGCATGTTCTGGTTGCTCAGAGGAAATTTGTTCTCCTTCCAGTAAAGAGTGCCACTGAACTTATCCAGCTTGTTGTTAGGGGGTTCACAGATAACTTCACCTGAAGTAAGGACAATGATATTACTGGCCCAGCTATGTTTAAGATACCAAGAAGCAACCAAACTGGGAGAAGGAAGCAGACTAGTGTCGAGATTCCAAGTCTTTCCCAGCACACATAGCAATAGTAGGAATTTATAACCCATGATGACTTCCCAAAAAAAAAACTTCCAAGTAGCCAAAAGCTACCAAAAAAAAGAAGAGGAAAGATTGAAATACACCCCACCAATCCACCCAGTCCTGCCAAGACTGGCCCTCCCACTTCTACTCACCATCAAATTTGGCTAGCTTATTGATGTCCCCCAATTCAGAGGTCACAGGAATGGCCTGTCGTACTTTCATGTTGGTCTCCCTGGAATGATAGTTCCTCTGAATTCTAACTTCCTTCTCCCCTACATTCTGCCCATGTAGATCACAGAGGGCAATCACAGAGGGGTCTGACTGCTCAACTCTGCTTCCAAAATCCCTCTTATCCCTCAATTCCCAAGTATATATAGAATCTAGAACTAGGAACATATTACCAAGTCATTTTTTAAAAATCTCAGTAGGAAAGGAGATGTGAGTTTAGGTTAATAATCTATTTTGCTACTTACCCATCCAATTCTGCTGTCTCGATGTAACACAATCCATGGGGTTCACTACTGGAGAGGAGAAGGAGATCCGCCTGTAGACAGAATTCCATGAGCTGATGGTGACCCTTCACCCCAAAGGCATCTTTCCCTGCCCTGAATTAAACTCCTATTGCAAAAAGTTCTGAATCTTCTTACATATTTGAATAGGGAAGAAACAGAATGGGGCCCAAATCTCAGAGGAAAAAATACATTTCTTCTATTTTTTTTTTTAAAGAGGAAAGTAGTCAGTCAGTTAATATGTAGGTATTAGGGCAGCTGGGTGGCTCAGTGGATTGAAAGTCAGGCCCAGAGACAGGAGGTCCTGGGTTCAAATCTGACCTCAGACACTTCCTAGCTATGTGACCCTAGATGAGTCACTTAGCCCCAATTGCCTAGCTCTTACTGCTCTTCTGCCTTAAAACCAAGACAGAGTATTGATTCCAAGATGGAAAGTAAAGAATTTTTAAAAATAAATAAATATGGGGCAGCTGGGTAGCTCAGTGGATTGAGAGCCAGGCCTAGAGATGGGAGGTCCTAGGTTCAAATCTGCCTCAGACACTACCCAGCTATGTGATCCTGGGCAAGTCACTTGACCCCCATTGCCTAGCCCTTACCACTCTTCTGCCTTGGAGCCAGTACACAGTATTGACTCTAAGATGGAAGGTAAGGGCTAAAACAAACAAACAAATAAATAAATAAAATGTATAGATAAATAAATAAGTGTATTTTTGCTCATATAAGCATTTACTATGAACCAAGTTCTGAGGATTCAATGAAAGGCAAAAACAAAACAAAACAAAACAAAACCAAAAACAAGTATTGCCCCCCTTAAGGAGCTCATATTTTAATGAGGGAGATAAACATGAAGATAATTAAGTACAGGGTCACACAATCAGTAAGTGTCTAAGGATGGATTTGAACTCAGGTCTTCCTGACTCCCAGTCACTAGCTGGGAAAAGAGGAGAGTGTAGTCAGTGCAGGCATCCATATATAGACTAACCATCCTATTCTGCCAGAGGTTAGAAAGAATCTTACATGCCCAGAGTGTTATTCTGTTTCTTACCGCCACAAACTGGTTATTTTCTAGTTTTATAATATCCCCAACACGGACATTCATCCATTGTTCTTGCTGGAGGCTGCAGAAGAAAAAAAGAGCAGCATCAGAGACCAATCTAGTTCTCAGAGAGGCCATCCATGCCCAGAGCCTCCTTCTTTAGATAGGTACTCACATCCCACTGATCAGCACCTGAGACTGGCGGTTATTCACCTGGTTATCACTCTTGTGGCGGAACTACAGAGAAAAGAAAGACCTAAGAGATTTAGGACACTGTAACCCCTCAGCTCCTTCTTGCCTCTCAGTTTCCAGCTTAAGATGGTTTTACGTGATGACTAGAACAAAGACCTCCCAGGGTGATACCATTTGGTTTCAGGTGGACATGCTCTGAATGGGTCAACTTCTGCACACCAAGGTATCCACTAACTTTTGTTGAGAGGAGGGAGTAAAAAATAGAAGACAGAAAGTGACTCACATAATCATCAGTGGCATCTTTTACAGCTGTGATGGTAAGGACAAGAACCAAAGGCACAATGGTGGTGAACCAGGACAGGGAAGAGATCTGTGGGATCAACTACAAAGGGAAAAAAAATGTATTCCTCTTCAGTTGCCTTGCCTCACTCCTCTCATTTCCTTCTCTACCTTCCTCTGCTTTTCTGAGGTTAGTGCAGCATACAGTATTAGGGTCACTCACCTGTAGAATGAGGAGGAACAAGAAGTAGGTATTGGCAACTTCCTGGAACTGTTCAAAGAGGTTGACAGGCAGGAAGGTGACAATGTTGTACTTGGAGGTCTTGATGCAGTTACTCTGTGGCAGGGAAAGGGTGGGGGGTAGCAGATGAGCATGGGTGGGCTACATCCTACTCCCCTGATACATATCTAAATGAAAAAATGCATGAGCAGCAACAGATATAAAGTGGCCTAGTCCTTTATATCTGGTCCCACAACAGTCCCAGACTACACATTCTCACTTTGATATCTTTCCTTTCGGTGGCTCAAATGCACAGTAGAGACTGGTGGAAAGTCACTCACCGCATACTGGAACTTCTCATTGTATTCTCTGTCATTGGCCCGGGCCCGCCTCTCTTCCTCTACAACAGACACAATAATGAGTGTCAGCAAGGTCAGCTCTAGACCCACCTCCAATCTTATAACCCCTACTCCATTCTGTAGGGGTTCCACTTTCCTCTTAGAACACTTGGCCCTTTCTGTATGTATATTGTAGTTATAAGAGAGCTAATTCAGACATAGCCCCTATTCCTGAGGGAAAAGGCCACATCAATAAATTTCTCCTTCCAACACATAACCATGCATGAATTACCCAAGCTATACAAGATGCCACAGCCAACAAAGCTTTCTCTTTCCTTCAATATGCATTTCAACTGCTGGCACTTGGGATTTTTTAACCTATTCTCCTTGCAGGGCTCAACTAGCTAAAATAATGCTGTTGGGGAATCCCCCAGATCCCTTTGTATCTGAGATTTAGCTTTTATCTTATTCAAGAAGGGGTGGCAGGTGAAGAAATAGTCTCTTTGCCCTTTCTCTATATACTTTTCCTACTATAGCTATAGTACAAAGCACTACCCCTCACTCAAATGGAGGTGATGAGGGGTGGGGGGAGGAGGGAAGTACTAGATAAAAAGAAGAGTCATAGTGCCCCAAGGAGCTACGCTGCTGCGGCAGTGTCCCAGCCCCACGTGCAGTCTCCCCAACAGGAGCCACTGACTGTCACATGTCACCAAGACTGGCTCCTTACTGGCCCATGATGACATCAGCTTATTTCAAAGCTCATCTTCAAGTCAGAGGGAGGGGGGAGGTCAGGGATATGGGTCATGCAGAATCAAACAAGGACTTGGGGGGGGGCAGTGAAGAAGAGGGTGAAGGGAAGAAAAGAATGCAGTTAGAGCAGTTATTCTCTAGCTCTCCAGCTATATTCCCCTATATCATCTCATGCTCCCTCTCCCATTCACATGCCTTAAATGATGTTTACCAGGAATATGTCCAACATATATTTATTCTAAACCCCTTCTAGGAGTCCTTTGACTTTAGATGTCAAAAGGGACAGATCAGTCCCCCAAACTCCAGTCACAGTGAGCTGTAGGGTTAACCAGTGAATGGTCACCTCAGTACCAACTTATACCCACGGGTTACTGTGACCCTCAGGCTAAGAAAGAGAAGGAGTATAAGGACTTTTGCTGCCTTAGTCAGCAATTTGGCCTTTTCCATACCTGAGAGAGACCTAAGCAGGAGGTAGGAAGAAAGGAGGGGAGAGTGATGGTATACCACCTGCAGAACATACTGCAGTACTAAACATCAATTAAGCATCTCTCACATCTTTTCCCAGCTCTATTACTTTCACTTAGCAATTTCCAAACAGAGCTTTCCCTTTTCTGTCCCCTTGAACCACAGATAGCCCCATCCTGGAACTCTGCTGGCTCTGCACCACTGCCCCTCCCCCCACCCAGACTTCCAAAAAAGCAAGGAGAAATAAGGAGAGTAAACTAAGTGGACACAGTACTAGCCAACAGTCCCAGAAGACCTAGGAGTAGAGGGGTGGAGGGGGAAGGGACCTTAGAGAATGAGGTGATTGAGAAGGTCAATGATCTTGGAAGGGCATGAAAGGTCATAAGAAGGAAAGAAAAAGAAATCCAAGGGGAAGTATCCAAGAGTATTAGAATTAAAGATGTGGAAAAACAGATGGGTTAAAGGTTAGCAAGACAGGACATTGAAGAGGTTATAAAGATGGGAGTCACAGAAATGTAGCAATTAGTGGCAGAGTCACAGAAATATGATGGAGAGGCAGAGGACTAAAGCAAAGGGACATATATATTGGGATGTCACAGAAACAGAAGTCAGAAGAAGGAAAGGTAACAGAGATAAAAGAGGGTGTTGCAGATAAGGGATGAGTGGTCAGAGATATGGAAGGTATGGTATCATAGTGATGGGATGGGGAGGTCAGAGAGATGGGATGGAGGCAGCCATAGATGAGGTGGTTGGAGCCACAGAAATGGAATTAGGAAGTCAGAAATGGAGGGGAGGGGGAGATAGGATGGAAGGTCATAAAAATGAGAAGAGAAGCCAAAAAAGATGGGGTAATACACAGATGAGTTGGGAAGGGGGCCCCATAGAGATGGGATGAAGAGGTCACAGTAATAGGATGAGGAGGACANTTATCCATAGGTGGTGAAATTAAATAATTTCATATATCCTGGTTTTCCCACATCCATCCCTTTAGCCCCTAGTCCTATCTGTCCTGTTCACTCAGTGGTCTCAAGAGAACAATGATGAAGCTTACCCTGTACTTCATTCCCCTCTCTCTATGATCGTCTTGGTGTCATTTCACCAGGGGCCCCTGCTGCCGAAAAGAAAGTATCCTTACTTTTAAAGGAGAAGAGCAGGGAATGGAGAACAAACTGGGCTTTGTCTTTGGGGAGCCTCCAAGGTTCTCAAGGAGGCAGACGCCTGCTTGTACATGTGGCAGAGAAATCTCAGAGAGTATTTTCTAGAAAGTGGAGTCCCCCAAGGGCAAGGGTGTTAAGGGAGTTTTATAGGGCACGCCAGGAAGCACCTGTCAGAGTATCCGGAAGAGGGTAAGTCCCACCCTTCAGGCCCCTGCTTCCTTTCCTCTCAATCCTGGAGCTCTAGTGATTACCTCCTCCAAAGGCTCTCACATCAGAGGTGTGGCCTTCACTTCCTGTACAAGTAGCACCAAAACCTCTTCCTCTTAGAATAGGGCTAGCTAACTGGCTCTCTTTCCTCTGGTTGATGGAGAAGTCACCAAAAGTTCTAGCAGGGAACTACCCCACCAACAACATCTAGCTTGGGAACATAAACGAACTCTATTCCTTCCCAGGGAACATAGGTCCAGGGTAAGTACTGGGACATTTCTGTCATGTTTTTCTTTTCTCTCTCTCTACACTCCCCTCATGTATCCCAAAGAGTTTTAAATGGCTTGTCCACTAAGGTGCTGTTGGAAGCATCTCCTCCCTACCTAAGCCTGGACCAGAGAAAGTTGTGAACCTAGTATCTGCCCCTTTCACCACCTCCTTTTTCCTTTATGCCAAGGGTGGAGGCTTTCCCTCCCTCTCCGTCTATGAGACACACCCTACAGCCTGTCAGCCCCAAGAGATACTAATTGTCTGTCTACTCAACCTATGTAATTACAGACTCTGGCTGGAGCCCAGTCACACACATACCATGTTCTCCCTAAACTGGCTCAAAGTCCCACCTCAAATCCCAAGTCAGGGATCAAGTTGGCCAGGAGGTTTGCCCTGCCCCACTTCCTAAACTCAGAACCTAGAGGTATCTAGTTCAGAAATTGTAGGAGATACAAAGCCTTATCCACTTTTTGGAGATACCAACCCCACCCCGTCTGGGGGATGACTCATGGGTGGGTGGGGTGATGAGGGTGAGGGGAGAGAATGGAAGGGAGGACATCACGAGGTTCCAGTGACTCCATCACTAATCCCAGCCCCACCCTGGGTTTGAAGGCAATTTGGAGACCACTATCAGGTCCTGGGGAGGGAATCCTGCGGGAGGTGGTTAATTAGAGACTTAAACTCCTCTCAGGAGCCTTAGATGCCTCAGGTCCCTGCCAAGGAAATTATTTCAATCTCTCAGACTCAAGGGAGATTCAGCCTGGAAAATTAAACTCCCAACCCTTGGGAGTCCTCCTACCCCAACTCTATCCAGTTTCAGGGACTCTATACCTGGAAGAAGAATGGGAGAGATCATGGCAGAGGGAATCTAGACCTCACCTTCCTCTCTAGAGGCAGCCTAGTCTCAGAGACTGTTCAGGGTCAAGCCTAGCTGCCTAATTACCCTTCCATCTGGAACATCCCCCAACTCCATTCTAGAGACACCCACCATGTATAAATAACTACCAATGGGAAAGTAGCTGGGCTGAAGAGAGGGAGAATAGTTGTGATAAGTCCTCCTCTTAAGACAAGATATTACCCTCACCCCAGAGATAGCCTGTCTCCCAAATGTCCCTTCCCTTCTTCCTAGAGAATCCTGAAACAGATGTGTAAGGATATTTCTAAGTATAAATAGGAAAGAAAAAAAGAAAATGGAATCCAGAGATCCTAGATCACTACCACCCAAAGTCTATAGCTCCCATTTTCCTTCCACTGGTCAATATCTGCTTCTCCCCAATTTTAACATGGGAAGTAAGTCCCCACCCCCTTACAAAGGAATTTGGTCCTCTCTTCTCTATCAATTCTGTTCTTAAAGCTTAACTGCCCCATTCTCCCTCCATCTTCAGTTTTTCTACCTATGGCACATTCAAACATAAAAAGGACTCAAGACAGTACTAAATCTCCCCAAGCTCCTTTATAACGAAGCATCAAAAATCTCCAGGTGCCTGCTCTTTCTCAAATCTCTTTTTCTTCAATTATCACTTCCTCAGTCCCAAATCTCGAAACCCACAAAACTCTTTATCTCCATTCCCGTCCCCTCCTTGGGCTTTTTCTCCCAGCTCTCCAAAATTCGAATTTCCTAGTCCCCAGTAATCTCACCGACCCACCAGTCTACCAAGCTCTTCCTAGCTTCCAGAGCTACTCTTATTACCAAGTGTGCTAAAACAACCCTCTTTCAACCCAGTCGTCAGTTCCCCCTCCTTCCATTTCATTCCAGCTCCAGATTACCCCACCTTTTCTCTCTCTCCTCCCTAAAAATTCCCTTTCCTCCCTGGCTTGTCCTCCCCAGCTGCTTCCCAGATCCCTCGATCTTCTCCTCTAGCTTCATCTCTGTTCCTCCATTTCCCCCTCCTCTATCTCCCCCTTTCCAAACCTATCTGTAGCCGAGAGGGACCTGATTCTCCCCTCCTCTATCCCTCCTCATCATCATCCCCGAGCCACTCCGTGCTCTACCCTCTCCCGATGCCCTCGACTCAACCCCCTTTCCCCACTTGAGCACCCCCCGCACTACACACCCCCGAGGCTTCGCTGCCCCCTCACCTCTCCTCTGCGCTCAGCGCCCTGCGCCCGGCCCCGGTGGCCCTGTCCTGCCCATGCCGGGGGCTGGGCCGGGGAGCGCTCGGCTCCCCGCGGGCTCCCGCCCCCCCACCCCAGCTACAGCCCCAGCTCCCCCCTGGGCCTCGGGCCGCTACTTTGTGTCAGTTTCGGCCACGGCGGGGCGGAAGTGACGGAGACCTATGTAGAGGGCGGGGGGCGGGAGAGGGGGGATTTGGGGAGCGGGAGATGGGGGGGCGGGAAAGGTGGGATCCGCCATCTTTGTGCGGGGCAAAGAGAAGTTCTTAACCCTTGAGCCTCTGCAGTCTTGCAATCCAATCCTTTCCACCCCCACCCCACTCTCTTCCCGCCCCGTCCATGTAGGAGACTGAAGGGCAGAGGAGGGGTCTTGTTATGTTTTTGTTTTAGTAAAGGGAAAAGGAGAAAGAAGAAAACTTCTCTGCATCTAGGACTGCCTGGGCATCTCCTTTATGCAGCGAGGAGGGGCGAGGCTAAGGAAATGATAGGTAAAGAGGGTCTCCCTCTAGAGGTTGCTTCTCCAACTTACCGCTTCTGCTCACGTCCTTTAGAGTTACCCCGTGTCCCGCATCCTTCTCGCCATAGCTCATCTCAGGGCATTTCTCCTTCTCCAGGGAAAACCTCCGGGAAGTCCATGTTGGGTCTTTCGTGCCTCAGTTTCCCCCATCTCCGGGCCTCGGGTCTTGGGAAGGGTGGAACCCTATAATTAGCAGCAGAGGCGGCACTAAGACCGCTCCTTGACTGGCTCACTCATTCCCTCTCTTCTCCAGGTCTTCTAGTACCGGGAACAGATTCTCCCACCCCTAATTAATCTTCGAAGGTGTCTGAGTCAAGGGGAGGGGCCCCAGTGGTGTGAAGACATGATACTCAGGTCATTAGAATTTAGCCAAGGTTGAAAGAATTGGACATTTTGGGGACCGAAGGGTGGGGGGGGGGGGTGAAGAAGGGGATGACCAAGACTAGCGAAGTTTCCTAGGGCATCAAGGATAGAGTCCACGTTTGTTTCCAAGCATGGACTGATTGCCCATTTTGCTCCCCGGGCGATTCGCTTTCTGGATATCGTCCTCTGGTGGTCACTCTTAAGAACTGAGGCTCCCAGAGAAGCACCCCTACTACCTCCAACATCTTCCCCTTTCTGCAAAGTGTGATGTGTGAGTAAATGGCCTGAAGACTCAAGACAGACAAAGAGTTTGGATTCCAGGGCCTCATTTATTTCCCTCTTCAAAGACCACAGCTCCCAGGAAGTCTTCCCCATCCCACATATAAACCCAATTTAGCCCAAAAAGAGAATATTGTCTCCAGTGGAACTGCAACTATGTAACAATTCAGCTGTTCAGTAGGGTCTTTCTCCACATTTTCCACTCCAATCACTCATCCACCATGGCTCTCTTCTAATTCTCCTCTATAATTACTTAAAGAGCTTACTGATAGGCATCCCTGCCTCCAGCTCCTAGCTCTCTATCCCAGGCCACAGTTGCCAAAATTAATTTTCCTAATACACAAATTTGAACACATCGATTCCTGGCTCACTGATTTTCAGGGGCTCCCTATTACCCCTGAGATATAATACAATTTACTTAGGCAGGCATTTTAGGCTTACCACAACATGGCTCCAAACTACCTTTTTAGCCTTATTCATACCAATCCTTTCCAACTGATCTGGATGTCTAGTTGTCATAGTCTTTGCCTTGGATTTACTCTCTCAGGCTTGCATATATTCCCAGAAACTATTTCCCATGCGTGGGAACATACCATCTTCTTATCTCTACCTGTTGAAATTATGTTCCTTCAAGGTTCAGTTAGCTCAAAGTATCCTTTCCTCCAACAAACCCTCCCTTATTCAAACCCCATCCTACCCCAAATTGAAATCCATCTTTCCTTTCTTAAATTTTCACAAAGCAATATAGAGCTCTTAATCTTGCCTCCTATATAATATTCTATCATGATCGTGCTGATTTATGTATGTCTCTTTCTCCTTATCCTATTGTAAGCTTTTTGATGGAAGAAATTCTGTAGTTTTCACCCTGTTATTCCCATTGCCTAGTATTATGATGCCTGGCACATAGTAGGTAGTAATAATAATGAGTGGGAAAGCTAAGTGGCACAGTGGATAGAGCAACATGCCTGGAGTCAGTGTAAAGGGTAAAAGGGAGTTTTTTGATTGAATATATTTAAAGGTTTGGTCACCAGGGAATTGAATAATTATCAATTCCCAATTAAAGAATAACCTCAAGTCAAAATAACTTTTATGGAAGTTTATTTACAAATGAGAAGAGAGAGAGAAAGTAAGAAATTTAGAGAGAGGATAAGGTAAGATAATTAACCTGACAAACTAAATAATTCACTTATGTCCCTGGTTTAACCCAAGCAGATCTAACTAGTCCTCAATTGGAAAAGGCCAAGCCTTGAGCTGAGGGCTGAAACCTGATGGCCCCAGAGGCATATGAAGCAAAAGCTTCAGTCACAGAGTCTCTTTGAAAGGGAAGTTCCTTAAGAGAAGTTCAGGAAGATTCAGTCTTTACACTCACCACATGGAATTCCAAAGGAAAGATTTAAGAACAGTTTCACCAGCTCCAGAGCTCCTCCAAGTCCCAGTCATGAACCAGAAGCACTCCTTCAGGTCCCATTCACGAACCAGAAGAGAGAGGCTGATCTCGCTGAGCTCTCTTTTAAAGGAGCTTCTTTTGCGTCACTTCCTGTACCTTCCTCTTAGTTTACATGTCCAATCACAACAGATGCTTTTCTTAGGACTGCCCAGGAGGCAGTCAGTAAATTCTGATTTGTCATTCACTCTACCACATGTGGGTCACAGTCCTCCCAATTTGTGAGTTAAGTGGAGATGTTTTCACCTTTGGTGATTAAATCTAAAGATGGGCAGGGTAGATTTAATTTCATTATCACATCTGGAGGACCTGGGTTTAAATCTGGCCTCAAATACTTCCTACCTGTGTGACCCTGGGCAAATCACTTAACCTACATTGCCTAGCCCTCGTTGCTCTTCTACCTTGGAACCAATATACAATATTGATTCCAAGATGGAAGGTAAGGGTTTAAAAAAAAAGAAAGAAACCCACTGGCTAGGGGGAAGCTCTGTAGATTTAGAGCCAGGCCCAGAGATGGAAAGTCCTGGTTTCAAATCTAATCTCAGGCACTTCTTACCTCTGTGACCCTGGGCAATTCACTTAACTCGAATTGCCTGGCCCTTGCCATTCTTCTGTCTTAGAATAATAATAATTTTTAAAATCCTTGCCTTCTGTCTTAGAATTGATACTAAGACAGAAGGCAATGATTTTAAAAATTATTATTATTATTATTATTGATAATATTTCACAAAATCACAGATTCTTAGAGCTGAAAGAGAACCCCCTATGCATCTAATCCAATCAATCAACAAGCATTTATTAAGTGCCTTCTGTGTACTAGTCACTTTACTAACAATCTCTGCCCTCAGAGAGCTTACATTCTATCACAGAAGACAGCATTTACATATATAAGTAGATACAAAATATGTACAAAATATATTAAAGGTAGTTTTAGGAGAGAAACAGTTGGAGAAGGAGGTGATTCAAGGAAGGCTCCATGACAAGTGAGCTGAATTTTAAATGAAACCAAAGATTCCAAGATGTGGCAACAAGGAAGGTATAAGGCACAGTCAGTGCAAAGATTAAGAGATGGTAGATGAGTGTTATGTGTGAGAAACAGCAAGTAGGCCAGTCCAATATAACCAAATTGAATTTGTAAAATTATAAATATCAGAAGAGATTATCAAGTTAAACAGTTTTGGTTGCTGTTAGTGTTTGGATGTAGAAGTATTTATTATGAATGCTATCAAAAATAGTTTTGTTTTGTTTTGTAAATGTAAATGTCTGGTAGAATTGGAAGAAGGAAGAATATCACAGTTTGCTCTCTAGAGAGCTGAGGTAAGATGGGGGCCTCGGTTCAGAGATTTTCTCCTGGGTAGGCTCCAGATCCTCAGGATGATGCAGACCCACCAACAACTGGTATGTGGCAGTGCCCAACACAGCGCCCACCATGGGAGCCACCACAGGGACCCACCACCAGCCATTGCCAGCACTGTGGAGGGACAAAGAGGAAGGTCAGGAGACAACTGGCCCATCCCCTTTTCCCCAAAGGTTGAATGAGGGTTGCTAGGGTGGCTCAGTGGATAAAGTGCCAGGCCTGAAGGCAGAAAAACTCATCTTCCCCAGTTCATATTTGGCCTCAGACACTTACTAGCTGTTCAGTCCTGGGAAAGTCACTTAACCCTGTTGGCCTCAATTTCCTCATCTGTAAATGGGCTGACAAAGGAGAGTAGGGGGAGAGGGAAGAGGAGCAAAGTACATGATTTTGCCCTGCAAGAGCCATGTGAAGACAGAAATTGTGGAGGAAAGGCATCTTGGCTCACATTTGTATGGGAGATGGGAAGGATATAGTCTAAACTACAGAATGAAAATTCTTAGAATGGCCTAGCCCTTTACCTTGAGACAAGAAAGGTATTATTTTACTGTTTTACAGAGAGCTAATAATAACTCACACTTTTGCAATTCTTTAAGGTTTGAAAAGCCTTGATATACATGTTACTTCATTTGATCAACTGTGGCACAGAGCAGTAAAATGGCTTCCTAAAATTATTGTAATTGTTCAATCATTTCTGAACCTTCATGACCCCATTTGGGGTTTTCTTAGCAGACATACTAGAGTGATTTGCCACTTTCTTCTCCAGTTTATTTTTACAGAAGAGGAAACTGAGGCAAATTACTTGCCTAGGGTCACAAAACCAGAAAGTGTGTGAGGTCAGATATGAACTCGTCTTCCCACCTCCAGGCTCAGCACTCTATCCAAGATTACCCTACCTGTTAAGTGTTAAGCAATGAATGGAGAGGGAACTAGAATCCAGGTGTCCTGATTCTATTTACTGTCAACTTTCCTTTCTATCACTGCCTTTCAGTAGAATAGGAGGTAAAGGAAAAATAGAGCAATATGAAGGCTTAATGGACCAGAGACCCAGTGTAGGGAGAAGACAGGAAAGAAGCAAGGGAAGAGAGGGCAGAGTGTGACAGAGGGTGGACACAATGAGAAACCGGGAAATGTAGTGGGGAAGGTACCAGAAGAAGGGATAAGGGAAAGAGATGATGGAGAAAGAAAGTCAGTCAACAAATATTAAGCCTTTACAATGTGCCAGGCACTGTGATAAACTCTAGGAATGCAAAGAAAAACCCTATCCTCAAGGAGTTTCCATACTAATAGAGGAGACAAAAATAAAAATAACTAGGTACATGCAAGGGGAAGAGATGGGGGGGAGAGAGAGAGAGAAGGATGGAGGGAGGGAAGAAAAAGGAAGGAGGGAGGGAGAGAGAGAGAGAGAGAGAGAGAGAGAGAGAGAGAGAGAGAGAGAGAGAGAGAGAGAGTCATCTCAGAAAGGGAGTCACTAGCAGACTAGCAACTAGGGGAACCAGAAGAACTCCCTCCAGAAGGTGGGTATGAGCTTAGTCTTAAAGGAGGTTGAGGAAGCAAGATGCAAATGTGTGGAAGGACAGAATCTGAGTGTGAGATAAAACCATTGAAAAGACAGACAAAGGCAATAGAGTCTCCTGTGTGAAGTGGGCTGCTGGAGATAAAGAAAGAAGAAGGAGAAGGAAAGGAGGAGGAGGAGAAGAAGGAGGAAGAGCAAGAGAAGGAAGAAGAAGAAGAAGAGGTGGAGGAGAGAGGAGGAGGAGGAGGAAGAAGAAGAAGAAGAAGAAGAGGAAGAAGAAGAAGAGTTGAGTTCTATTAAAGGTTTTTGTAGCAGGAGTATTATTTAAGACTGGAGCAAGTTATGAAGACCTTTAAGCACAAAGGTTTTTATATTTAATTTTATAAATAATAAGTATCCAATTGTAACATGCTTAGCATAGTGCCTGGCACATGGTAGGTACTAGCTATATAAAATTTCTATTATCATTATTAAAAAGGAAAACAATTACATTGATCTACACTTATCAAAATATGAAAAAACTAAGTTCTTGGACCCCAGATTAGGAACCTCTATAAATTCAAAGAAATAATAATTGGTCCAATCTTTATGCCTTTTTTATAATATAGCATTTATTTGCTTATTTGTTATATGCAATTAGATAATATTAAATTTCAGAGAATAAAAATAAAATTAAAAATCACTTTGACACTTTAGTAGAAGATGGATTGGAGTGAAAAGAGGCATGGTAGGAAGACCAATTAGAAGTCTATTGTGGGACAGCTAGACTCAGTGGATAAAGAGCCAGGCTTGGAGATAGGAGGTCCTGGGTTTAGATTTGAACACTTCCTAACTGTGTGACCCTGGGAAAGTCACTTAACCTCAATTGCCTAGCCCTTACTGCTCTTCTGCCTTGGAACCTATACTTAGTATTGTTTCTAAGATGGAAAGTAAGGGTTTAAAAAAAAAAGAAGTCTATTGCAAAAATACAGGTAAGAAGTGTTAAGGGCCTGAACTAGAATAGAAGCTATTTTCCTGGCAAGAAGGGAAGATATATGAAAGATATTGTAAAGGCAGAAATAATAAGAGTGAATGAAGAGCAAAGGATGATACCAAGGTGTGTCTTAATAACTAGGGAGATGGTGGTACCTTAAATAATAATAAAGAAGTTTGGAAGAGGAAAGAGTTTGAGGAGAAAGTCTGAGTTCTATATTTTGGACATAATAAGTCTGAGATTCCTGCAAAACATTGAGTTTGAAATGTCCAAAAGGCAGTTGGAAATAAAAGACAGGGCTCAGAAAAGAACTGCATGGAGATGAAAACAGAATCCATGGGTGTCAATTTGCTCACCAAGAGAGATAGTATAAAGCAAAAAAGAGAAGAGACCCTAGGACAGAACCTTGAGGGATACTCATGGTTAATGGACATGACATAGATGAAGATCTAGCAAAAGAGTCTGAGAAGGAATGGTTAGATGGGTGAGAGGACAGTACCACACAAACCTACAGAGGGGAGGGTAACCAGAGGGAGGTGATCAACATTGTCAAATGCTACAGAAAGGCCAGGAAGGATGAGGATTAATAAAAGGCTGTTAGATGTAGTGATTAAAAAGAGATTGTTGGTATTCTTGGGAAGAGAGGTTCAGAAGCCAGATGGCAGATTATTAACAAGAAAATAAGAGGAAAGGAAATAGAGATACCTAGTGTAGACAACTTTCTCAATGAGTTTAATGGGGAAGGAAAAGAGAGAGATATAGGATGATAGCCCTGAGTCAATGTGGTGTAGTAGACAAAATGCTAAACTTGGAGTCAAAAGCCATAAGTTCAAATCCCATTTCTACCTTTTACTAGCTATGTGACCTTGGGCAAATTATTTTACCTCTGTGAGACTCGGTTTCTTCAACTATAAAATGGAAGCAATCTCTATACTTTCTATTTCACAGGGTTTTGAGAATCATGTTAAAACATCTATAGGTACTTGTGAGATGAAAAGTACTATGTAAATTTAAGTTAATAGTAAAAAATGGAAATAGTAGGGTATGAAACACTAACCTAAAGACCTCAGGTCCCCATCCAGCCACATAGGTGAAGAGCCGAGGTCCAAGGTCTCGAGCAGGGTTGAGTGGGTATCCACAGTTGGTGCCCATGGAGAGGCCAATGGCCAGAATCAGCAGTCCAACTGCCACAGGTTCTAGTCCCGCAGGTATCCCCTTATTCTTGGTGTCTGTGATGGCAAAGATCCCCACTATCAGTATAGCAGTGCCTAAAACCTTGAGAGAAAGGTTACCTGTTAGTTCCCCTGAGACTACCCTTGCATCCATACCTCTCAGGCTTCATGCACACACCACATCACTATCTCCCTTTATACATCCCATGCTCCCACTTCCCACACCCTTTAACTTTATCTTTGATTGCTGAGAGGAATACCAAGGCAGAAAACAATTAGCCATTCTGTGTTGGGCTAACACAAAAGGACCTAGGAAAACAATAAAAGAAGGAGTTGGGGACCCTAAGGGAAAGAGTAGGGACTGGGGATAGGGGGATGTCAAATGAGAGGATTGAAGAACATTGGTTCATTTGGTGTGGTCCCCCACTTCTACTCTTACCTGGTCAAAGAAGCCATTTTCCAGGGACAGATAAGGGGCTGGGTAGGTGGCAAAGATAGAGGCTGTCTCCTTGGGACCAGTCACTGTCAAGTTCCCACCGGTATAGTTCTTCAGAGCATCTATTTCAGGGGATAGAAGCAATGAATGAACTTGAACTCCTTCCTATCCACATATAGAGGGAGTTTCCCATTCCCAGGTATGAACTGGTTTCCCCCATCTCCATCCCTAGGATGGAGATCATCTCTTCCACAATCTGGAAAAAATTTCTTATGAATTCTGAGCCTTTTTTTAAGGAAGATTTGTTTTTGTTTGTTTTTATTATTTTTATTTTTTTATTGAAATTTTGTCAAATGTTTTCCATATTATTCATTTTTTGTAAGTAATTTTATAAAACCTAAACCCTAAGACATAAACCCAAATAAACAAGTGAAAAATCATATGCATTCTGACTCCCCCAGTTCTTTCTCTGTAGGTGGAGAGCACTCTTTGTCCTCAGTTCCTCAGAATTGTCCTGGATCATTGTATTGTTGAGAGTAGCAAAGTCTATCAGAGTTGATCATTCCACAATATTGCCGTTACTGTGTACAGTGTTTTCCTGGTTCTGCTTATTTCTGAATCCTGCATCTTTGTAAAGGCTATTTACATACCATAGTAGAGGACATAAGTTGCTCCTGAGGCAGAGAAGGCAGAAAGCAGTTGTACCAGTGAGTAGATGGGAAGTTTGGCCCAAGGTAGGCGACCAATGAGACACATGGACAAGGAGAAGGCAGGATTCAGGTGGGCCCCTGAGGGAACAAAAGTTGTGGCAGGAAGAAATACAGGAGTGAAAAGAGGTCTAGAATGAGTTGGGACAGTGGCATATACAGGGAATAAGCACTACCCTCCATAAACTCCCTCCCTCAGTGAGGGTCTTTTTTTTTTTTTTTGCCAGGAAGAACAAGGGTCTAGAATGAGGAAAGGAAAATGGAAGACAGAACTAGGGAGAAAAGAAGGAGGGGCTTAGAAGGTAAAGTGCAGACAAAGTAGGGAAGTTTGGGGGAAAGGTTGGGGGGACCCAAGGGCAAGCCAGAGTCATGTGAAATTTCCAAGAGATAATGTCCCTGAGTCAGCAGCTTGGGCAGTGTCCACTTCCTGCCACTCCTCCAGCCTCCCCACTCACCTGAGACATTGCCTCCCACATAGATGGCCACCATCACAGCCAGGGAGCCTGCCAGGAACATAGTGAAGAAGTTGCCCTTTGTTTCCTCACTGGTAACAGCCTGAGCCACTGCCCCCTGTGTGATGAGCTAATGGACAAAAGTGAAGAAGAGAGAGAAGAGGAGAGGAGAGGAGAGGAGAGGAGAGGAGAGGAGAGGAGAGGAGAGGAGAG